>NC_061496.1:19737434-20055649 GCF_022539355.2 Hippoglossus stenolepis | reverse complement strand
TCTCTGAAGAACTCCAGCACCCTCACATTGATTATTGTTCACATATAAACAAGATTAAAGGCCCCTGACATGATTCTGAGACTTTAAGACACACTAAGAATTGTTCATATGTTAGAGGATAAATTTGACATTTAAAAAAAATACACTTTAGACGTTAGATGAGAAGATCAACTTCACTCTCATGTCTGTAGTAAATAGTTGGATTGAAGCAGTCAGTCAAGTATCATTTTTTCTGGTAAGTTGGGTTTAAATGAGTTATTTGATTCAATAAAAATGGGGTGAAACATCATGATTGACAACTGAGAGTGACTCACGATTGGTTGAGGGCATAGGGGCGAGGTTTGGCTCCAATTGTGCAAGATGTTCATATCCAGGACAGTTTGGCATCATTACCGATTTTTTTACACTTTGGATCGTGTTCATATAAACAAGGTAGAGGATATTAATGGTAAACTTTAGGTGTAATGGTAGATGGATACTGTTTCCTTCCTGGCCAAAGCCCGGCTTGCCACCTTTTGACTTTATGCTAAGCTAAGCTATCTGCTGCCAACTTCAGCTTTATATTTATTATACATGAGTGGTATCAAACTACTCAACTTTTGGTATTAAAGGGGATTAAATATAACATATTAAAACTTATGAACACTATTTTCCATTCATCCACAGAGGTGGGTCAGGAACAGAAAATATTTAAATACCTTTACTTCAGGGTATCTAAGGTGATTGCCCTCTCACTTTGTGGCATCTGAGTTTATCTGTCAATCTGAAAAACAAACTGAAAGTCAAATGTTTGCTGTTTGTTCTTGGATTAGGAGCAATACTACCTGAATCAGAGGCAGCCAGTGCAAGAATGTAAATAAAATGTGACTTGCTAGAGTAACCCTGCATATTTATGGAACTCTTGAAGGCCTCTGTGGTATTAATTCTTGTCGTAGTATAGTATTTGTATCGGGATGCTTTGGACACTATCATTGCAGTCACAAGCACAAATATGGTGATTAGATGCACAGCTCAGTCAAAAACATTCTATGGTTGACTGTGTTATTTGCTTTAGGTAGCAGGGTCTCATTTGCAGCTTTTTTGGCGGGAAGGTTTTTTTTTTACACATCACAGTACAGTGAGGAGTGAGGTGGGGGTTAAAGGCCTCAGAATAGAGTGTGACCTCAGTGGGGATTTCCCCTCTGCCTGACTCTCTCTCTCTGCTCCGTTGCACCCAGTGCAGTATCCCTTCTCCCTCCACTGCCAGATAGTGGGAGCCATTTAGGCCTCTTATAGCAGGATTAGTGACATGCTTCCACCTCTCTGCACCTGATCTCTGTCTGGCCGTCTCACGCTGATGACATAACCGCTTTGTTACTGTGGGATTTAATGATAATAACTTATACAAATCTCTTTAGCTGTGTCTGAAACCACCCACTCATCGATACGCCCTAATCACTATATAGGGACTTCTGTGTAGAGGATGATATTGTGAGCTTTCGGGGACTACTCGGCGCAGACTTCATTGTCGCAGGATTATGATATACAGCGATTATGACATACAACAACAACAACAGTATAATCTAAAATAAATTTTAGATATATATTTTACACCTAAGTCCTACGTTTTGTCTGTGCTGTGATGTGCTGCTCTGCTCTTATTACATATTTTACCATTACTCACAGATTTGTCTCATGCCGCTCATTAAAAAAAAAACATACAGTATCACACCATTATAAGGTACGTACCCTAAAACAAAATGTCTGTGAAAATGCTGGCAAATATATCCCTGTCTGTCTTTATCCTCATGCCAATTCAGATATATGGATTAGAATTAGAAAGAAGGGAATCCTCAGGGACACAAGGCTGAGATGTGCTGCCCTCTCTCCTCTCGTCTCTCTACCATTTTTCTTCCTGTCAACGCCGCGAGCGCAATGCATGATGGTATATATTGCTTGTTTAGTGACCATCGGTTGTACACTACCTCTCACGATGCACTGTGGGATACAATGAGTCTATAGGGCATTCATTTTTTTTACTTAACATTCAGACGGCATTACAAAATGGTAAATTCACCGTAGATTCACGATTCACCATGATTTCGTACACAACCTGAGTCTGTCTTCCCTCGCTCCTTTGAAAAACAATGCTGCCCATGGATTAGCGTGTGAAAGGCCAAGCTATTTTGGAAGTGACAATCCTCATGAAAACTAGTAGAAGTCCTCTGCGCCGCCTGCCATGATAAATGCTGGCACTAATCGTACTGATGGTGAGAGAGGGGGAGAGAACTGAAAAGAGAAACAAACATGGGAATGAAAGAAGAGAGATAAGACACAGAAAGAGAAATTCAGTTGAGACATACAGAGGCATGGTTCTGAAAAAGGATTTTACAGACAAATGAGGACACTGAGCGACAGACGGCAAAGTTAAGACAGGGCGACGCCAGCAGGAAATAGAACGAGGTGGATGGAGGTGAAAGGCAGACAGAAAAATCACAGGTCTTTTCAAGTGTTGCCCAGCGTTGGTCAGGTCTCAGAGCTGCTGCCAGGGTGCAGTTCTCAGTGCCACTCCAGCACAGTGAGCCTTTGTAACTCTGGTCCTCAGTGGAGCTGAGGGCCAATCCAGCTGGCCCACACCCTGCCAGGTTCTCTCATGTCAGGCACTGACAATCAGGCCTGGTGGGGTGTACAGTGGATGCTGGGTGATTTTGAGTGTTTCTTACTTTAACTCTCCAAAATAGCAACAGAAATCGACTTGATACCATTTACAGGGCAAACTGGGCAAACGCTGCACATCACCGCTCCAGCATTTTAACAGCAAACAGAGCCCCTTTAAATAGAGGTCTTTGTTTTACTGCATTCATTGTGGTTACTACTCTGCTGGGAGCTCTAAATACAGAACGAACAATACTTATACTGTACCACATCGAATGGTGTTATGTACCAATACAAGCTCACCGTGATGAAAACCACAAGCATGCCAGCTCAATATTTTAACAATTATGGAAAGTAACAAATCGCTTATAACTGTTGTTTGTTTTATTCACTTGTTTCCATTTTTATTTTGTCTAATAAAAAAAAGAATTAAAAGAACAAACAACTGCTGCAAGCTGTCTGTGCACAATTTTCTGTCACCCTGTGCTTTGTCACTCTGATTGATTGAATGTCCTGTTCTGCAACCAGGCCCTTTGGCAAATGAGAACTGGTATGGTGATGCCAGGCTAGCTGAGGTATGGATGGATTATGTATTGCAGCGTTAGCACCGCCGCTTCACAACCATAGAATCAGTTTGGCTTCTTCCCATAGACTGTCTATAAAGATGGAAGACAGAACAGCTCTTCCGGCTGCAGGTGCCACCATCTTGGACATTTAACGTTGTATGGTCAACTCGGAGCTAGCGTCCGTGCAGTAGCAGAAGTAGTATCAATGATGACCAATCATGAGTCATGAGTCAGCTGTCAATCATAACAATTCACCGTGTATTTATAGCGTCAAATAACTATCTAAAAACAATCTTACCAGAAAAATAACTTTTGAACAAACATCAGTGTTAAAAGGACTTCCTAAAGTGACAGAAACCATCTTTAACATGTAGTTAGATTCTTTACTTTGGCCCATGTCCCATCCACTAACATGGAGGAGACAGGGTTGAGGACCTATACTACAACCAGCCACTAGAGGGGCAATCAACATGATTTGTTTTCACTTTTGAGGAGCTATCGTGCTTTCCATCTTTATATGTTCTATGCTTCTCCATTTCCTCCAAATGTACAAAAATGAAGCCAAAACTTCAGGGAATGTCTGCCACCATCTTGGGCTTTTCACATAATTTGGAGCCAGAGTCTGTACAGCAGTAGAAATTGTAGCTAGTGGAGACACATTAACAAAGTCCCACCGATACACACACCTGACCAATTGCAGTCTCAGTTGTCAATTATGACATTTCACCCCGTTTTTATAGCATCATATAACTAATTACAATCAAACTTACCAGGGAAATTTGCACTTCAACATACATCGGACAGAAATGTTGTGTAAGAAAAAATGTATTTGATTTGTACTTTTTTCTTTTTAGTTTGGTCCATGTCCTGTTCACTAACATGGAGGAGGAAAGGTTTATGACCTATTCTGCAGCCAACCACCAGGGGGCGCAATCAAGATGATTTGGCTTCACTTTTTGGGAGCTGTCATGTCGTTCATCTTTAAATTCAGTGAATGCTTACTCCAGGTGCAGGTTAGGTGAACTGCCTATGACACACTGTAGGTGTGAACATTATATTGAATGTTATCAGTCAGCCTTTCCAGGTTTCACCTCCCTGCCAACGTGACCTGGGTTAGTTTTTACCATCTGCATCGTGGGTGTGGATAATGTACTGCTACAACTGGATACCATCTTGGGCCTCTCGGTGCAGCTTATCTCACTCTTACTTGGGAGAAATCAAGAATTTATACGCTGCATGATAGGATTTTAATATTGCTGAGATTGTTTGTTAAGGGAGGCCTCAAAAAGAAGTATTTATTACATCGCTAAATTCTTGCCCCATATTGAACCATCAGGGGTTTTTTTTCATCTTATGGTATGAAACAAAAAAGTGGAGTTATCTTCAAGTCTGAGATGACCCCAGCTTCTCCATCCATAGCAACATTCATCATCAGTAATATGCAGCCTCTGAAGGTTTTGTCAGAGTTAAGAGGTGCATATAAATCACCGCTCAAAAGAAGGAAGATAACGGGTGAGGGGGGGTTAACTACAACCTTTCAGCTCCTCCTCCTCCTCTCCTCCCTCCCCTCCTCTTGCAAGATGCACAGATAAGAACAGACAATCCATTTCTTTCAACACAGTCAAGGAGGAAAGGAGTTTGACTGATGAGCATGCTTATACACAGAAGCACACACACACACGCACGCGAAAAGACTGTGACAGGAACATCTCGAGTGTGTTATCATCTCTCTTTATGAGACTCTGACAGGAAGTGAGCCTACAGTTTAAATTACACGTCTCCGTGTCCCCAAACCTGTCTGCTCAACAAAGTAGTCGCTTCTTCTGCAAAACAAAGCCTTTCGTATTTTACGGTCAAGGAACAAGTTATTGCAGGTACAGGAAAACACACACACACACACACACACACACACACACACACACACACACACACACACACACACACACACACACACACACACACACACACACACACACACACACACTGAAGCTTGTCCGCAGCGATGATATATTAGTGATGGAGGTGTGTGTATAAAACAAGCAGACAGCTAAAAGGGCACTTTGCCACTTGGCATGTCGCCATTTTCCATTTAACATCCCCTCCTTTCTCCTCCATTTCACCCTGCGTGCAGCGACTTGGCATTATTTTCACCTTGGTTCTCTCTCTCACTTTTTGGAATACACACTTTTAGATTGCAACATATCAATCCATCATAGAGGAGAGAGTATATATAGACGTACCCTGACTTGGCCAGTTTTTCTAAGAGTAAGAAAGACTCTCTGTCGATGTTGGTGATCAAATCATCATCGCAGGCGTAGAGGAGGAATGAGGACAGATGTGGAGGGGGAACAAGCAGTGGGAAAGATTACTGGGACAGCTGCAGGCTGAGAAGCTACACTTACAACAGTTTGGCAGGAGTTCAGATTTCGGCTTTGTACTAGCCTTCTTCTCAGCTCCTCTCCTTCCTCCCAGTTGAGCTTTTCCCTGCCTTCCTGTGACCGCTGTCAAATCAAGTATTTTTTTTAACCAATCTTTTCTCCTACATTCGCCTTCAACCCCCCCCACCATCACCCAGTTAAACATCCCTTTCTTGCCATTTGCCAAAACCACAACACACATTTAAAGCTGGCCTGCAGTCCGTTTGTGAAGGTCAGGTTTGATGTGACAGCAAGAGGGAGGAGGGAGAGGGTGGGAAGCGAGGGAGCTGTTTGAGCTGGCCATGATGCACGAGTCCTCCACAGGAGAAAGATGAAAGTCTTTTATCGTGATGTAAACATGAGCACCATCCTCAGATGTGGTCACCTGACACAGAGATTAACCATCACTTCTCTCAATCACCTACGCTACAGTGAATGTGTCAGTGAATCTTTCACTTTGAACTGGAACACATCAAATTTCTCACAGAGACCGAGAAAACAGATTCATTACGTTACATTACATGTCATTTAGCTGACTTTTGCTGAATTTTGTATTTTTTAGATATAAACACCAGAGTTGGCGATGGTTATTAGACATCATCTTCTTAACCAAGGTGTAGTCAGAACAGAGTTGTAGATTCGAGAGTCGAGAGACTGTGTATTTAAAGTGTTTAACAGTACAAGTCACATCAGCTCACACGCCATTCATATATCAGGAGCAATTTGGATTCAGTATCTTTCCCAAGGATCAAACCATGAGATTTATGGTTAGTGGACAACTGTCTCTATCTCCTGATCCACAGCCAGTGATGATTTCATCTGCAGCCGTTCTGTCTCCCCAGTGGACGTTTAGGTCGGATGCTATAAGAACGTTGTGGAGTTTCTGGTGACATCTGGGTTCCGACAGTTTGGTGCATGTGTCACAAGCTACCATATAGCTTATGTGCCCAGAGGTCGTCTGCGCAAGCAGCTTATTATAATACATTGCATTTTATTGTTAGGTGACCTCCAGTGGCTGTAGTAAGTATGACGGGAGCCAAGGAGGAAGTAAGTTAGGAGGAAGGTTAGGTCAGCTTTAAGACGGGAGACCACTGATCGTCTCTCATGTGAAGCCAATAGTCAGTGTAGTTTTTTTCATTGATGACCTTAATAACACATTTATTATTGTATTGAAGATGAAGGTCCTTTCAGCTTATTGGAGCACAAATCACGATCTAACCCCTTAAACCCAACCACATTTTTTCTGCCTGAATTTAACCAAAGCGTGACTGTTCCCCACCCGCAACCCCATGTTTATCATTGTTACCATGACAATGAAGGTCTGCGATGCCTGCTACTGGTGCACCCCTATGGCTCGAATAGGAGTGTATATCGTCCATATCTGTGCATCATTTCTTAATGCTGAGTCAGATTGATTTAATGTATTACATATTTTTTAGATTCCATTTTTATTTCACTATGGACTGTTTAATGCTTTAGAGCAATATCACAGCCTGTTCTCAACATGTGTGTGGAGAATGTCCACAAAGAAGTCTCCCAAAGAAAACACACACACACACACACACACACACACACACACACACACACACACACACACACACACACACACACACACACACACACACACACTGATTCCCCAGTGGAAACCTGATCCCCTTCATATTGCCAGTTCAAAAGCTGAGAGAAATGCAATTTAGAGGAGAAGCTTGGAAGCTCAAACGACAACTGCAGCAAAACCTAATGAACTTTGTGGGAAAAAGATGAAAAGAAATTAGCTACATGGCAGATATAATGTATGTGTGTGAGTCTGAATGATGACAGGTTCCCAGAGTGGTTTTACTTACATGGAGCTGTGCTTCTCCGACTATTTTAGGCATATCATCCCCAAAGAGCTGAAACTGTGTATGTGTGCACGTGCTTATCTCAAAAATGCACTAATCTTCATTTTTATCAAGCATAATGGTTTGTTAGGCTTTATATCATTGATTATAATGGCTGAGAAATGGTGTACATATGGTGAGAACCACAATATACTGAAGCATTTACCGTGTTTGTTGGTGAAAGTTAAACTCTGACACAGTCCCACATGACCACTGCGAAGTTCTGCTGTGCACAGCTATTGGAGAGTAGCCATAAGGTTGGAGAAAGACCCGACTGAAATCATCAGCATTTATTTTTTCATTTCAGATGGACAGATTTCCCTGTGAACTTTTAATAGCCCAAAAAACGCCTGGAGGGATGGCTGATAGAACAAGGGACAAAGAACTGCAGCCAAGAAAAGACAAGAAGAAGGACAGGAGAGCAGCCCCCAAGCCTGAATCCCAACTAATCTCTTCCCAAGGCCCAGGATCTTTGTGCTTTTTAATATTCCAAATGTAGAATAAAGTCCAGGACATTACTCATGTTTATTCCTCTCCATCAGCTGAATGGGCCGTGTAGCTGGCAGGTAGGCAGGCACTCTCACTGGAGCGGTGTGAGCCTGCCAAGCTATAAAACAGCCATAAAAATCACCTCCAGAACCAGCTCAGATGCTGACCATATGGCCGTGAGTTTAACAAGGACAAACTGCACCTCCTCACAGCTGCCTGCTCTCTCGGGTTCAATCCTTCTCTCTTTATACATTTTTTTCCTCCGTGATCCCCTTCACATGTACTATCTGAGCTGGCTGCCTCCATTTCTGACTGGAAAGCTGAACAGCTACGACTCCTCCACTTACTGACATTCTCTGTAATGTTGTTGCCATTGCCTCAAAATTCAGATGTTATGGAGGCTCATGTTTAAGCCAATCAAAGATGAGCATTTATAATTTATATAATTAAATTTGGATCAGGCTGAGAGAAAAGCAGGGCTATTTCTCTGCAACAAAATTTAATATGTCTGAGAAAACTGTCTAAATCTCACATTGACCTTGAATTCAGCTCCGTTATGATTATGAGAAAAAGGCTTAAGACAAAGGAGGAATCTTATTTAGAATTTTCCTTTACAGAACTTTTCCTGCCAGTTCCCTCATAAAATGTGCGGAAAATGTCCGACTGGGCCCACGTGACGATGCAGACGCTAAATATCTTGAAAATTCACCCTGAGCGAGTGGAAGTGTTGATGACGTTGTTAACGTTGTACAAGACACCAACAAACAACATGGAAACACAACGTGGTTTTCTTTTGGGGATAAGGGCTGGCATCAGTGTCCATGTGCTCTACGCACCCCTCACCTGAGTATTCCGGATATTTTCCTGTTGTTGTAAACACGTCTGACAAAGATAATCTCCTGCAGTGTTCAGGAGTTCAGGTCCTTGAAACGGCTCAAGTGTAAACTGACTATGTGAAAGCACACAGCAGTTCACCTCATTTTCTTCCCATTTTCAGTGGTATCAAACATTTAATACATATAACTTATCATTTTTTTGATTTGAAAACACAATTAAGATCAAAGAAAAAAAACTGTTCACACTAGTCATTTGTCAACAATGACAACAAATAACCTCGTACCAGCGATTCTCCACCCCCTAGGCCCCTTTGCTTTTCAGCCAGGCTTTACGTCGGCCGCCCTGTCATTAGCCCTGAGCTTTAATTAATGGACACACCTGTCACCACACTGCACACACAAAGCAGGTCACAGCACGGGCGCTGGGGAATTCCCCCTTAAACTGCGGTGGTGCACATCACATTACCCACAGGTACATGTTGATCTGCTGCAAAGACAGCAGTGCTGTTCCTGCTGACGTGTTTTTCTCCCACAGGTGTTGCAGCAGAAGTGGGAGTCGTCTCACTTGCATGCCTGTGTATGTTTGTACATGAAGCGTGGAGACCTGGGTGAGTGGATGGAGAGCAATGCTAATGGAGCCATACTATGGGATTTGTTCTGGTTGAGCAGAAGGAGAGGGGCGGTGGGTTTGTTGGTCGTCTGCCACGCTAACAAGCAGAGTTAAAAGCCCAGAGTGACAGCCCTATTAGAGGCTAATGGAGGCTGAGACAGCTGAGACCCTGACACACACACACACACACACAAACACACAAAAACGCACACATACACAATAAAAGACCACCACGCCCAAGAACAAGGGACTCCCCCCCGGAGCTCCACCGCCTGTCTTTACCTCCTGTCCTCCATCCCTGTAGTTAAAGATTTTTATGGGTGAGGGAGTGGCACATGGACGGGGAGATTGGATGGGCTCTCATGCTATCAGCCGTCCCTGGAGGTAACGAAAGGTCAAGGACTCTCATTTTTCATCTCAGACAATTACCCTCCCATTCCGACCTGGCTTCCCTCTGCCTATCCATCTCGCCCCTCTTACCCCGCCGCGCTCAGCCCAGTCCTCTAATCGCATTCATTCTGCCTTACATGAACGCACTCTCGCAACTCGCTCCCCGCGCACACATGCAGGCAAACAGACCCACATTCTGTCCTTCAAATGATCATCTGAATTAGGACGACAAAATGCAAGTGTTCAATAAAACAAGAGTCAAGTCTGAAAAAAAAAAAAAAAGGAAATTCCGCTCAAATTAACATTCCTCTTTCACCAGATATCCTCCCAGTGGCTGGCATTATTCCTCTGTGCTCTGGGCAGTAGCAGACTAGCAGACGGCACTGGTCCCCCTGCTGTATTCAGTCCTGGGAAGTTGTCTGAATGTCTGGGACTGTGGTGCGGCTGTGTGTTTGGGTGACCCGGGGGTACAGTCCAGATAAATTCCCGAGGGGGAGAGAGACTTGGGCAAGGACTGACCTTCTGGCGCTCTGTGGTATGCTAAATATGTAGCAGGAAACAAGCTGAACATCTATCTGTCTACATAAAAAGGGGGACTGTTTGCCTGCAGGCTATAGGATACGAAGGGACGCTGCAGAGGTTAGAGAGCTGCACTGCTTCTGTTGCTGTCAAATGTGCGTGTGTGTGTGTGTGTGTGTATGTGTGGGAGAGAGAGCTGGGATGTACAAGGGGGTGTGCGAGGCGTGGGTGATGTTGGCGATTACTTCTAAGAGGGACCACAATTAACCCTTAGCTTCTCTGTGACCCTCTCATTCTCATACTTAACCTCTGCAGGGGTCAGAGGACAACAGGCTCTAAGTGGCCAGTAGGTCTCTATCTGGGCAATTCACAAATTAATCTGTAACAGTGAGAAGGAAACAGACGCCCATAGAGGAGAAGGAGGAAGGCTGCACAGGCCAAAACCCATTTTGTCAATGATACAATTCTGCTCAGACAGGTGGAAGAATTTGTTGAGAACAGGAGATGACAAGAGGCGAGAATAGCTGCTTTCAGACATGCACTGAACTGTGGACATTTTCATGGAGGGGCTGTGAGAACGCAAATATCCGAACCAGTTGCTCCGGATACAGTTTTCCTGCCAGCCTCCAAGTAAAATGTCTGGAAAATGTCAGAGAGAGCCCATGTGAGAATAATGCAGGAAAATTCACAACGAGCAAGTAGGTGTGTTGATGATGTTTCACACTCGATGTATGCTCAACTAAAAAATTTACCCAAAAAGAATAGTTGTCATACACGTAGAAGACACTAACAAAGAAGTCAACTTAGAAAGACGATGAGGTTCGAGAGCTTTTGGTGATATGGGGCCAATTCCTGTGTCCTGCCTCCTGCACGCTCTACCTAGCCGCCAACCCTCGCCTGAATGTTCCGCACATTTCCTGTTTTCCACATCTGACCTGGACAATTTCCTCATGTGTTCTTCATATGTGAAAGGCAAACTCTGGAAAATGTGCCGACCCAGTTTCCCGAACCTTTTCCGGAGTTCATGTGGGAAAAGGTCAAAATAAAATCTTGACATGGTTTCAGTTGGGATACATCCTTTTTAACTAAATACTTGTGGATATTTGGATTCAATTCTTATTTTTGAAAAGTTTATGAAACCCACAGGGCATGTCACAATTAACTAGAAAAGATTAAAGTTTCAGTGTGTAAGATTAGGGTGAAAGGGATTTAATGAATATAAAATAATCCTAGTGATGTTTTCACTGGTGCGTAATTATCTAAATTGTATGATTTGTTGTTTTCTTTACCTTGAATCGGCTTTATATTTAAATTGGGAGCTGGTCCTCTCTACTGAGGCCGCCATGTTTTCTACAGTAGCCCAAACTGGACAAACTAAACACCTTTTGAGTTTTTATGACAACTGAAGGCTACCACGGGTTCTTTCTCATGTTTGGAAGGGGAGGGTGAGGTGAGGGGTATTCAGCTGCAGCATGCAACTTCACCACTAGAGGCCACTAAATCTTACACACTGAACCTTTAAGTAATTGACAGAAGCTGTAAACTCAAAATTTAACATGCAGACTAAACAAATAAAAAAACTCTTAAAATCTAATTCATTGAATATTAAATGATGGGATAATAGAATCACAGTTCAAGCTGCAGTTACAGGCAGCTGAACTGCCAGTTGAAGAGTGAAAAAGATAAGCACCATGACCAAAAGTATGTCAGAGAATTGGTTGTTAAAGGTATTTACAAAAATGTTGGACAAATAAAAATACTGACCTGATGATGGCAAGTTGATCAAAATGTGCTGATGCTGAAGTTGCAGGGAAATGTCTATAAAATATTGCATAACACAGCCTATTGCACATTAACATAATGGTGCAGCTGTAAACAAATTTGAATATTTACTTATTACATCTCTGATCATACAACCGCCCACTGCAACTTCACTTAAGCGCTGATACAACAAGAACAAATTTGATCTGATTCTGAAGCTACTTAAGGAAATTGGGGCTCAGGTTGTACATAACTTAATAGAGATGGGTTTTGAGAACTGTATAAAGAATGGAATTAGGTTTTTGCTGACTTTTGTGGTGTTCGTGATGTTGGTTGGTGTAGGAAGAGATTTATGAGAATTAAAGGGAGTGCACAACTATCACTCATCAATAATGAGTCTTTCACAAGCTGAGGAGAGTGAGCTTTTCCTCCTCCTCCACAACAACTGCCGAAATTTTCACCAAACAACCCAGAATGTCAGCCAGGATCTGGTATTTACTGTGACTCATTACCCGAGCCTGCACCGTGTTCATGACCACGTCCTCCTCCTCCTGCGCTGAGATTCCAAGGCAATGAGTTTACCCACACCCCAGAAGGGAATCACAGTTGGGGTATGCCCTCCATGGAGACCCCCTGGCTCTCACTGAGACCAGGAGGTGGGGGGTTTATGGAGAGTTTGAGAGTTTAAGACATGGGGTGGTTTGGGGGGAATGATTTTTCAAGCAGATATGCAGCGGTCAACAGTAGATTTAGATCCATTGTGGACACATCCGCACAATACATTTCCCTCGATTAGTCACGCAACATTGTTTTTATTCTACATGACACATACACGGACAATTCACCAAGACTCTTAGCGTCTCCAATATGGTCTACGCATGCATTGTCTTGACATGAAGACTTGTCAGTTCAACGCAGATGAGAACAATAGTCCAAGAGACGTTTCTACAGTGTTTGAAAGGACCTGTCAGCATTTATTCTGAAATGAGAAGAAAGACCGAAAAATGAGGGAAAGACAACAAAAACACAGCTGGCAGAGTGAGATGAGAAGGAAAGGGTTCAGGTCTGAGTTGTGAAAACACACTCTCCATCTACTTTGAATACCCCAGTCCCCTCCAAACAGGGGAATACACGCTTCAGTTCATGTACTCGGGGACTTCTACCCCCGCTCAAACAGGGAATGTTATGAGCTGCAAGGTTCAATGTACAGTTGAACTTCTACATTCAATTCAGTTGAGTTTGCTCAGACTTTAATTGTTGATGCTGCAGCTTACATACATAATGAATTGTTGGGCAGATACAGTGTTTTTGGTCATTGACACAGGAGGAACCTCTCACTCTCTTCCAGTAACTACACTTTCTGGGAATATAGACACCCCCAGCAGTGCTTCACTTCACAGCAGCACCTGGTTTAGAAACAACGTCACAGATGACTGCTTCATGTGGTATTTGGTACAGAACAGCTTCATTACTAATATTTTCAGGAAGATTATTTTACCTTTACTCATCTCTCCTCTATCTTTTTGTTTGATTTCAATGCTTTCTAGTGTGGGTTATTTTACCAGTCCCAACTGTAAGCACAGGTGGCTGTTGAATTTCCTCAGTTTAAGCATGATCTGTTCCCTCCATTTGTTTTTGACTCATACGGCTGCTGGCCACCTATTTGCTGCCTGCATTGGAGGTCCAAAATCCCACCTCCACCATGTTAGCGAATGGCACATATATTTATGAGTGTACGAAATTTGGTGCAGATCCAAATAAAAATCTGGATCTAGTCAATTGAAACGTGGATTCACAAGGGGACTGTTGGGCCTCAGGTATGAGCTCTACTGAGGGACATTGTAGTTTATTATTTGATGCAGTAAAAATGGCGGGAAACATCATGATTGACAGCAGAGACTGTAAAGCATGTGTATCTGCAGGACCCCACCACTGCTTTTCCATTCCCTGATTGTTAGCGCACAGACTCTGGCTTCAAATACAGAAGATGGCAGCGTTCACATCCGGGATATTTTGGCTTCATTTCTTGATAGTGGGAGGAAGTGGAGATGTGTTGCTATCTTTTACACAGTTTAAGCTGCTGCAGCCTGGGTATAGGGACAAATTATGAATTTGTGCATTTGATACAGATTTGTTGCATATTTAAAGGCTAAGAATCCCTGTTGTGGTATTAATAATGAAGGATGGTGAAAAATAAAGACATAAAGACAGCTTGCTGTTTCTTCTTCCCAAACGTGATGAGTGTGATTACACAGAAGATGCTCACTTTAGCAGGATCAGCGAGTCCACAGCAGATTATTGTTTGAATTACATGAGTATAAGAACAGTCTTTATCTCCGTAGGCCTGTCATTTGCCTGACGTGCAATTCTGCTGGTGGGTCATTAAGTTGTACAGAACCACATGCGCACGTTTGCACATGCACTGAGGCAGACACGTGCATGTGCAGGATGAAACCACATACACATGCAGTTTCTGTCTTTATCTCTAAATTCAGGACATTGCTTATTGGCTTTTTACATTGCAGTCTAACAATCTAAGTGAAATTTGACCACGGCAATTCTATTGTCATTTGCCCTATTTTTTCAAAATAGGACAAACCTTTTTTTTATATTTGTGGAAACCATGCAAAGTTCACATTATGTCGTGTTTAAGATTTCACACAGTAAATATGGCACTAGACATGTATTCATTGTCTAGAGGACTGTTATGACAATGAAAGTCTCAAGCAGAACAATTAGCCCGACAATTAAAATGACCCACAATTTGCCACAATAATACGTAGAAAACTGCCAACCACACAGTAAGCCACCACAGACCCTGCAGTCAGAAGTGAAGAAAAGTAACGTAACAGATTTCAACCTCTCTCTCCAGCTGTCTTTTTCATGCCTCTCTTGGAGCAGAGTGGCTGAGGTCCAGTTTCACGAGCTTAAATTGAATCAGGAGAATCAACTTTGTCCCCGTTCTCATCTTTAATGAGAAAGATGGAGGGATTTCCAAGGTGCTGCTCTGCCCTGTTTTCTTTAGAAAGGTCTCGCTGTTCTGGGAAGGAAGCCTGGAGAAGTGGATTAGCTAAAACCCAAAGGAAGGAAGATATGGTGGACCACATCACACTGCACAAACAACACACACACACACACACACACACACACACACACACACACACACACACACACACACACACACACACACGCACATAGTGTAGAAACAAACCCAAATGCCAGGACACAGAGGTGTTATAAGAGCTCTTAGGAAGGTTATTCCCTTCCAGCTTAGAATCAAACAGGACCAGAGAGGAGAGGGAAGGGGGAAAATCTAAAACACATTTTCACCTTTCGCCCGGACATGTGGAACCCGGACTGGGAGTGTTTTCTTTTCATCTGGCTCTGATATGGCTGAGAGATTTCTACAGTGTCCCCTCTGCCCTCTCCTCCCAGGAGAGCTGTGCTGACCCAATTATCAACCAGGACACCCGCCCGCCCAGAACAACAGCACCTTTACAGCTTCATGCTAAGGCCCCATATCCTCCACCTTGCTAAGTGACCCTGTATCCTATTGTGCTTTTATGGGTTTCTCACAGAACTCATAGTCATTGTCCTCTCATGAGATTGAACTTAAACCTTTGAGTCTACCAGTCAATGAGAAGCTGATCAGAAATCAAAATCACACCCGTGAATGTAAAATTGTAAATGTCAATTATATGAAAAAATGCAATCCCTTCAATTTCAAATTACTGTATTTGCAGAAGATTTAATTTCTCAAGTTTAGATTTAGAATGAACATTTTGATTAACATTTCATGTTTACAATTCACAATTCACATTTACATTTACCTTCACATTTGTATTACAGTTTTTTTCGATTGCATGAACACTAAAATCAAAAGTATTACACAATTATCAAAACCTTACACTCAAGGAGCAAAACAATGGCCCAGATGTCAGTGTCAGCTTCACACTTTTTGCAAAACAATACACACAGTATTTGCAAAACACTAAACACACTTGTATACATTAAACACAGAAGTATATCAAGATGTCACTTCCTTGCAATTCCAAAGCACTGACTGTCAAATTACCACCCCAATGAGCCAATTGGTTCAACACAGCCATCAGGTGCGCAAACACATGATTGCTAAATTGTAGACACACCAATCAGGTTTAAGCACTATAAAAAAATTTGGTCTTCAACCAAAATGGAAGGAGTCAGAAGAAGAAGAAGAGTGAGGGTGAGAGGGGGAATCCACGGAGGAGGAGAAGGAGGAAGAGGAAGAGGCGGAGGCCGTGCCAGAGGCCGAGGTGGAGGTAGAGGAAGAGGAAGAGGAAGAGGAAGAGGAAGAGGAAGAGGAAGAGGCAGAGGAAGACCTGAAGCAGGAGGAGAACGTGCTCAAAGAAGAAGAGGACCAAATTTATCAAATGAAATTCGCGCAACACTAGTTGACCATGTCGTGAACCACGGACTGACGCTGAGGGAGGCTGGACTAAGAGTTCAGCCAAATCTTAGCAGATATACAGTGAAATCTGTCATTGTAACCTGTACTGCAAACAGAATTTTCTGTTTGTCTGATATTTGCTGAGCTTACAGTGTTATGCACACTCGTGTAGTAGCGTTGGTCTTGTGTAGTGTTTGGTGAATTTATTGTATATTTGCACTTTCTCTGTGTACTTCACTTACAGTACTCTAATCACTGAGAAGTAGAATTGCTAAAAGTGTTTTAGGTTAGCAACAGCAGTGTGTAACTGGTTCAAACAGAATTAAGTCATGTGAAACGTGTGTGTTTCATATGGTAACAAAATATGTTTTTGATAAATTAGTGTATAGTTTTTACAAGAGTGTTTCATTTTGCAAAGGATCTGAGGTGTTTTGCTAATTGGATGTGTGGTTCTGCTAATTGTGTGTAGTGTTTTGAAACACCGGGCCCTGTTTTGAAAATCGTGCTTAAGCAATCGAGAAAAACACTAACACTTAAATTCATACAAGATATCGTTTTATATATAAGTTTGCTTTACTGCAGAACATTACACTTCTTAAGTCATTGAGTTATTTTACATAAAGTTCTGGCTAAATGTTTGAAAAAAAAAATTTGAATTATCTTTTTAATTTGGCTGTGTAAAAACTGAACAGAATTAAATAATGCTTCACCTTTTACAAAGGGCGCCCCATATGTTCATCATGTTCCCCATGATCAGTGGGGACAGATCCTGTTTAATGTATGGATGGATTTTTATGTATGTCCAGAAATCAATATTACTGCGTGAGAAGGTGACAGAGATTGAGCGTGGTAAAGTTAATGAAGTGGAGCAGCCACAGACCTGAATAAAAAAGATGTGTGGGCGTGTTAAAGAGCACAACTCTGCCAGGTCTGCTGTCAACTGTCTTTACTCGCTCACACATCACACACGCTCTGAAATGAGGGGTTTCCTCTTCTACCAGCAGTTTCAGAAACCCCTCACAGCTGAGAAAGTGACGAGCGGCAGTCTGCCCACACACACTGCGTGGGGTCCGCGTTTGTGCTCTGCTGCTCATCTATGACGCTCTGCTGGGTTGTGTTACAATAATGGGATCCCCTCTCCCACACTGCAAAGACCTTTAAGAGAGAGGTTATTCAAATAAATGCTGAAGCCGGTCAGAGGTTAAAGGTTATGCAGAGCACTGATGAAGAATAGTGGACAAAAGAGCATAAGTTTAAAATTAGGCCTCATTCAATGTTTCTGTTGTCAAAGGAGAAATATTCCCAGCAAATTCTTTTAAATGACGGTTGCAGGTAATTACAACCCAAACGTCTTAGTTCTGGGAATGCAGAGAAACTACATGAAAGATGGGAAAACAAACAGGAGCTGTCAGATGATCAGAGTTTCTTTTTAGCAATGCTTGCTGCGTCATTGAATGGAGATCTCGTTTGTACTGGTCGGTCGGTTGGTCGGTTGGTCGGTTGGTAAGCCCACCATACGGGTGCAAACTGAAATATCTCAACAACAAATGGATGAATTCCATAATTTTTTGTGCAGACATCCATGGTACTTTCTGACTCTGTGGTCTTTATTGCCACCATTAACATGGTATATGTGATTTTGAGTGAAATGTCTCAAAAATTGCTCGATAGATTGTCATAAAATCTTGTATATGCTCCTCTCATGTTGAACTGAAACAGCTTCAATGCTCTCAAAGCTCCATCTTGCACCATCATCAAATCAAAAATGTTCATTACAGTCATTTATCACCAAAAAAACAGCAGAACTAAGAAAATACCCAGCAGCCTGTTCAGACAAATTTATCCAGGATTGCCCTGGTTTCAGACTGGGTATCAACCAGCAAATATCTGTAAAAGATACTAGAATGTTCTGGTCAACGTTCACTATGAGATTTAATTTGTCTGTATGTGTGTCACTTAATCCATCTGTGTTGGGCCTCATAGGCTGTGACACTGTCGGCTCTTTTCTTAAGTGCTCTGAGGCTCATTCCTTCCTTTATGATGCACCCAGCAATGAAAACGCTGCCTTCACAGTTTCAATGTTGTTGAAATGTGCACTCAGTAGGTAAGCCTTGAAATAATTGTCCCCCATCCTTATGAAAATAGTTATTGTGCATGCAGAAGGGCATACATGTGCGTGCACATTAACATGCAGGTTCATGTTTAGGGGTTTGGTACATCACTCTCAGCTGCTGTTCGTACAAATGTTGGCATTCACACATGCTAAACTACTATAATGAACATGGTAAATATCACCAAGGCTGCATTGTTATTGGAATATGAGCATTTAGCTCACACACTCTAGACGTTTTGTCTTGTTAAACAAATTTGAGACACTTATCTGAAGAGACAACACACAAATCATAAGCTGAAATATATTTGTAATAACTTTGACCTGACCTTCTTAGTTAGCCTGGAAGGTTTTGCCTGCAAATAAATTGGTTTAGATCGTTTGTCTAAGCTTAAATTATTTATAAATTGTATGACAGCCAATGTTATAAAAACTATAAAGTGATGGGGCCTAATACTCAATTACTTTGATGACATTCATAATGCAGTTATTGCAATGATGAATCAGCAGTCTGCTTTGCCTGTGAACAATAACATGTACATATTACATGTTGCTAATGATAAGAACATAATATTGAATCTCCAAATATCCCACAGTATGAACAAAGCTGTCATTTTGTATTTGTTAAGTTTCGCTTTTGCATAAATGAGAGATTAGGCTACATTTCGAGTTTGTGGTTACAAGTGAGATAGCATGGGGGTCTCTTTCTCATGGATTCTCATCAGGGAGAACTTAAAGATCAACAGACCACAGCGTGTCTTTGCCATAGAGCTTCCCTGACTCATGAGCAGTAACAGGCCCACCACAGCGTAGGCAGCCGAAAACCACAGGGGAGGTGGGAGGTGACAGCGATGCATATGGCGGGGATGCAAACTAGCGCTGGGAATCCCTCAGCCTGATCAGAAGAGGTGTGGTGAGTGCGAGGGGATACAGATGGGTGCACAGGGTGACTCTTGGCAGGTGTGGCTGCACGGCGGAGACTCAGAGCTCCACAGCTGGTGCAGGGGTGGACAGAAAGTGTGAACCAAAAGGCCACAGGTTGACTTTTTCTCAGTAGTGAAGTACAGAAAAAATCCCAGGTGAAAGAAAACCAGAGGGTTAGAGGAATTTTGCTTTCATTTTTTTGTTTCAACAGATTCCTGTAATTTCAGGTGAACTGGTAACCCCAGAAGATAAGCCTTAATATAATGAGTGTCTGCATTAGTGAACAATACATCAGGGGAATTACATTTTGAACATTAGCATATGATCAGTTTTACCGCGAGAAAAATACAATCCAACACCATGTACACAAAAACTCACAGGAAGAAACAAACTGGCCTCTTTTACTGACAGTAAATCTCGAATACCAGTTTATGTTGCCTTCTGGTAAATGACCAGCCATGTTGACTGTTTGTTTGTCTTCTGGGAAACGTAGTTCTTCCCTTGATGAATGCGTGGGCCCTTACTTAGAACATATGCACGAGTAGCATAGCAGTAAGTATCCTTGGAGATAACATGTTGCTGCCATTGCTTGCGGTAACTCAGAGTGAAAACATATACATCCGGATTGATGCTTCGAACGGAAGCCACAATTAGAATCTGCCTGATTCCACAAACGTCTGCCTGTCTGCAGCATATCTCGCATCTTCTCCGCCTCATACTTGGCAGGTTTATTATGAAGAGCTAAAGGAGGTGACTGGTCAAAATCTGTGCGATTTGGACACACGATACGTTGAATATTGATAACAATTTATAAACAGGGGACCAGCGCTCTGTAGCAGTCAGTGGGGGCGGGGCAGTTTGCCTTCATTCTGCAAACTGACTTGAACATGTCTTCTTCTTTGTCCTTGGATACATTACCGTCAAAAATTGCCACCAGATCATTTTTATTATTTGATTCTTTTTATTTCACCATCAGACTGACTGACACTCATGGGTGTCAGTCAGTCATGGGCGTGTGCTGATCTCTGTCCTGGCAGCAACATCTATAGAATCACTACCTCTTCAGCAATTTGTATGCACAGTAAAAGCACAACGTTCATTTTGCTGCTGCAATAGAGCTGAATTAAACCACTTTTATCTTGAAAAGTTGTGAACTTGGGTCTTAACATTGATTGTTTCCTTAACAGACTTCAGAAGTGACGACATGTAATGTATGAAGAAATAACACCAATGTTTATATAAGTCCAAAACATGAACGGTAAAAAACAGTCTCAGTTTCATTTTATATAAAACATCTTCACTGCACATAGACCAGGTAGGATGAACGCCAAGTTTTCTAACTTCTCTCTGCTCCACAGACTGCTCATAGGAGTCTGACGGGGCTCTGTAGCGTTAACACAGGCCAAGCAAACAGCCCATTCCAAACAAGCAGGTTTAGAATAAACACTGCAAGAGTAATTGAAAAATCAAACATATACGTATGATGTATGTGGAGTCCTAAATTATGTGTTGATCAATTTAATTATATTTTTCAACATGTGTGATTTTTCTTTCACTCCCGTAGAGCTGGGTGCTGGAGGTTTTGCATGTCTCTCAGGGTGAGTGGTGACAGGCGCGTCAGCAGTGTTGAATGTCTCAGTATTATGACCTGGGGGCTCCTCTGAACCTCTTAAATTAGGTGAAATGAGTTAAAGGCAGTGTGGGCTGTACCTCGTGTTACAGAGGTGAGAGGCCTTATTGGAGCAGCACTGTGAGCGCTAATGTGTTTGGGTAGAAAGAGAAGTAGACGGGGGAATGGGTAGTTATCTGAAACCTGCCTTCTGAAAACAGAGCTCCCTGCTGACATGTGAAACCCGAAGTGCCGATTCAATTTAGTCACAATCGCACGAACACATGCATAGACAGAAAAATGGAGGAGAGTCAGCGTGAGTCGTCCAGACTGTTAGAATTTCCGTAATTTACACACACACTCCTCCAGTTGGTATTCTGTGTGTGTGTGTGTGTGTTGTTGCACAGTGTGTGTGCATTTGGAACAAACTCCCTTCCTGATAAAGCTTGCTCAGACGTCTGGGTTTCTGGCTGTTCCAAAGGAAAATCCTGGAGCCCGTACCACAGGCGCTCTTTCTTCCTGGCCTTGGAGCTCCTCCCAGCTGCTCTCCACCTGACGGGTTTTCCTCCTCCTCAGCGTCCAGACGGACCACGCCAAGAGCCAGACTGGAGCACAAACATCGGCTGGACGGTAAAAGTTTGGCAGGTGTATAGAGAGATGGCAGGGCGGAGAGGGAAAGTGGAGGAAGGACAGGTTCATTCGGGGCTGACTTGAATTGTATTTGAGAGTGGGAGGGGGCGAGACAGGTAGGGAGGAGGCGGGAGGGAAATCAGGCCGCTCGCTGTTGTGGGTATAGGCGGGAGAAAGAGAGGGAGTGAGGGAGAGGGAGAGGGAGAGAAAGAGAGAGAGAGAGAGAGGGGAACCCAGACACAAACATAAACACTGGCGAGCACTTCAATGATTCCTCTCTCTGGCTCTTTTCTTCACCCCTCACCCCTCCCATCACTAGCCAAACATAAACAAATATAACATGGAAAGCATCAGACAGGCTCCATACGTCTCAAGTAAATGAGGAATGGGAAAATCGCCATGGCGAATTTTGTCGTTTCCACTATATAAGAAGACCAATTGGATTAGACCACCAGCCTGTCATTCCCTCTCCCCCAACATCCAAGTCACATCACCTGTAAACTCAAGTGGCCAAAGAGAAATGTCAACCTGTCAGACGTCTCCCTGTAAAGACGTAAACTGAAATAGAAAAGAAATAACAGCCTCGTTTTTCTTAACATCGTTTGAGAGAGACACACAGAAACACTCGCACACACTCTCAAAACTCTGGTTAGGGGAAAACAATCTTTTTGGGATTCATCTCTTGACGACTAGAAGAGTGTGGCTGACACACACCAGGCAGAGACATCTGACAATAACCATGTCCTATACACCACACATACATACACTGTTCAAAAACAATAAGGTTAATGCACACACACACACACACACACACACACAAACACACTCTCTGTGCTTGTCTCTCTCTCATTCGAAGACACAATGTCACAGATTACTGCAGCTCCTTGGTCTGGCTGGCAATGACATCATGTGTGGGTCAGCTCCCAGAGTTCCCTGCTGCTGGCACACGACCAGCCCTACATCTGCAAAGAGCCCTATACACACTCACGCACGCATATACAAACAAACACATATGCATGCAAACCACAATGTCAAGGCTCTACGGGAAGACGCTCGGCTGGTTCCAGAAAACCACTGGCAGCTCATCTGCTGGTGGGAATCTACAGAGAGAGCTTCACCTATAGAGCTATTGACACATTTATAGCTTCGTACTTTCTCGCATTGTCCAATCAAGGCCTCAAACAAGGTTCTCACTCAACACTCTCACATAGACCTATAGTCTCACTAAAAGCAACGAATTGACCATGTTATACAGCCTTAAATGGAAGAGCAACCACTACGCCTTTGCGTTTCCTTGACTCCATGTGCGTTGTCGGCTTTGGCGCACAGGAGACAACAGCAGCATTTAGTCAACGAAGGAAATGTGTGAAACCTTGTGAATGCACAGGTTTAAGTGTGCAAACAGCACATTAAAGGAGTAGTTTTCCATTTGGGAAGCAGTTTATTTGCTTCCTTGCTAAGGGCCAGATGAGACCACTCTCATGGTTGTATGTTGAATTTAAAGCTGAACTGTCTTTCCTAGATTAGATCTTTGTCAGTGTCTATACCGCGCTTCTTTTTCATCCTGAGATATTTGTATTCTTTTTTTTTTTTTTAGTTTTCCTTCTGTATTCTCACATAGGCTCATTCTGACATTTTCTAGACATTTCATTAGGGGGCTGGTGTTCCAAAAAATGTCTGGAGCAACTAACCCCAACATTTGTCTTCTCACATACACACCCTCCAGAGAATTTCAAGAACGTGTGTGGGGTTCATGTCTGAAAGCATCTTAAGTTGCAGCTTGTAGTAGGTACACAGAGTTTTACGTGTAGGTGGGTGTCAGTACATGGGCTGTGCTATGGTGACAACAGGCAGCTCTATCTCACTCTCTTCCAGGTGGTTGTAGTCGGCCTGACTCACACACCCCGGTCCAGGGGTTTAAAACATGGACACCTTCCAAAAAAATCAATAATCTCTGCCAGTTTCAGCTGCCGCCATAAAAACCTCAAAGCTCTTATGATAGTGTTCAGTGATGCTGTAATCATGCAACAAAACCAGTGTTAGGTTTTAAAAACAGCCTGGACATGAGTGTGGGTTAAAAAAATTGAGTATTGTGGACTAGAAATGAGAGTCCGATGCTAACCAGGTTTGTAATCCTGACTGGTTGATCTTCAATCATTATACGTCTCCTGCTCCTTTTCAGAAGTCTTGTCCACCCAGTAATTTAGTGTCCATGTGTTCTTCGTCTATAAAAAAGAGGCAGTGAACCACTCGGCCACATGGTTCACACAAGCACTGGAAGTGTATCAGACGCTCTGCAGGGGGTCTGATTCGCACAATACCAGTCAGATAGACATAACAAACATTCAGTGTGTGTGTGTCTCGTGTGCACGTCTGAATGCGTCTTCTACTTTGTCTAAAATGGTTTCTGCTGAGTGTACATTTGTGTCTGCATGTGTGTGTGTGTGTGTGTGTGTGTGTGTGTGTGTGTGTGTGTGTGTGTGTGTGTGTGTGTGTGTGTGTGTGTGTGTGTGTGTGTGTGTGTGTGTGGTAGTGTGAGCGGACCATACCACAGGGGTCAACCTGGGCCAGCTGCCTGGAGCTGATGGAGTGAGCCACACACATGCTGAACTGTGACCTTAAAATGGAGGAGAGGAGAGGAGGTGATAAGCAAGTGAGGAAAGGAAGAAGGAAGAGGGAAAAGGAGAAGGAGCAGCACCGGTTTTCCTCTTGTAAAGGTCAGTTTGATCTTAAGCTACTGGAGACATTATTTCAAATTAAAATTCCTTGATAGATTAAGACTGAGCTACTGTTTTCGAACCACTGTGTAATAAAACCAACAAATCAGTGTTTATCTTTCTGATTCTATAACTCTGATCTGATTGAATATTAAACAAACAAACAAAAAGAACATAGTCAGCCCTACTGTCAATAGGAAATATGCAAATAGATTTTTGGCACCATCTAATATTTCCAGTATTTCAAACCTATTTTAGATTTTTCTTTTCTTTTCATATTCTGTAAAAAACGCTCTATATAAGCCCCTTTTACTTTTCCCATATATTTACAGGAGCCGGATAATCTTCATATATTCAGATTGGATAAACAGGAAATAAGGGATGTAATCTGGTGTTATTTCATCTGATTAATATCAACCTTTAATATTCACTCTCCTTGAGTCGTATCAGGGCTGTTTTAGGCTACTGTACAACTGCACTTATCTAATGCTGCAAAACGAATGGAGAGGAAGTGTCTGTAAATGTGCCCATGTGTGCACGAAGGTAACTGGGCTTGAATCTCTCGACTGTCTACACAGAGCATATAGAGACTGTAAGTATACACAGTCTATTTTTAAATCAAGAGCACTATGGTGTTCCAACTCCTAAAGCCTGTAAAGGCCTCACACAGAGAAAGAGCATCTCATGGACACACAGACATACACACACGGACACTTTATGTCTCACCACCCACTGCTCGGTGTTTGTTTAATATGGCATTTCGGTAAGAGAACTGCATATCCTGCTCCCATCTTTATAAGGGCACAGCTAATGCAATACTGAGACACCCCTCCTATTACACTATCACTTCTCACACAACACACACACACTACACACAGCGTTAGCCCTGTGCCAATGGCTGCTGCGTCTTGGCACAGCGCAGAGTTAATGTTGCCCTAACTGAGAAAGAGCATCTGCTTCATCTCTCTGCCTCTGAACTCAATAACACCCTCCTTCTCTTGTCCAAAATGCACACATGCTGGCACAGACACTCACTCACATGCACATGCACACAACCGTTATACACACACACACACACGCGCGCGCACATACTGGGGCTGGCACCAGTGCTGGAATCTTGTCTGTCTGTCTCTGACGGTGAGAAACGAACAGAGACGTGATGAAAGAGCAGATTTAGACTTTTGTGTTCTTGGCATAAGTAGGGCAGCTCTTCAAAAGACAAATCCCTGCTTACTGTTGGCCCAGAGTTGTCACTGTGGAGCTAATAAATACTGGAAAACCAAACTGGGGAAGGAGGGGTTCTCACTCTATCGTCTGCTTTAAACACTTGTTAGAGTTCACTTGGCCAA
Source organism: Hippoglossus stenolepis (assembly GCF_022539355.2). NCBI lineage: Eukaryota > Metazoa > Chordata > Actinopteri > Pleuronectiformes > Pleuronectidae > Hippoglossus > Hippoglossus stenolepis. Next base: position 20,029,779 of record NC_061496.1, on the reverse strand, counting down.
GTTTGTCTCCACTGAAAGCCGCGGGTCATTTTTCAAAAATCCTGAGCTGTTGCTAAATTCAACCCATAAACAAATTGTGTGAAACACTGATATTCTTATGAAACATTAAGATGAGACTGTTGGCAGCAGATGTTACTATATTTGGCTCGACTGAGTCAGAAGACAGAAGTTTCATTTTGCATTTATTTAATTATAGCTTTAGCAGGTTGCAAAGTTTTAATCCAAGGGTATCAGATCATTCTACCAATTGATCCTGTGAACATATTTTTCGTTGAAACAGTTGTGTCTCATATTTTTTAACATTAGGCTGAAATTACTTTCGTAGTGTCCTGATTTAATTATAAAAAATACCAAATTACAAAAAGGGTCAAATAGAGTCGTAGCCTGAGAAGCGTTCAGCAGGAAAGAGAAATCAGAAGACTTTCATGAAATCATGCTAGAAAACAACACTGCAATGTGCCTCCAGCTCAGAAACATGGAAATATATATATAATACTAGATTTATATGAAGTTTCCCCGGTAGATTTATGGTTCAATATGTATAAAATATAATTTAAAGATGTTAAATGCACACATGGTAAGAGTAAAAGGGTTTAAGTGAAACATAAAACATTCACATTCTTGGCCATGTCTTCATGTGTCACTGTTGCTGCTTTTGGTCGTTTTCCTGTTGTATCCTTCGCAGTGTACGTAGATGTAACATTGTTGATGTTTCATTTCCTGGCGACTTACTCAAACTTTAACCATGGTTACTACTTGCCTAACCTCAACCCTTACCATAACCTTAACCTCAACTTAACTTTAACCTTAGTCTTCATCCTAAAACGTATTGATTTACATAATGGGGACTTGCGTTTCGTCCCCAGTAGGATGACTATCCCTATAATGTCACGCACACACATAAAGAGAATAAACTGTGCACATTCAAACAGAGACACAGGGACAAAGGGGACGTCTGAAGATGAATCAAGTATCGGCAGCTATGAGGAAGAGAGAGTGAATAAAGAAGAAACTTTAAAACCGAGAGGAGACAGACAGAAAACAAATGTCCACTGAAGCATGAGAACAAAAGAACGTCTCCGCTTTTGCATATGGAAGTGAAAAAGACCCTGTTTATCTCGAACAATGAGGAACAAAAAAATACTGTATATATATGTTCCTTTTTTCTAATGTATCACTTCTAACCGAAGATAAAGAGAAGGGGGTACCCCAGAGAGAAACAGAGTGGACGGGGGAGATAACTCTGTCGGTTCTTTGGTTTCTGTAGAGGGTCTCGGTTATGTCTGAAAGACCGCAGCTCATGTAAGCACTCAAAAGGTGGGACATAGAAGCTACAACCCTCAAACAAACTGCCCAGATTTCTGTTGAAGGGGAAACTGCAGAGCGACGTCTTTGTAGAACAGATTCATCTGAGCTTTACTGAAGTAACAATCGTATGAAAAGGCCTCATTGTGCATCAGCCGCATCCAAAACTGCACAAAATGCCAAAACTCAAAGGGCATCCCGACAGCTTAGTGATTATGGTGCCACGCTTAGCTTCTGCGACAAATAATAAAACAATCCGAGCTTAAAGCCGACTAGTCCCACGCTAAGGCATGCTATGCTACGCTAACGTCCCACAAACACTGGCAAGGCGATTACTGTTCTCCGAGGGTTTGCCGGAGAACAAACGCCCTCACAATGGGACACGTCACTCGCCTAAGCAGAGCTAAGCTTCATGGCATTTCTAGGATGTTTCAAGTTAAATTTAATACAAATTCTTGCTGGGAAAATGTTTGTTGAATCAAATTTGAACCCGCACCAAAGGACTGACCTTTGTGTACGTCACACAGTACAATCCCCCTGCATCGGAGGGCGGGAGGAGGAGGGGGGCTTCCTTTTCTTGTGGGTAAATCTCTTTCACCAAAATTGTTGTCTTGAAAAAATCCTATTTATACACCTCTCCCAAATTCTCTAACACCGCAGCCACATCAATCCAGGAATATTTATTTTACAAGGTAGCTTGAGTTTTATGTAACCCAACACAGTGTTATTCCCTCGGGCACAATCTTTTTCATTTCCAATATGATATATACAGCAGGAGAGCCTGTGTATATCACATCATACCGTCCAGAAAGCTATGCCCAGTACAGGAGAGGCTTTGGAGAAACTCAGCGTGCTCAGAACATAAGCCTGGGATATTTGAGTACTGTGCTAAACTGAGAAATATCACTCAATGAGGTTACACAGTTCAGTTTAGTATGTAAATAGTGTTCTATAGCTCCGACTCACAAAGTGTATCTGCAGTGTATAACCTGCTCTGTGATTCCACTACCTCTACTAATCTGAGCCCATGTTTCGGCTCTGTGCCGTTAAGCCTTTCAGCCCAGATTGTGGGTCAAACACAAACACTGTAGATTCTGGTGGAGTGCCCCCATACGTCATGATAAGGTTCGTGTTCGCCGCGCTCTGATTAACCTCTTAAACCTGTATTTGTGTGTAATACTCTGTGCATGGGGTGTACTCAGGCCCCTGAGACGCTCGGTTCAGTGTCTTTCAGGTTAAATGGGGTAATTTGTTTTGTTTTAATAACGCAGGTGTTTTTCTTGGGTCGGATTGTCAGGGAGCAAATTGCTTTCTAATCACATCACACATGGAAAGTTCAGATGATGGAGGAGGGAGCGCAGCGCTGCATCACAGCTGACACAGTGTGCACTGCGGGCCCCTCCTCTGGCACTCGCACAGCTCCGTATGCAAGTATTAACACAGCTCTGTTTTCATTGCAAAGCAAAACATGTCACTTCATTTGCCCCATTTTAGGCCCTAATCACAGCGACGGGCAGCAGAGAGGGAGGCTCTGTGATGCTCTACATGCTTTATGTCCTTTGGTCTGGAATCACAAATCAACTGGTTTACATCCACCGCCACAGCGATGGAGGCAGGCTTTATTTATGAAGGGAACCTTTCCTTTACTGTACTGTGTAGTAGAAGGTTGCCAAAATAAAGACAGAGAATAACACAAAAAAGGGAACATATTGTGCCCATTCTTTCGAACAATGCTTCATAAATGTGCATTCACGCAGCAGCACAGTAAAAGCGGTCTTCAGGAAAAAGGCGGGCAGCAGAAGGGGGCCTGTGAGGCCATTCAAGCCAGCAGTGTGTGGCTGTGGGCCTAGAAACGGCCTGCAGTACATTTCCATAACAGGAAAGGTCAGTGTTGTGGTTTCAGGGGCTTTAGAGACGTGAAGACAATCCAATCTCGGAGTCTGCAGCTCTACCTGTTGACTGGCCTGCATTAACTACTGTCTATTATTACACACTGTATTGTATATCATCAGTCTGAGCTGGGCTCAAATGTGTGCTGTATTATATATAGTGCACATATTTTCTTTAGGGAACTTGTCACAGATCTGCATTCTCAAGTTGCTGTATCTTCAAAATAAAATGTACATATATATAAAGAGTTCAGCTTTGAAGTGTTTTAGTTGTTACTAGTAACTTACAGATTATGGTAAAACATGGACATTTTATTAAATGGGGCACGTTTTATGAATCAGCAGTTAAAATTATAGCTCAACTCTGACCAGACACAACATTAAAATGTGCTTATTCATTATGATCTAATGATACTTAATACTACTTATAATAAAACTACTGAATAATAAAACTTTTACTTTACTTGTTCTTACTTTTTTATGTACCTCCATAGTTTTAATTGGGTAATTTCGATTTTACAGCACAATATAAATGAGGCATAGTAATATTATGCTATTACTACACATGAGTATCAAAAGTAGTAAAAGAGTGTCATACTTTTTCCACCACTGGGAGATGAGACACTGCAGCACACACACAGGCCGACAACCCATTTTCACAAACCGAACACTTGACTGTAATGAATCATATATAAAAAAGCAAGTTCATTCCAAACCTTCTGTTCTCCGCACAACCTGCAAACACAATACACGTTCATGTCTGTACTTTAGGAAGCCCAGCAGAAAACGTTTTCAGGTTTGTCGGTAAACTTGTGCAGGAAAATTAGAGAGAGAAACAAAGTGTGCACATGTTGTGTACGTGTGTGTGTGTGTGCGCGCACCGTAGCTGTGGTCGGCTGCGCGCTCTGACGCACAGTGTTTGAAGTCGTGTTCCATACAAAACAACAGTGGAGGAAGTTGAAGCAGCTTCTGGTCTTTCTCTTGGACCAGGCCTCGTGGCCTCAGGGGGCCCATAGGAATAAAAGTCTCCTTAGCGAAGCCTCATATACCTCAACACCTGCAGCACACAAAAGACCTCTGTGAGCGAAACAGTCACTCAAAAGTCAGAAACACTCATGGATGACAAGGAAACAGAGAATGTTGGGAAACTAAATGTCACAGGAAATATGAAAAACAGACTCTGATTTATTTTCAATCAACGACAGATAAAACAGTTAAATCCATAGATTTGTTAATTAACACTGTGAGCAGAATTACGTAAAAACAACAGGAGTTTGTTAAAACATGGTGGAAGGGTGGGGTGAAGGCCAAGAAGAAGCCCATTTACCTTTGGAGGACAATAGATCGATTAAGTGTTGATCCGGCCACTGATCCAGATCTATCTGATCTCAAACATGTATATATACTGTATATGGCGATAGAGTGGCCAATCAGCTTTGGCGGAGGTATGTGCTCTCTGACTTCTTGTTAATGTATATACAGTAATAGCTGTGTCTCAATTCAGAGGCTGCATCCTTCATAGTCTGTATTTGAAGACTGGTTGTGTCAGAGCAGAACGACTAGGCTGTTCAGAGGGTCCTTCACAAGGCTCCAGTGGGTCGATCCCTCTCAGGCCATCCTATCCCAGGATTCACTGTGCTTTGGTGACAAACCCTTTTTCTAAGAGATATTGGCGCCAGCAAGCGACGAGATATCCGATGCTTGAGTATCACGCTTCAAGTCAATTGAACAACCGAATGGTACAGATGTTTTTAAAAAATCAAGCAGCATTAAAACTCTCTTGTTGTGTCCAGCAACAGCTCTGTTGCTAAGTGACAGCAATAAGGGCGGGACAAGCTGAACTGAACTGAGACACAGTCACTTACTTGACTTGAATACCTGAAGTTTTCAGGTGTTTTTTTTATAGACACCACAGCTAATAGACATAATTATGTGACACAATTATCTCCAGTAATAACAATACTGCTCAATTTGGGCGCGCGTTGTTTTGTTTTGTCTGAAGGGATCCTCCCTGGAAAGACGGGCAGTGCCACCTCTCCACCCACTGAGCCCAGCCAGGCCTCACCTTCTCTGGGTGTGGGAGAGTCCGGTCGCATCCTGTCAGGACCATTTAAGGCTGAGGCTTGCTGCGAAGGTGTAGTCCACATTTGGTGTGAGCATCTGTCGACTCTGCTAATTCCTAAACTGTGGATAATTCACCTCGTCAAAGAAACTAAAAACAAAAAGAGCAGTGGGTAAAAGTACGCATAATCCGCCGCACAGTGAGATTTTAATAACATTTAGCTGAACCTCATTAATTTAAGAAATTGTTATGACAGTGCTGGAGTCCAGAGAGTGATTTCTCTGTCTGCTCCAGCAGACTCAAGTCCATTTACCTAATTAAAAAAACAAACCAGCGGTCTCTGTGGCTCTCGTGTTTACTGCTGTGTGATGGAGGGGATAAAATACAAGCAGTGGTAGAAATGCAACTAGAAGACCAGGGGACATTCAGAGTAGCTGGAGGAAAAGATGCAGAGGACAATGAAAGTCATGACAGAGGCTGTTGTAGACTGATACGTTTCATGTATTTGTGTAACATTTGTATTTGGTGATAAATCAATGTTATGTTTTCATTTTGAGATTAAATTGGTGTGCGCCATTTTCAGTCTTTACGCTACAAGCCAAGCTAGTTTACGAGTGCCTCCTGTACAGACATCAGATTTCGTTAGATATGTACAGGCAGAGTCTTCTGTCCCTACTTTTTTATGTACCATTTGATCTATGTTTGTGCACGTTTTCTGAAAGCTTCCGGACACACGAGAAACAGACAAAATGGAGCAGTACCACGAAATATCATTGGGGCACAGTGAAGCCAATAGATCAACTGAGATGAAAGAAATTTCAACAATATGGTAACGTGTTTAGAAAAGATGTTAAGACGATGTAAAAAAGAAGAAAGTCCAGGTCTCTATATCATGTTTTGCCACTTTCTTTAAGAGCTACATCATCACAATCTCCTCCATCGCTGACATGTTTGTTGTCGTCAGAAACTCTTCCCCCCTAGTGGATGTATTGCAATCATACCAACGTAAACGAGGGAAGTATGGGCGATGACCTATCTCTTTTCGTACATAAAGGCAACATGAATGAGCCTTAAGTCTCAACAAGGCAACAAGTGACTGCAATTCTCAAAATGTCAAACTGTTCCTTTAATTTGAATTTAGTTTTTTATGAGAGCAAATTGAACTGAGTCTTATGAACTGTCAGTTTTTCCTTAATCAAAGGTCTTCTTGTGGCTCTGTTAATGTGCTGTTGTGTCTTTCCCTGGGATAATCTTTTTTATTGGATTCATAAAATACTTTTATGATTTTTTATCTTATGAGAAGAATTTAAGGAACAAACGACGGATCGAAACAAACAGCCACTGTCTGGAAAGGTTAAAAAGAAGGAGGAGGAGAAAAGTGACGGCATTTGCAGAAGAGGTCTGAGAAGAGATGTGAGTGGATGGAGAGGAAAGTGATGAGGAAGAGAGGAGGAGAATGAGACAGGGCTGAGGGGGAGGACAGGGAGATGACGCTGCAGTAAGAACAGCAGTTAAGCTCCTGGGGAGATGATCTGAGCGTGTCTCGGTTCCAGTAAGAGGCATCACAGCATCACCGGATGACTCACCTGGTGTAAGACTGCATCAGCCACAGTATGAGATCATCAGGTTAATCTCACCCCGCAACTTCAGCACAGGCACAATGACACAAGTGAAACAACCAATACACACATGGGGAAAAAGATCATAGTAACATGTTCTAATATCATCCTTGATAACGATCAGCTGCCTTGAGCTTTAGGTTAAAGATCAGTGATTGATGAATGATGACCAATAACTGCCTCTCCTGCTTCACTTTAATGTGGCAACAAATTTCATATTTCTCTATGAGAGAATTTTCTGCATCAGCATTGCCAATCTAAACACTGTGTTTTTTCTTCTCCTATTATTTAATGCTGACTCAACTTTCTACTATTAGTCCAAAAGTCTGAAATATTAAAAAACTCCAAACGATCTGAACCATTGATCAGTCTGATCCGTACCGAGGCCGCCTCTTTTGGTCAGGTTCATTTTGTTCCGTTGGTCCTGGGCATCTTTCACACCCTTTTTTTTTGTTTCATACTAAACTGAGAAGTCAGAAGATCGGGACCAAACAAGGTGGGTGTAAAGGTGCCCTTTAATCCCAGACCTTCAGACACCGATGGACAAAAAAAATCATCAGCTCGTAGCATTGGACTGATGAGGGTCAGTAATTCTAAGAGGATTCATTACAGTCATATACCACAAGCTGCATTTAAAGCAATAAACTGAATAATTCATTTGTCTAATCTGGGTGTCTGCTGATCTGCATGGGTTAGAGCGAGGCACAGAGCACAGAGTACTTAAGCTGCAGCCCAAATGACACTTTAGAGCTCTAGGAAAAGTATTGGGTTTCTTGGGAGCAGAGAAGCACTTCAATTAAGTTAGAGGGAGAAATGAAGGAGGCTGGAGGAGGAGGAGCGACCGAGGAAAGCAGGTATGAAAGTGAAATATACTCTGTGGTTTAATAAAATGAATCACTGCCAGATGTCTGTCTGATTGATTATGGACACAACAGAGCTGTTCTTTTTTTTATTACTCACTGCAGTGATGCTGGCTCACAACTGTTCATGGCAGGCCAGTGTTTTAAGAGGTCTGCATCTGTGCAGTTACTCTTCATTAATGACGCTCTGAAAAAAAGCATGTCCTACTGTGGTCACATGTATTTCAGTAAACCCTCAAGGAATATTTACCTAACCTAAACTTATCTGGAACCCGGGGAAACCATTTCATAATTCTCATTCTTTTACTGAAACATGTTGGATATGAGAGCGGCGACAGCTACAGAGCTTCCTTTTAAAAACACCGGTTTCGCCCGGATCCTGTTTTCTGGAGCTACTGGCCTGAAAACACAGACCCACAAACCCAGAACACAATCCACCCGGAACTAAAGCAAACACCAGATTCCCACCGGGGACGTATAAACTAACGTGCGGACATCCTCCAGGGAAGACAAACCAACGAGCTTCCATGGAAAGTATTTAACGTGTCTTCATGCCGAGTGCATTTTTCCTCCCGCTCTACAAAGCTTGAAGGCGCTGCGCTCGGAGAAGGGCCATAAAGTCCATCAACGAACTGTGCAGTTATGGTTGCAATGTGTTTATTTAGTCACACTCCCAGGCTGCACAGGCCTTTGGATGCTGCTCGATGAGCCTCAGCGTGAACTGTGTCCACCGGGGATGAACTGGATATGTATGACTGCATAACATCCAAACCCCGATAATGTCTCATAATAATAATAACTCATATGAAAAGAAGGAATGGTCTCAGATGGGACTGTGGCAGAGTCCGTCACTACTTCTTTTCTCAATAAAGAATTATAACTGAATTAATTTCCATTGATCTAAAACATACATTTAAACCGCTGTTATATATTGTATTGCTCCTCCCTTTTTTACTTGCATATTATTGTTTTATCATCCATCCATCCATCATCTATATCGCTTATCCTTTGAGGGCCGTGGGGGGAGCTGGAACCAATCCCAGCGGCAGTAGATGAGACCGGGGTACACTCTGGACAAGCCGCCGGCGTCACACAGGGCCAACATACAGGGACAACCATTCACACTCACATCCACACCTACGGTCACTTTAGAGTCTCCAATTAACATCTCCATGTTTTAAGAATGTGGGAGGAAGCCAGAGGAGAAAACCCTCGAGGAGAAAATGCCCAACAGACCCCTGGATTTCTAAACTCTCTCATTTTTCGCTCAATAACTTCCTCACCTCAATAGGAATCTTGCTACTTTTGGACTTTCGCATGGTTTTATTATTAAGATGTGAGATTAAGAAAAAAGCAGACTTGCTTCAAAACTCTTTGACCCAAAAACAGTTCAAACAAACATGAAACTGGAATGATTGAACTCTCCTGATCCCACACCCACACACAACCACTGGATGGTTAGTCACTGACCACACTGGCCTCAGCCTGCAGAAGAACATAGAAGAAGAAGTAAGAGTAGTCAGGTTTAATGATCACCTTCAGTGCAGAGGTCATCATTTCTTTGAATTGATAAGAAATCTTTTTCCTGAGAAAGACAAAAGTTTGAATCCCCCCTTACTCCCTGAACCGGCTGGTATGTAAATGGTGCTCTGGCAGTTTGGCTGTGTGAACTTTGTATATTTGTGTGTGACTGAGTGGGCGGGAGACAGCTGGGCTAGTAGCTCAGGATGGAGAATTACCCTGGCATTCAATCTGTGATCAGTCAAACTAACTCAACACTCAACACTCTGGTTTTAAACACACAACTTTCTGATTCTACAACATCAACAATATTCTCCACCTGAAGGGCGTCTTACACAAGGACCTCTACTGTCACAGTTGTCTGAATGTGATTTGAATTACATGGTTCATTTATATAATCTTAAGTTTGTGAATAACAAACCAACATTTTTGAAAGTAAAAGAGAGAAAACTCTCCCACAATGTGATGTATTAACGTCACACGTAATCTATCTGTATTAAGGACAAGGACGGGAGGGATGGTTTCACACACAGAGACGTCACTTCTGGGAATTGCTCTCATGCAGCAGGGTGCGTTTCCAGTCAGTCAGGTGACCAGCTCTGCTCAGGGATATCCCGATGGTCATGTGATGCGATGCTTTCCCGCTCTCTCGCCCTCCCTCTCCTCCCTTTCTTTTTCATTTCTAACAGCCATCTCGTCTTTCCACGCAGGCGCCCCACCGATGTAACACCGCTGCCCACCCCGCTGCCTCGTCCATGTATTCTCCCTCTGCTCCTCACGTCTAATGGACTTAACCCCCCTCATGTCCCTTCATCCCTTTACCTCCTCCTCCTCCTCCTTCTCTACAGGGACTTAATCCACGTCTGTCCCTGCCAGCACTTTGAATTATTCAGTGGAGCGCTGCTGCTCGCCACAAAGAAGCCTTCTCTGAGTAGACAGAACCAGGGCAAATCGCAGATAGGAGGCGTGATGGCGGAGCGGGAATGAGGTGGCAGCGGTGGAGGTGGTGATAGAGTGACGGCAGCAGATGTCTGGCAGGGAGCTTCCCAGGAAACCCCACACTCATCTTCCTCGTGCTCCTCTTCCTCCACCCTGGCAGCCTTAATCGCATAACCTGGGTATAACGAGCTGTCACACCAGGTCAACTGGAAATAACCGGCATTCTTGATGGCGAGTTTGACCTGATACAGAAGCCAGCGGGCCGCTTGGTGCGGAGGGGATCGTGTGTCCCGGGCAGCCATCATGACAAAGCAAAATTGACCTGCAGCCTGCTGAGCTGAAAGTGAAGCAACGACAGTGTAACACCAACTGAATGAGAACAATAAATAGATCAACATTTCTGGAAATAGGCTTTGCCACTTTCTTATAGGGTCAGCTTACAGTATAGCATGAGGACTGGAAGCTGTCCATCTTTGTCTGTTGCACGTCTCTGATGGTCCTACTGTGTCTTTTCATGAACACCATCTAACACCAGCTGAACAAAGGAGTTTCTCTGCTGCTAACATGACCCTGTAACGCTTGTGTAAATGTGTACTGATCAAACCAAGCTTTAATCTCTGTCCATACAAACATGCCTCAAAACACTTATCATGTGACCACTCACGTTTGGTTGTTAGGCTGAGAAAGCACCAGGCTACAGACAAGTAAACAAACTAATAATAGCAAATTTCCTATTTGCAGTTCAAATCTGATACATTTATCATTGTAAAATGGCACAACAGCTTTAAGCAAAGACAACATGCTCAGCTATGTTTATAATTGATCCATGTTGCGTTCTACACTGGTAGCCAAGGCTAATTGGAATTGGAAGAGGGTCATGTGATAGGAGCCTAACGAATAAGCAAAAGCTACGTTGTGACCGAAAAGATACAATCAGCAAGTGGTTGTGAGTTTGTGCGCCATCATTTCCAAATATCTTCTTTTCTGCCCATCCAGACACACATGCAGCCCTGCAGTTATCAGAGTACAACAGGGCCAGCAGCGTTTCCAAGTACTGTGGATGCCATTTGTATAAGGAGCAGAGTTTATGCGTTTTCAAACGAAAAGGAAGTGATGTGGATTATTAAAATCAAAATCTAGCTACAGGACGAAAGGTTTTGTTGAGTTTTGATTCCTAAACTAGAACATTTTCAGATTACCTCAACCACTCCTGCTCCCCACCTCCCCATTTGGTGTCTGTGAAGTCCATCAGGACTGTGTATCTTTAGACAGTTTATATGTAGTCCAACAGTTTCTAGCTTTGAGAGAGAGCTCACATTTACAAATGTGACATTGCCTGCATGTGATCATCAAGAGAAAATATAACCTGCTTTCAGACATGCACTGAGCTCCGGACATTTTCCTGAAATTTGTTCGAAGGGGCTGTGTGTAAGAACACAAATGTCCGAGTCAGTTGCAGACATTTTCAGGAACTTTTCCAGCCCCCGAGTAAGATATCTGGAACACCTCCGAGTCAGCTCATGTCAGAATACAGCAGAAGAATTCACAGCGAGCGAGAGGGTGCATCGATAACGTTTACAACATGTGACAGACGCAAAACTGGCACAATAGAATTATCTCAGGATGAAAAAGACATGTCGTAAACATAGAAGATGCAGACAAAGACGTCAACTTGGAAAGACAACGAGATTCGAGAGCTTTTGATGATGAGGGCCCAAGCCAGTGTAGATGTGCTGTTAACATAAACACGTGAATGTATACGTCATGTCCTGCCTCCTGCATGCTCTACTCAGACGCCACCTTTCACCTGAACATACCGTCAATTTTCCTGGTGTGAACACGTCTGACCGGATAATCTACTGCTGCGTTCTTCCTATGTGAAACTCTGGAAAACATCTCTTGTGTCTGAGTATGAGCCTGAATATCTGATTACCTGCCATAGCGATATACATTTTCCTTTTTTTGTCAGTGTATGTGTTGTTCTGTGTTTCAGGAAATACCCAGAGTCAAATGTTGAGGGGAATAGGTTGAAGAAAACCCCTCGTTGTCAGTGAGGTGCTTCACTGAGCACAGAGGGGAACTATAAACACATTGGCTCTGCTGTGGGAGGTGCTGCTATGTCAGGAACTAGAGGCTGAGGAACTCCTGACCTTTCCTCTCTAACTACACTGTCTGTCACTCAGTTGTCTGTGCATTACCCTGTGTCATTGTGAAATGTTGCAGGGCTGGCAAAATGTAAACTGAATAATAAACGTTGAGGGAGAAAAAAATGCTTTCAGGAACCATGGCATTGCATTAGGGTATCATGTTAACGCCTGTGCGAGTGAGAGAAAGAACGAAAGAGAAATTGAAACAAAAAGGAAAGAGAGTGGCAACCGAAAAAGAAAGATGTCAGATGAGACAAATAAGACAAAAGACAAGTGGAAGTTGAAAGAAAGTAAACACAACAGAGTGGAAAATATCAGCTGGAATAGCAAAAAGATCAGATTTTCTTTTGTAACTAATGGCATATGCTAAAACCATATATTGTAGCAGTGTGATATAAGCGGATGAGGTGATGTTTTTGGGCAGAGAGAGTGTATGGTAATACCCCAGACTGGGGTTATTCCTGTACCGTCTGTAAGCCTGCGTGTGAATGCTTATGTGTCTCCCAGTCCCTGAGCGTGTGTGTGTGTGTGTGTGTGTGTGTGTGTGTGTGTGTGTGTGTGTGTGTGTGTGTGTGTGTGTGTGTGTGTGTGCGTGCAATGTCGACCATGCAGAGTCAGTCAGTCTGCCGTGGGGCTATGGGGGATTCCTGTTTTGTCCTTCGGTGAATGTCTGGGGCCTCACTGCAGGGACCGGCTTGGCGGTGGAGGGGATGACTATCAGCTGGCCTCGATGATGTGTCCAATTGCTGTCGTTAATAGTTCCTGTCACCTCACTCCACCTCTCTCCTCCTCTGTCATCCCTCCTTCAGCATACGTTGTTAATATCAACACATAAACCGCACCTCGTCAACAGCTCTGCCAAATATGTGCCCATGCACTTCATGCTCCGTCTAGATTGTTTTACCACTTTCATCCTTTTCTTGCCGCTCATGTCTCGTCTTGTGAGAAACTGTAAACCCAAACCTTGTATATCAGTGAGTGTTGTGGGGTTGTTGCAACATCCATGTTTTGGAAAACTGCTGACGCAAAATAAACTGCACATGTCTGTGCTGATATTGTCACAAGTCACACAAACTCATTATTTGTCCAAACCAGCTGTTGACGATTTTATCTAATCCCTACAGCACAGACAGGAAACCAGTGATAATAAGTCAGTAGATGTTTATCCATCCATCCATCCATTATCTATACTGCTTTTCCTTTTAAGGTCACTGGCGTGCTGGAGTCAGTTCCAGCTGACATTGGCTGAGAGGCATGGGTACACCCTATAAAAGATGGCCAGCACGTCACAGAGCCAACTTACATAGACAAGCAACCATTCACTCTCACATTCGCATCAATATAGACTCTCCAATAAACCTAACCCCAGTCTGAGAGGAAGCTCCTTCAAAACCCACACAGACACGAAGAGAACATGAAATTATGAAATACTTATTTATTAAGTGACAACTTAATATGGTATTACATACAAGAACAAATATGGTTTGATTTTATGAATTTATCTCCCAAATCTACCATATGACCCATCTAACCTGCAACCCAGGGCCATGGGAGTGTATATCCATGTGTAGGACGATCTGATTCGATTTGATCAGGATTGGAAGTGTGACAAAGATAAATCAACTTGAATTCCAAATACTGAATTAGAAAAGCTGCACTAGTGGTTTTACCCTCAGTTAGGAGAAGCTGGGCCTGGGGGGGGGGGAGAGTGTTCTTAAATTAGCTGTTATGTTAACATTAGCATTTATTGCCTTGTGTTGACTGCTGCTCTCTTTCACTTTCACATTTCACTGCCACCTTCTCAAATTAGTAGCAAAGTTGCCTCCAGTGTATTTACAAGATACTGCAGCACATTGAAAGAGTCCTGATTTTTCAGGCCTGTGCTGTGAATGAACCTCTGACTTTTTTTTCCTATCAGTTTTCCTATGATAATAAGAAAATAACATCACTACCTATATCAAACAACATATCAATAATAAGTCAATTGGTGCACAGTTACTATCAGACCCATTGTAACTTCTGCTATTCTGCAGCCACATCCTCTCCACCTCACTCTGTTCCTGAATGCTAACATCAGTTATCTATCTGCTCTTTATCTCCACTGCAGATGCTCTGACCTCCACAAGCACACGCTGCAACCCTCCCTGCATTGATCTGTGCCCTCCTCTGTCTGAACGCTGAAATCTCAGATATACACATGTTGTGCGTCTGCAGTCCTCATGACCTCAAGGGACCGCGGCGAGGTCAGAGGTGAGGCAGCTACTTCTGCTCTTCACAACCTGACACTCCAGAAACATGACAGCTGAGACTGGGATGTGTGTGTGTGTGTGTGTGTGTGCATGTACCATACGTGTGTGATACCGGGGCTGTATTCGACCCGCGCAATATGTTCTGTGGAGAAATTGTTTATTTGAAAGGAAGCGGAGTAGGTCTGTGTGAGTTGCGTGAACGTGGTCATGTTCCTCTGTGTGTGTGAAATGAGTGTGATGTTGTGAAGGGGAAAAAAAGACCAGATTGTGAGACAATGTGAGAGGAGACAGGGTGTCGTTTCTCTGAAGGGATGGTGACTTCTTTATATTCTCGTTCATGTGGTGTGTGCGGGTGTGTTTCTGTCAGCTCGATAAATACACACTCGTACACACACACTCCACACACACACACACACACACACACACACACACACACACACACACACACACACACACACACACACACACACACACACACTCTATCTCAGGCACACACAAAGAAGCCATGCTGTCAATCAGAGTTCAGTAAGAGGTAGTAAACAGACAGGCTATTCTGTCCATTGGCACATGTCACTAAACCGTGGCCTGGCTGCTGTAGCAGAGAGAGCACTGTGTCACACGCTACAGATACAGGCAGCCCTCTGTCACACACAAATAATCTCTCTCTCTCTCTCTCTCTCTCTCTCCACCCCCATTCTATATGGGTGTGTGTCTCTCACTCTCTTTATCTTTCTGCCACAAATCCAGCATTCACTTCTGCATGCACTCACACATTCACAACATCCATTCACATGCACTGAACAGCAATAAGCTGGAAAACCAGATTTTGTGATTTTAACAGCAGCTCAAACCAAAGGTTCTGGAGCTCTGTAGAAGCCAGTCAGGTTCTTTCTTGCAAAACTAGGTAAACTCCTTCTTTAAGGTCCTCACTCACTACATGCGTGTACTGTCATATTCATGCAGGAAAGGGCACAGAAGTGTGTGTGACATAGTTATCTTCAGACTCTTCTCCTTACCTCAGGTCCTCTTTTCCTTATATGCTCCAGTTCCTTGATTCAGACTGTCCATGAAATTTGCATCAGCTGAGGTCAAACGAGTTGCATTTCTGGAGCGGTGGTGCTCTGGCAGCGAGCAGAGTGGCTCCTACAGACATTACATCATGTTCAAAAACACACATTTATTCAAACAAACCCACAAACCAACACATGCGTGCAGTTCAGCTGAATGAAATGAAAAGTCAATGCTTCCATATGAATACACAGATGTGTGCACAGGGGGATGAAGCCCTGCTTTCAGTCTCATCCCTGAGTGATGTGTGTTTTTTGGATTCAAACAGGTTTGCATGCATGCGTGGCTGTGGAAGACTGATGCTGCACGGACCAGAAGAGAGAGGCCGGGGATAAGAAAAGTGACGGGAAAGAATTGCACATGGAAGGATCAGGTAAACATGAAGACAGGTGGTTAACGCTGGACTTGTTGTGTTTACGCTTGATGGGGGCGGTGCCCAACGTTTGGTGCTGGCAGGAAAAACAACAATCAATTTTAAGCTTTTAGGCCTGGGACACTCAACACAGCTATCTTCTGTGATAACGTGCCATGCTAGCTATCAATGCAAAGCTAAAGAGAAGTACACTCGAAAAAAAATCCACAACCAGAGGAACACACACCAGGTTCACCAGCTGCCTCTGCCTCCTCTTTCAAATTAATGTGATCTGATTGGCCAGCACGTGCACTTGAGTGTTAAAACACAATTTGATTGGCTGATACCTAAGGTGCCTCATGACAAGTTGAGCTCTTCCCCACTCCTGCCGTATGCAGCGCAAGCAACACAACGCAACGCAATGGAAACACAATGCAGTTCGGCGTGAATGAGCAGCACTTTGGTTGAAGCCTCTACAAAATATGTGGGATTCCAGGGTTAAGCTTTTGATCTTTTACACTAAACTTTGATTCAGTGAAAGAAATTAGTAACTAGATCAGTAAAAATATTCTTTAATAACCAAATCATCAATATAGCTTGCTGGCAAATGAATCCTAAGAAGCATCTCAACAGGTTGTAGTTGTCCATCCAGGGCACAGATCCCAGGTTTTTACTTCTTATCTGCCACCTCTTCCCACAAAATTAATTCTCACACAGGGAAACTACAGCGGTCAGACTGGCACTGACCCACGAGTCAAGTCTTCCAACTTACACTGAAGCCATAATGAGGCTTTTCCTTCCAGAGGCTTCTCTACAGTCACTCCCCAAACCACCGCAGGAAATGGAATTTTCTGAAGGGATCAAAACAAGTCGAGAGTTGTAAATGGTTTGAGTTTCCGACAAAGACAATGTGCCAGATTCCAGCGCCTTGAGGGACACGACCATATCACAAAGAATCCTCTGTCTGCTTAGAACGTGTGCACATGCATGAACACGCCCACTTGTTCACACACACGCACACGCACACACACACAGTTTATATTATTAGTTGTGAGATCCTGTGAAACAGAACAGTATTCCAGTGGTTTTCCAGTGGAATCTTATTCATACCTGTGTGTCAGGGCTTAGTGAGATTCATGCCTCTGCATATCATGCATATTGTCCTGGTCTGAGTGTTTGTTGTCCTATGAAGCCTGAAGGCAGTTGACAGTACTCAGATTTTTGTTTGGGGCAAGGTTCATGCGGGAATGGAGAATTCAGTTTCTTCATGTGTGTGTCTGTGTGTGTGTGTCTGGGGTCAGGCAGCCCATTAGCAAGACATCCTCATGTCTAATTGCCTCCTTCCAGCAGCCAGTTTGACAGCTCTGTAATCTACAGTTACTCACAGCACTCACCGTGGTCTGTTTGTGTATGGGCGTAGATGTGTGTGTGCACTTGTGGACTTATCTGCATGTGTGTGTGTTTGTGTGCGCGCGCCTCTTTGTTACCTCTTTAAGACCTATTCCAGCATAAACAGGACCAATAGACCTCGTGGGGAGCAAAGCCTGCTCCTAATGAGTCAAAACGTTTTTTGTTAATGTTAGGGTTAGTCATGAATTGGTCATGGTTAAGGATAAGGTTTTTGTTAGGCTGACAATGAATGGAAGTTAATGCCCCAATGATCTGTGCAAACCTGTGTGTGTGTGTGTGTATATGTGTTTGGGTAAGAGAAAGACAGTGATGGGGGCCGTCCATCCCATTTATTCTGTCTTTTTTCATCCTCTCTATCTTTCGGTCTCTTTGGTATTTTGGCCCCGTGGCTTCAGCTGTGTTACCTTCATGGCTGTTTAATGTGTGCGTGCGTACTGTTCTTTTGTTATTATCTGTGTCCTAACCCTCATCAGACAGAAGGTCTGCAGGAATGTTTATTTCCCTGTTCTCCAGAACAGGTGCTATCTTCTTGGAAATCTCTTGATGGCTGTAAGCACTCACACCACACATAGAGTCTTATTCCACTTCCATGTGGGGACACTCATTGACCTAATGCTATCCCTTAATCCCATTCTTAACCATAACAACTGAATGCCTAACCCCAACTCTAACCTCAACCCTGACCTAACGCTAACTCTAACCTGAACTGTCAAACCAAGTCTGGACCCTCAAAAAGCATTTTCATCCCCATGAGTGCCTGTGGGTTAGTGTGCATTAACTGTAAAGTCCCCACTGGGAACAAGAGCAAGAACCCCACACACACATGCACACGAAGCCAAGGGGGATTCCTGGGACTAATGTTTAACAGGGAGAATTTGGACTGCGCCATCAATTTTAGCTCTTTCTGCAGACACTGTGGTTTACTCTAGATAGCAGGGCCAAGCCTCAGAGATAAGACAAATCTCGGCCTGCCTGTGGGAAAGATGAAAGCATTCTCTTCAGCGCTGACTGCTCTTTCTGTTTCTTTTCCATCCCCTCTCACTGTGCGTCTGTGAATGTGTCTGTGAAAGAGCGAAACTGTGTGGCCTGAAAACCTTGAGTGAACCATTCAGTTGCAAACTGTCGAAGTTGAATACACGTTTATCATATAAATCATTTATCGCTCATCATGTATGTCAAGTGCAGAGGATTTTCCGCAGGTATATTAACACTTGTGTAAAGATCCTTCTAAACATTTCAGAGATTATAATCAGACATGATGAAAACATCTGCTTGAACTGAAGCATTTCCACAGTGACTTGGTGTCAGCTGTAAATTGTGCAGCTGCAGGACATCATTATGTTTTCGATTTGCTCACATCACCAGTGACTTGGAGGCCGTGGAGGAGAATCTGATAAACTTTTGAATGCGTTTGTATCCTGCATATATAAAAGTTTAACACTACTTTAAAAGCAAAGGCAAAATTTGCTTTTTTATCTCGCTCTGTTTACGTCAAAGTCACATTCTACACATTATGTTTATGATCGGACTGGAAGGGCAGGTATGTTTCAGGGTATGGTGGTGAATCTGAAACTTGCTACGCTAACCAACAAACACAGACACACACACACACACGCACATTGCTCTCAGTCTCCCTCCATCGGGAAGATAGGAGAACTTTGACCATGATAAGTACCGTGGAAAACAATCGAATCAGTTAGAGATTTCCTCTGTTGAACACACACACACACACACACACACACACACACACACACACACACACACACACACACACACACACACACACACACACACACACACACAGCTGCAAGTATCAGCAAGCCTGAACTCCTCAACTCTCCCAAACACACACACACACACAAATACACACAAATATGCACACACTCTCAAGCTCACGTGCCCTCACCTGAAACATAAGCAACACCCCATCAAAGGCAACCCCTTGCATCTATTCATCTGATTGCGAATAAACAGTGTTGTTCACATTGTGAAGCAGGAGTTTGAGAAAAACGACGAGACCAAGTTTATACAAGTGCACAGGTTCAGTCCTTCCACTTTCCCAGGACTGTCTCAAAACATTGTTTTCCTGTCGTGACAGTTGGTCGTGTGTGTGTGAAACAAACCGCCTGTTTCAGTCGAGAACTGCAGCTCTCCCAGTCTGTTTTATTTTGGCCGTATCCTAGCAACGGAGCTGTTTCTGCTTACTTCTCTCTCCACCCTCTGGCCCAAAATGCTCCAGGCTGCTCCGCTCTTCCATGTGTGTGTGTCTTCTATGTGTGTGTGTGTGTGTGTGTGTGTGTGTGTGTGTGTGTGTGTGTGTGTGTGTGTGTGTGTGTGTGTGTGTGTGTGTGTGTGTGTGTGTGCGTGTGCGTGTGTGTCTGTGTGTCACACATCTGCTTTACATTGCAGAGGATCTCGGTGCTGACTGCTCTCTAAGCCCCTGATTCTGTTACAGCAGGCCAGCGAGACAGGGAGGCAGCAGGCGGTGGAGGCTGTGGTGGAGTGGGTATGAGGGGTGAAGATAGAGAAAGAGAAAGCAAAAAAAGGGGAAAGAAACACAGGGGGTAATAAGAATAAGACAATGACACTGCTACAATAAAGTTGGAGCAGTTGGGGCAAGAATGTGACTGCTTCACATGGAAGAAAAAAGTAGGTGGGGGGGCTAATGGGAGAGGTTTAAATATTATGGAGCTATAAAAGTTTTCCAGGGCTTTCATAAGAGCAGCAGAGGTCCCACACTGGGCCTCCTGCAGGGCCTGGTGAGCAGTCAGGCGGGGCTGGCTCATGCTGCTCCGCTGGACTGAACCATCGGTCGCAATGCTAGGTGAGGCTCAGGGAGGCTGGGACCCACCGGGCTGGGATGGCGATGGGTTGCTGCTGCCAAAAGAGGAGAGGATCAGACGGGGGGGGAAGCACTGCTTCGAATGAGAGGGGTCAGCGGGTTTGCTTGGCTGCTGCAACGGCTGCTGTGTCTGCACGACTCCGTCAACCGTTTTAATCTTTCACTCCCCTCCGTCTACCCCTCCGTTCTCCACCTCCTTCCCTCTGTATCACCTCATTCCTGTGAGCGTATCCTCATCTCAATAGCCCTCTCACACCTATGCCAACTAATTACTGGGCTTCACTTTGCGATTATTTATTGCACGTGAGATTTGAGGCCGAGACGTGGAGAAGGGGCGAGAGAGAGAGAGAGCTTACATGAGAAATGGCTGCGGTCAGTTCCCCATTGCAGTGAAACATTTGGCAAGGGCACTGAACAATCAAAGCTTTGGGGGCTGTGTGTGTGTGTGTGTGTGTGTGTGTGTGTGTGTGTGTGTGTGTGTGTGTGTGTGTGTGAGAGAGAGAGAGAGAGAGAGAGAGAGAGAGAGAGAGAGAGAGAGAGAGAGAGAGAGAGAGAGAGAGAGAGAGAGAGAGAGAGAGAGAGAGAGCAGTGAGTAGGTCTGGCACTAACCCAGGATATCAACTATTTGGTGCTTGAACTTTGGAGAGCAGAGGCTCTGCCAAGAGAGCATTGTGTGCTCATAAAAAATATTATACAACAGCTTTGGTGTCTGTGTGTGTTTGCATGTGTGTTGTGTGTACTTGCATGCTCGTATATACATGTGCGTGTCCACGTAAGTGGTTCAGCTGTATGACACTGCAAACTATGTCTACTTGAGTCTTTTCAATCTAACTAAAGTGGAGAGGGTAACGCCAAGAGAGCACTTTAGCTTTCAGATGAAGAGTGATGAGAATAGACCCATAATTACTAGTGAATCCTCTCCGTCCGCAGCCTTCATCTGAAAACACAGATTTTGTATATACCTGTGTGTTTGTGTGTATCACATTCATCTGTCTACCACACTCTGAGTAATATCTACAAGCCTACGTACATGCTTTATACAAATGTCACGTGTCATCCATGAGCTGCCGCCTACCTGTACACACTGACACATGCTCAGCCGCGGCGTATATGTACTCTGCGATTGATTGTGTGCACTCACAATGCATATTATGCATATTATGCACACATGCTTTTCTGTGACCTCCTCCTCCCACCTACACCTTTACTAAGTCGTATGCCCTGCTGACACCAATGAGGATGACATTCACAGGTGTCTGTCTCGCCCAATATTACTTGTTCTTCTCTGGTATTTAACAGATCGTTGAAGAAGACTTTATCACCACCAAACACGGTTTGCGTATTTGGGTGTTTGTCATTGTTTTTGTGTTCTTGTCTGGACTATGATATTTTGTAACATTAAGATCGTGTGGACGGACTTTATTTTTAAATTATCCGCAGTTATGTAGACAAAGCCTAAAACTCTGTGACTTCATATTAGCCTTTGCATATCTTCACTACTCTGGAGAAATCAGTGTCAGCCCAAACTGAAAGTATTCTTCTTACTGTATTATACTCCACTCTATTATACAATGTAAATGCTTAGCAATCACAAAACATTGTACTACCAACACTGTGTAGTAAAACACTGTGGAGGGATATGTGCCAGAAAATGTTGCCCAGGCAGAAAGAAAAGCAGGTTTGTTGATTTACATCTTTTCTCTTCTATCACTTCTCTCTCTCCTCTGTTTCACTGCTCCTCCAGCCATGCTGCTCTGTGTTGGGGCCCCATCAAAAACATTACAGGAGAGTCTGTCTGCATTACCCTGACTTAACTCAACGCCTAAACTGTCTGAATGTGTGTGTGTGTGTGTGTGTGTGTCCAGCTGTTGCTGTCCGTCCGCTGAAGGCTCTAACTTTAACTTATTTTATGGGCAGATATGATCTGAAGATATTTTAAAATTCTGCCCACACACACACACACACACAAACACACACACACACACACACACACACACACACACACACACACACACACACACACACACACACACACACACACACACACACACACACACACACCCTTGCCACATGCACCTATCTTTGTGACATAATGCATTGCCTATCTAACCGAACCTAACTTTAACCTAAACCTAATTCTAACCCGAACCAAGTCATAACCCTCAAACTGGCACTTTGTGAAAAATGTATGAGAGAAAAGAGTGCACTTACATGAGTGAGCTTACCCCCTAACCCACACACACACACAGACACACACACGTGTCTGTTTAGACAGACACATGGATTGTATTAATATCCAGGTGTGTGTGTGTTCAGAAGGTCTAGTTCAAGACAAAAATCTGGTCCTTGTCCTTTCTTGACCTCACACGCACACACACGCACACGCACACACACACACACACACACACACACACACACACACACACACACAGGCTAAAGGCCTGTGGGCAGTTGGTGTTTTTGCAGCACTTAGCAGCCCAGTATTCTCTTACCACAATAACATCCAATCACCTGCCAGCTCCAGACCCCTGACCTCTGCTACAGAACTGGGGATACAGGGGTATAGAGTGCATACCAGTGTGGGGTAGGGTGGTCCGCAAGCCACGGAGTTGAAAGGCTTAGGTTTGCCTCCAGGCAGAGAGACCTCAACAAAGGCTGTAACCTCACTGCAAACATGAGTGATTAGAGGGAGAGAGAGAGAGAGAGAGAGAGAGAGAGAGAGAGAGAGAGAGAGAGAGAGAGAGAGAGGCTGTTAGCTGTTCATCAATACACTACATTAGGTGCATACATGGATGAGTGTCTTTTCATTACATTTGTGGACAGATGAACCTCCCTGTGGGATTTCCCCTCCCTTCACTCCACCATCTCTGCAGCTTGTCCTGCTGATCATCAGCCCATCTCCCCCTGATCTGAAACACACCAAACCTACATATCATACCATCCATCTTCTCCCGCTCCTCCGTTTCTCCTCTCAAGCTGCTTTCAGACATGCACTGAATTTATAACATTTGTTTTTATTAATCCGTTTGTGAGAATGCAAATGTCCAAGTCAGTTGCTGACTCAGCCAGTCCGCCAGAAAAATGTCAGAAAAATGCTGAGTGAGCCAGAGTACAGCAGGCAAACGTGAGCAAGTGGGTGTGTTGATGATGTTCCTAAAATGCAACAAACACAACACTGTAAAAAACTAAAATAATATAAATTTTAGACACCGACGACAATGATGGCTTGTGCTCTAATCGAAAATATGCGATTTCCGCAGAGGAATTTATATGTCATGTCCTGCCTCCTGCACGCTTTACCCAGATGCATGACTTACCTGACATTTTTCTGTTGTTGTGAGCATGTCTTACATGGACAAACTCCTGCTGCATTGTCCATATATGAATGAAAAGTTGAACAATATCAGGACTTAATTTTTTGGATATGTTACCGAGTTCATGCATACAAACGGCTTCACTGAGAGCCCGACTTGCTTTAACCCAGGCATTGGGTGAATTATACCTTAAAGTGATAACTTTTCACTGTTGAGTTTACCAAATCTGAGCAAATCTGGTTTCAGGTAATATAGTGGGCAACTTGCTTCTTTGTAACTAAACTTTATGGAAATCTCTGGTGACTTAAAAAATATGACCCATCTTAACCCGGCAAAAAAATTCCATCCTCTGCTCATCCACGCCCTCCTCCAATAAACCTGTCTCTACTCCTCTCTGTCCTATCTCTAGATTTCATCCCTTCATTTCACTCCATCCTGCAGCCATTTAAAACAATAAGCTATAAATGGATGATAGCCAATTTATGAGATTGGATTTGTTCTGTAAACAATTACCATGAAATCAGCGTTTTTATTAAATTACTGATATACCCAAGGGCATGCACACATACGCACACACACGCACACGCACACACACACACACACACACACACACACACACACACACACACACACACACACATACTTGCACTCAGGCCTTGGTTTTATCAGAGTTTTAAAGAACAGCATTGGTTAGCAGGCATGTAAATTCATTAGGCACTAAACAGCACTGGATAACAGTGTGTGGGTGTGTGTGTGTGTGGGTGTGTGTGTGTGGGTGTGTGTGTGTATCCATCTTTTCCTTTACACATACATGCAGACACACAGCCCTGTTTAGTAGCACTGATGCTTTATTAAAGACAAAGACAGATTTCACTATGTACATTTCTTGGTCAGGCGAATGTAAGGATGTTGCAAGCAGCACTGTAAAAGTGTGAGGAGGAAAGTTATCACTTACTGTTTCCAGTCACTCAGCAGAAAAAGGCTTAACCAGAACTCCTCTATAAATTCAGGAGAAGCGAGCCAAGCCCGATGGCTGGAATTGAGAGGAAAGCGTTCCCATTGTCTGTGAGTCATGAACAGTTTTATTGTGGGTTCATCTACGGACTGAATGTGCTGCTACTGTCCTGGCTGTGTCAGTGTGTGCAGTTAAACTGGGAAAGTAAAGATTAATCGAAGGAAAGAAATATTAAAACACAGTACAGTACAGTTTGTGCTATGAAGCCCATTGTACATGTTTCTTTTTCTGTCTGCTGAAGTATCACAGTCTCTCTTAGCGCCCTGTCAGCAGTAAAATGATTTGCTGTTATTATGTGCACGTATGTACTCTGCATGTGCTGTGTATGTTGTGTTACAGGAAATACAAGGGAACATGATGAAACATTTTATTTAATGAGAGTTGAAGGTGAAAGATCCTCAGCTGTTTGATGGGTACAGTGAAGTGTGTGTACATGTGTGTAGCGGGATAAGGAGGGAGGGCTGGGGGAGATCGGATTGTCACCCCACAGCAGCTGTCTGTCTGAAGGCCTCACCCCCCCCTGGCTCCATGTCCCCAGCCCGACGTGTCAGAGGGGCTAACGGGGGCTAACAGGACATAAGTGAAGGATTAAGCACCTGGACATCACACAGAGCGGTCAGCCCGCCTTGACATGAGATGGATGTCATCACCCCGATAAGTGATGCAGGGGGCCGAGAGCAGAGAGCAACAAGAAGAGGAGAAACTACAGGGTGGGAAAGAGGTCAGATACAGTAAGTGAGGTTAGTGTCTCAGGCAGGGGAGGGCAGTGGATGTAGAATAGGTCGAATCTACAGGAGTCCATCAAATCAGCCAGACTTAGGGTCGAAGAGGTTGCACAAGACAGGTGTTATACCTCTGTTACACCAAAATTAGCGGATATATGCAGGTTTTTAAAACACAGGTAAACCAGCTAAATTAGACGATTAACTCCTTTCTCTTTGCCGATAGAGGAGTTTGCCTTACTTTGCCAGACGAGGAGAGGCGAGGAGAAGAGAAGAGAAGAGAAGAGAAGACTATAGAGGAGAGGAGAGGAGCTCCCCCCCCCCCTTACTGGCAGCAGGGTGCCATATCAAGTTGAGGGTCACACCTCTGCGGTCAAGTTCAACAGCCTGAGGTTCAGCACTGTCACTCACCAGAGTTACAGCTGCTGTAGCTCTTTCAGTCTGTCTGTCCTTCCACTTCTCCACTGACCTGTCTGCATGCGTAATTGTCCTGAAAGAGATTATCCACAACTTTAAATAACAGCCTTTTCTGACGCTTTGTAAACTTCTTTCAATTTCGTTCACTTCGCTCAAAGTAACAACCTTTCTGAATTGACTAATAAAGACTGAGGGTGCAAGTAGAATCGGAACTTGTAACTTTGTGAACCTGCTTCCTCCACACCTTTCTTTCAACACTGGTTTTTTTTGGGGGGGGGGGGGGCTGCTGCAACTTTGCTAACATCTGATGAGCCTACATTCACTCTCACTTCACACCATGATGGGCGACTGTGTGGAGGTAAACAAGGGCCCCAGGTCTCTTTTCATGTGCACCACCTGCATTTCCCCTCTCTCTATGAGGACTGCCTACAAATGTGGTCGTATAGAGACTTTAGTTTCATAAGTGATCAGACAACCCCTTGTACAAACCAGTTCTTTAAGAACATAATGAAACCTTAAGAATCTACAGCCACGCAGCAGTGCTTTGAGCTAAATACTAATTAATATAATAATAATATCTTAGTTTACAATAGTGGCATGCTCATATCTACTACACTACATGTACAGTACAACTGAAGCTGATGGAAATGTCACTTAATTCTACATGTATTTCATCTTTAATACAATTCTTAACTAATCACAACATTTTACCTGATGATGATGATACTTAATGAAAAGTACAAATATCTGCCAATCCACTGAATATATATGTTATATGTATTTAACAGGATGAGTAAAAAAAAAGAATCCTGCTGGACTAACCTGCAGAAAGGTCGGGAGATCCGCAAAGCCGGTGAGATTCATCCTCTGGGAACCATGAGAGTTCATGGCAATCAATCCAATAGATGGTTACGATTATTTCACACTGCACCAAAGTTGAGGACCAAAAGCAAACAATATTGTTAGTGAAAATTAAAATGAGATACTGTCACTTACTTTGGGTGTTTGGCGGGAAAAAATTACAATAAAAGTACAGGCGTTACAAATAACAACACAGTTAAGCCACGTTGAACAGATACATGTATATATTGTTTAAAAATTGAAGGGATGTTGATGTAAATAAATCACAAATTAGTATGAAGGTGTGTATACATGGATGTTTGTGTGCATCTGTCTACTCTTGCCTTTCCGCCTGTTCTGACAGACTGCCAAGCCAGAACAACCCAGGTGAACTGCAGCATCAAAATTATTTATGGTCTTGTTATTGGTATGTCACTGCTGAGTTGCTCAATATTAATAGCCGATGCATCCCTTCGTGGCTGCGTGCGAGACAGCAGTAGGAACGGAATGAATATGTCTCAGTCAAATGTAAAATACAAATCAATAAAAGGATGTTTTCTATGGACGACACAGTTATAAATGAATAGAGAGGTCAGGTAGGTAAGAGTCAGAGCGGGGAGGTTAGATGCAGATTGGCCTCTTGGTTAAAAAGGGGAAGGAAATAAATGCAGCTCTTCGAGCAATGCTCTTCAACCTGAGTGATCTCTGGAGTGAAGGTAAAAGCAGATCTGAGACTTCCTTTCGGTATCGGAGTCTGGTGACAGAATGTTCTCTTTGTTGTTAGGTCAACCCTGTCTGTAGGGACGGTGTATTCAAACTAATACAGAAACTCTGTGTGTGTGTGTATAAGTGTGTGCACCAGTGCCTTGTGCATGTGCGTTTTGTCTGGAGAAGAATATAAGGACAGCTGTCACTATCGGCAACAAGCATGCAGACGTGTGGGTGGCCATTGGATTTCTCCCTTTCATACGCTCATACTCGCTCTTCTCTCGTGGCCTTTATCTATAATGTCAGCTTCTCTCCTCTCATGCCTGCCTTCGTGGCAGCGGAGGAGAGGAGACGCCTCTGTAAATGTTTACAGTATAAGAGTTTGTTAAAGATGCGACTGGAGAGCGATAAACACAAAACATCTGGACACAGACCCAACATCTGCTGCGTAGAGGGAGGTGGATGGAACGAGCAAGGCCACAGGAGAAACACTGAGGGGAAGAGAAAGAGAGAAGAGAAAAGGAGAACAAAGAGGGAAGAGGAGGAAAATAGTGGGAGCAGAGGACTGGAGCTTGCAAAAATCAAGCGATGCTAATCTCCTGACAATGAAATAGAAACACTTTACTCGAAATGGCTGCTTAAAAATTGCCCCTCTTCCTTAGTCCATCTGTTTCTCCCTCTTCCTTTGCATAGACAAACAGCAGAAGAGCTTGGGAGTCCAGCATCCAGTTCAAGGGTGGGCCCTGCAGAGGAGAGAAAACAAAGCCAACGAGGAGCAGATGTTCAAAAAGACACACACACACACTGACACAGACACTTGGAGCAAATTTGCTGTCTTAGAACTGAGACCATGACCACACCCCTGCTGCACACATACACACACACACACACACACACACACTCAAGCTTACACTAATGTAAAAAAGAGAAGTTAGAGAACAGAGACGCAGACGCATCCTCCTCACGAAAAAGGAAACTGCGACTTTGCAGAAAACTCTCTATTCTTCAGGTAGCTTTCACGTTTTTTGCGGCCTTCCCGAAATCCCTGAACATGTGTGCAAGTGTGAGCGTGTGCATGTTTTATTCTGATCTATAAACATCAGAGGAAACAGCTGCACGGGACTGTGTGGCTTGAAAGGGGCAGGGTTTGCAGATAACCTCTAACATCTCAGACAGGAAGCTTGGAGAGAACCTCAGGAAATTGCTCTCAGGACCAATGTGCAAAACAGAGCTTGCATGTACAGCAGCGAGGAAAATAAACACAGCGTACAGGTGCACGAGCACAATGACAGGAGTGTATGCATCAGTGCCTTTCCTTAGGTTACGCGGTGCATGTTAAAAAGAGGTGCACTTTGACAAGTTTGTGCACTGGGAAAATGACAAACCAACCGCATAATAAGGTGGTGTGCTTTTTTAATATGTGTTAATGTAAGACCTGAACAGCTTTTGCAACACCTTGACAAACAAAGTCGTCAATCAATCTGTCATCAGCCCATCAAACTATTTTCTCTGTGTGTTCCCCAACTCTTGAGTGATTCTCTATAAAAACCCCACCTCGGGCGAGAGGCAGAAAAACTGGCAGCATGCCGCCTTTTTTCAGAGCCTCATGCACGGAGAGGAAGCAGCCTGGGTAGTTTCATTGTGAGTCCTTCCTGCTGCTCTTGAAAGGCAGAGCCCATGCTCCACTGAGGCCTGTTCTTGTGTCAGGGTTTTGTTTACATCAGTCACCGATGGCACATGTCCGACACGGCACCGTCACAGCTGGAAAGTAGGAGTATATTGGCAGAACGGCGCCAAAAACTGTCACGCGGCCGCGAAATGCCCCTGTGACAGTTAATAGTCTAAACAGGTTAGGCTCCTTGGTAGCAGTCTGTTCCTCACATGCTTTGTGTTCTTCATGTGCAGCATCTAAATGTCACTGTCAACATATAATCAATAAACTTGAATCCAGCACTGGTGCACTCTCTGCTGTTGGCTGCACAATAAAGAGACTGCTCTATGTGACACAGGGGCTCTTTTAATCTTTGAATTTCATGATCTGGCGTGACAGAGAGAGAGGACCGCACCGTCTCTCAGACTACGCTGGTTTCAGTTCTCTGCTCTGCAAAACCACACATACAAACATGCCTCCTCGAGCAACCACGTCGACTCGCAAATGCACACACGCACAATAGAGGGCGAGCGCACGTCAAAAGCAAACAGTGGAATCCCACTCTCCTATCACGTCAAGCGCCCACTGCTACCGGGCAGGGCTCCCATACAGATAGAGACAGCAGGGCGTTTGTGATGAGCTGAATGAAAGTGTGCGAGTGTCTGACTGCTCCTACAGCGACTGACAGTGACGTCTGTCCACTCTCTCCACCTCCATCCATCTCTTGATTTCTCCATCCCACACGCTGCACTAACAGATAGAGCACAATGGGTTAGACGTCAGCAGAGTACAGCTGAAATTCACCACATCTATATAAAATAAAAAGGAGAAGAAATAACAAACAGGGAGTCATTCAGTTCCAATATAATCACTCCCAGACCCAGAGGAATAAGACCCAGCTGTGTTATCATTGGTGTCTCTACCCAGCCTGTCAAAGACTCAAACGCAGCAACACACACATGCACGATGTATAATTACTGCCAGTTTGCCCACTCGTTTATCGCCATTACGCCAAAACGACTTCCTCCACTGTCCATTTGAATGCGCATCAGTCTGGAAATGCCATTTAGATGTGTGGGCTTGACAGACCAGACCTAATTTAGCAATTAAAGTGAATTTATCAATCAGGTGCATTTGACTTACCACTCGCTTTAATTTGTTCACAAATAAGAGCAGAGGAGTCGTGACACAAATGAATCTCACATTTATCACCCGCACCTGTAACCTCTGACATTCATTTCAGGCGGTTCCCTGTGGAACAGAAAAGATCTGACAGATACTGTGAAGATTTCAAGAATGTGTAAGTAAGTATATTTAAAAACTAAATAGTCTTTAATTGAGCATTTTCTTTTGTTTTGTCAAAACTTAAAGCAATATTTCTACATCGTGGGAAATATGACTTTTCACTGGTAGAGAGGTAGATGAGAACATAGATAGCATTGTCATGTCTGTAGGGTCATTAAGCAGCTACTTAGCTTAACTTCACTTACAATATTAACATATAATTAACTGAAACTAAGAATTACTGAATGAGCCCTTCATATCTACTTCCGTCTTCTAATACAACATATTCAGTTTATTGTACAGGAGTTATATGCTGTTTTTATCTGGTTTCACGTGGGCATGGATTGCTATAAGTCCATCCATCCACCCCCATCCATCCATCCATTCATTCATCCATCCAGCTTACCCTTTGAAGGTCGTGGGGAGAGCTGAACCCAATCCCAGCTGACATTGAGCAAGAGGCGTTGTACACCCTCAACAGGTCGCCAGTGTATCACAGGGACAGCATACAGAGACAAACAACCATTCACATTCACTCCAATTAACCCCAGTCAGCATGTCTTTGGACTGCGGGAGGGAGCCGGTGTACCTGGAAAAACCCACGCAAACACAGGGAGAACTTGTAAACTCAACCCAGAAAGATCCCGACAGGTCCAACATGTTGCATACATTTTCCTCTTCATAACACATTCGTAAAACAGATTATTTTTAACATTTTTAAACTTACATTGTTTATATCCATGTTCACACTGCTAGCAGTCTTGTCTACCTTTGCTGGTGCATTGCTGCATTCCTTGGCATGTCACTGCCACCGCAAGATCATCGAAACAGTGAAACCCTCGGGAGGAATGTGTACAACGTCACACCTGTGCTTGTATGTGTGTCTTCAGTCAATATGCACAGGATAACCGAAACAGTGACCTACTCAAAAGAAACCCTGCTCCATGGTGCTACTAGTGGTAGAAATGATCCCAAGGTTACCTTTGTTTAGTGAGCTTTGCTAGCGGGTGGAATTTGTTACCTCTGGACAGAGCCAGTGTTTCCTCTGTGTCCACTCTTTAATCTAAGCTCAAACTTTCAAAAAACATCATGACATCAGCAATCGCAGCTCACATTGACAAGTAATGTTAGCTAATGAGCATGACAACTGCCAACAAAAAACTGACACATGAAACAATACATTAAATGATACACACACTCTTGAAAGTCTCGTCTTTGTGCAGAACAGAACAAGGGTTTAAGAATGCTTCTTTTGTAGATGTCCTTTGCAACCAGGCAGAAGACTGGGCTGTGCAGAACCACTGAGGCCTCTGTTACCCAAGATTTACATGGTTGTTGACCTGGATTCAAAGACACAGAAACAAAGAGAGGGGAACAGACACTTGTGGACATGCATTAGTAAAACACAATGCAAAAATACACGACAACACCTGTGAGAGACAGGCGCGTGGGAAGAAGCAGTACTGCAGGACAGAGAGAGACAGTGAGATAGTCGTGCTGCATGTTGACCTCAGGTAGCCTGAGTGGCTGCAGAACGCTTGTTGGAACAACTTCATACTTGTCTGTCAACCACAGATATCTCATTGTCTTGAGTGGAAACAGAGCTGTCATTGTGTTATCTCAATACGAGAGTTTCTAATAATAGTATTAGTTGTATTAATAATATTAATATTAGTATGACAATAAGTATTGGGTTTGTTTGTACTTGTAACATTGTGTTTTGTTATGCTTTCTTTAGTTTATATGTTCATCATGACATGTCAATAGAATAGAATAGAATTATCAATCAAACTGTATTGATAAAAAAAATAAACTTAACAGCAGACAAGCTCACCAAAAGGCATCAATGATCAGAGGTCAACAGTGTGGTTCTGAAATAAAAAAGTTCCATTCATTTTCTGAATAGAGATTTTGATTATCAGCTAAATATTGTAACCAGCCAAAGTGGATTTACCTCAAGCTACAAGATTGTGAAGACTGTGTTTTATTCTCCTGTAGAAGCCACAAGTCTGCATGATGTCACCTGTGTTTTAAGAAAAATGGATTTATGCTGTCAAGGAGAAGTAATACACTACCCACAATCCTCAGGTCTAAATGTGATAGCTCTGATTGGTGGGTCTTGTTGTTACCATGGCAATGTTTAGCACAAACACAAAAGTCAAGTCGGCTATGGATCATATTGGCTGTGGATCGATATGGATCATTCAGTGTTACATTACATTTCCCACAGAGTAACCATGATTTCACGCGCTGAGAGTTGTTGGAAAAGGGATCATTTGCAGTGGTTTATGGGATGTGTAGTTCCTTCACTTTATGTGCAAAGTCTTGTACCTTTACCTTTTTTTTCCATTTTACAAAATCATTTTTGTTTGGAATCAAATTAGTTTATGCTCAGGATTCATCTTGTACCTGGGCAGCCTTCTACCAGCATTCAACCTTTTGTTCACATAGATTTTTTGTAATGTCAATTGCGAAAATAATTGGGAAATTGACTTACTGAGTCAGGGACATCCTTAAAGTGGGCGGTCCACTGTTGTGGTCTATAGTTATAAGGTTATGAAAAAAGGAGAATAGGCTTGATGCCGTGTAGGATGTGTCCATATTTGAATGCACTTCACCACAGTTTCTACAGCTGCTTTTAATCTCATTGACACAGGTAGGTGATCAAAGCGTTGCTCAAGGATGCTTTGTGTTAGGGTGTACCGAGTGTAAACCCTCTTTCTTTTCATGGTGGCCCGACTCTTCACTGTTTCACCTTTCAGCTGCACAATGACATGCAAAACGGTCTGGGGAAGTGTCTGAAGAATCCTACAAAGCCACTGGGAACTGAGGAAGTGCACATCAACATCCCAGAGAGGTTATTCATCAGGCCTGCATACCTAATTCAAACATACAAATATATCTGGGCCCTCTCGCCAGACCACCTGACCTTCGACGCCATCATAATGGTCTGCCTGACAGAGCCAAAACACACAGCCTGAGCAGTCCCATGGGCCAATCTGTGTTTTCTCAAATACGAACACACACGCACGCATGTGCACAGGGTTATACAAACACACACATACATGCACACTAGTGCGTGTGCACAAACACAGTCCCATTTTGTGATAAGAGCCGAGGCCCTTAACCTTCTGAGATAGAGGCGGACAGGATTGCTGCGGCACACTCAATCACTGAGAGTGAGTGAGTGAGTGTGTGTGTGTGTGTGTGTGTGTGTGTGTGTGTGTGTGTGTGTGTGTGTGTGTGTGTGTGTGTGTGTGTGTGTGTTTGTATGTGAAGCACACGGACAGCATGTACCTCTATGTGCATGTGCTGGAATCAGTTTCGCTGAGACAAAAAAATCTATTCCACTCTGACAAACCAGTCTGACTGCACACACACACACACACACACACACACACACACACACACACACACACACACACACACACACACACACACACACACACACACACACACACACACACACACACACACACACACACAGAGGCACACATGTAAGTGTGCTAAAGTAGAGAGGTGATGTGGGAGAGATTTCTCACGGCCAGAGTGCCCTGAGCTACACTGAGTAAATACAGATTAATGATTGGCTCAGAGTCTGGAAGTGCATTCCACACAGTTACCACTGAAGTGACTGAAGTGGTCACCTCAATTCAAATGATGTACAAACACACACATACTATAGATCACTATCTCTTCTGAGAACTTTGTAAGAAAGTATTGCCTCCTACTGATTTCAGTGCATATGAAAGTCACTTAAACTATAACCCACATAAAACACAGTGGTTACACTAAATTATAAGAATCTGAGACATTAGATAGAAGCACAGTTATTAAATCAGAATAATCTGTATATGAGGATGAGCTGAATGCCTCATAGAGCTCCTGGTTTCTATCAGAATGCATCCTGCAGGACTGAGCACTACAACAGCAGCACTGCTCCCTGCATCGCTCCAACATCTCAAACTGATCCGCGTGTCCCCAGTGTGTGTGTGCAAGCTTGCATGTTAACCTTTCTGCAGCCACATTTTTCTGGCACAACTTGTATATCACTTGTCATAAGTTTTGGATTTGACACTAAAGTAATTGTTCACCTTTCAACAGGAAGGAAGTTAGTAGAGTTCAGGTTTCTGATGAGGCTGTGTCACAGACAGTGTTCGTACAGGTATCCACGTTCATTTGTAATCCTGGGAAATGGGATGCAAGTCCAACAATGAAACTGGATATTCAACATTTTATTGACTGATTCAAAACTTTACACCAAATATGCGTAAACACACATTCCGGCAGAAAACCACAATTCCTGGTGACAGGAACACAACTGCGGGGGTCAGCCCTACAGGGTGGAGAGGAGAATGAGCTGCTAGCTGCTAGAAGCTAATGGTAAAATTCCAACACTGTTGCAATAAAAAAATACTTGAGAGTTCACTATGAAGATGCAAAGTGTTTGCTATGTGAACGAGACAACGTTTGGAAACCCAACATGACAAAATTGAGAGTCCACAAAAGCGCCTGACACTGGTCCCACCTCTGGCAGTAACCATGAATTCATAGCTTATTCCAAAACACCCTCCGGCCTGAAATACCTGAAATACAGCGACAGCAGCATATGAAAGATTTACATTCAACAGGATAATGCAACATGCCGATCGGAGCAGCCCTGAAGACAGACAGTCATACTCTCCATATTCCTCCTGCACTCAGCAAAGTTCAAGCTGCATGCAACGTTTATGTCATGTTCACTCTAATGTCTATGAACATTATGGTTTTCTTTTGCCTTCATAATTATTAATATCACCAAATAATACAACAAAGCTGTTAGGTCTGGAACTTATAGGTCTAGGTATATTTCTCTTTGTTGCATTTAGTGACGAATACATTTTCACAGTAGAAGTTATTTTTCATACTTGAAAAATAAATCAATACACTGGATTGCAGGATAGTCAGGATTTCTGCACATATCCTTGTTTTTAGCCTGTTTGTTTTGAGCGAGAAAATGTATCTGCATCCTCTCATCACGTAACTTTGTTTTGTAAAAATACTAACCAAATTATATTCAATTTACCCAAGTAAAGAAAGTGTCTGTTAAATTAATTTGCATAAATAAAGTTATCATTATGCAAAATGCTCCATTCAAGATTAACTATGGTTATAATAATGGTTGAATATTACTGATTAATTAACATGTATGCAGCCTTTGTCAATTTTGCAGATGGTGGACAGAATTTGAGTCACTACCGAAACTCTTGGATAGTTTACCTCATTAGTCAATGTTATGTTTTGTATCAAATCAAAATGTATTTGTATTGCCCATATTTACACATCACAATTTGCCCCATAGAGTTTAACAATCTTGATGAATGATCTTAATCTGCTCAATATCTAACTTCCTGTCAAATAAAAAAAAAAAAATGTTTGCACATTATATGTTAGTATGAAATAACTCTTTACTTAATGTAAGAATAAATGCACTTGTGATAGATTATTGTATGGATGCATTAATAATGAGAATTGTTGCTGTACTTGCATCTGCTTCTGGTTTATGTCTTTCACATTGCACTGACGCCAGGACAGGATTAACAGTTTACCTGATCTGGAATGTCTCGTGTCTGTTACTATTGAGTTGTACAGAGTTTATACAGCACAATAGGGGAGTGGCAGGAACAGTTGTAGGAGGTTTCGTCTCATTAGAATTACGTTTAGTCAGTTACAATGACAAAGCAGTCACCGCTCCAGATCTGCATCAGTGCCCAGTTACAGTGTGTGCTCCTGCTGTTAGACAGAACCACTTGTCCAGACTGCTGTTCTCAAGTGCATTTAAGCAGGAGACAAAGAGACCATTTATCTGGAGGGAGGCAGAGAAGAGGAGGAGAGACAGAGGGTGGAACAGAGAGAGGGAGGGAGAGAGAGAGAGAGAGAGAGAGAGAGGGGGTTGGGCGTTGGGCGTTGGATTGAGAAGAAGGGAAGGAGGAGAGAAAGAAGTTTCCAAAACAGCAGATCCTGGAATGTTGGTGGACGGTGCTACATAGCTGCAAATATTTGTTGCTTGGTCGGCACGGCAACAGGAAAGCCAGCACGTTTATCAGCAAATCCCTACGATCATACCAGAGAGTCAGGGAGAGGAAACACCCTGAGCAGGAGAATGAAGACTGTCATACAGGACAAAAATAATTATAAAAAAATTTGATATGTCAGCTAAACTGTAAAAGAAAAAAATTCACATGGGAGTGAAAGAAACATTATATGTGTTTACTCATCCGAAGAGAGAGAGAGAGAGAGAGAGAGACTGGAAAACAGAACAAACTGCTGTCACTGAACTAAGTACTCCTGCTTCCTCCCTTCAGCCTCGCCCAACCAATCACTAAATAAGCACACACACACACACATACACACACACACACACACACACACACACACACACACACACACACACACACACACACACACACACACACACACACACACACACACACACACACACACAGTTGAGGTCTCTGGTGTCAACATATACTTTGTACAGTAAAGTGTTCCAATTAAGGAAAATAATCGATGACATTGTGTCCTGCTATGTCAGTGCAGTATTTTCCTATATTTGGATGCCATGGTCACCATGGCAACTTACCAAGGAAAGAAAGTCAAGAAAAGAAAATATGAACAACATTTCTAATGACTAAGTGATGGCCTCTGATTTAGCTTTAACCTTTACTGAGTTTCAGTTTTGTTGCTATGGTTACAGGGCATTTTAACATATGTTAGGCTCCCATGAACCCTGACTATAGAAGTCTGTGTAACTTTACAAGAGGAAATAACTCATTCCTGTTCTCCTAATAAAAAAAAAAAGTAGTAAAAATACTAATACAAAAACAAATACACTCACAGGGTATCACTAAGTTATATTACTATGTAATATTACTAAGTGCTTACTCAGTCTGGTATAACCTCCAGCATACGGTTGCTTTATTTGGCCAATTTTAGTTAGATATCGTTGTGTAAGTAACATGACATGGTCTGATAACTGACTTTATTATTCCTCTCTTGAGTTACTGTTTAAACATTTACCAATGATCTGCAACTGCCACTTATGGCCACACTGGCTGCTCTTCAGCAAAGTGACAGCTCGCTGTGCGGAACTCGAAACAGTGATCTGATGTGAGCCATGTGTGCGGTGTCCTGATATATAATTTTAATTGACACGTGTAAGCCAATCAGAAAAGAGTGGTATCCTTGGTGTTGGTACCATGTACAGTGGTATGAAATGCCAGACAACCATCACAGTGTGAGCACCCCCTGCCCTACAACCATAATACCACTCACTATTGATATGTGATCAGGTTTCATAGTCGCCTCAGAGGAGGGTGGTGAGGATGATCTGTGTGTGAGAAGAGAAGAGAAGAGACTGATTTTCTTTTTGCACTTTCAGATGTATCTTGTTTCATAGGACTGCATTCTGCCAGATCAAGTTCACTTATACTTATTAAATATCCAATAATGCCTGAATATAATTTAAGACAAATATTCACTGGGCTCTCTCTCTCTCTCTCTCTCTCTCTCTCTCTCTCTCTCTCTCTCTCTCTCTCTCTCTCTCTCTCTGTGTGTGTGTGACAAGCCCATATTTATTTCAGTAAGTGCAATAGAACAAACTTCCATTGTTCCTTCTTATGATCTCTCAGCTTCAGACTGAAACTGCTGCTCAACATAAAACAATTGCTCGTTCCTGTCACTCTCTCCCTCTCTCCCTCCCTCTTCTCTTTACTTTTTATTGCCTCTGAAAAGCCAGGCTAGAATAACCGGCAAGTCCAAACTCACACTGACAACCTCCCCACTCACACTTAAATACACAACGAAAACACAAACACACAAATGCAGCGCGACACAAACTGCAACAAAAACACACACACACACACACACACACACACACACACACACACACACACACACACACACACACACACACACACACACACACACACACACACACACACACACACACACACACACACACACACACACACGTGCGGTTGGTACGGTCCTCCCCAACTTGCAGAGGTAAAT
This sequence comes from Hippoglossus stenolepis, assembly GCF_022539355.2. NCBI lineage: Eukaryota > Metazoa > Chordata > Actinopteri > Pleuronectiformes > Pleuronectidae > Hippoglossus > Hippoglossus stenolepis. Next base: position 19,991,513 of record NC_061496.1, on the reverse strand, counting down.
GGAGTGGAACAGGTTAGTGTTGCCGCCATATAGTGTCCCACCTGTACAAACACAGTGCTCGATCATGGCTAAACAGACACACACACAGACGCACACACACACACACACACACACACACAGTCCTCCATCTGGACTGAGGCACTGGTGGGTTTTAATAGCTATCGATCATTCTCCCTGGTGACACACTCACACACTCGCCTCCCTGTTACAGGCTGAACAGAGCCAGCTGAGGACTTGTACACACACACACACACACACACACACACACACACACACACACACACACACACACACACACACACACACACACACACACACACACACACACACACACACAACTCCTAAGCAGTGTCAAAAAGGCCATTTACTTTGCCTGCCTGTATAAGCGTGTGTTTGTGCTTCTGTGCGTTCTAAGTGTGTGTGTGTGTGTGTGTGTGTGTGTGTGTGTGTGTGTGTGTGTGTGTGTGTGTGTGGCTCACTCTGCCTTTCGTTTTAGATGAGGTTATTTAATTTACATAATGAGGCACAGACTCACTCTAGTAGATTATATTACTCTGAGATAACAAATAAAACGCATGCAGACATGCACCCCCCATAAGTATACAAGCCCCAGTCTGTAACCCTTTAAAGGGATAGTTCACCCAGAAATGAAAATTCACTCATTATCTACTCACCACTATGCCAATGGAGGGGTGGGTGAAATGTTTGAGGTCTTAGGGGTAAACTTTATTGCATAAGAATCCAATACAATTGAAGTCAATGGTAAGCTATTCTTCAGACGTAATAAAACAGCAGAAAAAAACATAACATGCCTCCATACTGCTGGTGTGGTGTCATCAAAGTGTCTGCAAGCCCTGACATTCATATTCGACTTGAAACGAGATCATTTACATTTTGTTTTAGGCCTAAATGTCCACAAGAAGTGGCTAACCTAGCCGACGTTAGCAATTTTGACGCTAACGTCGGCAATCCTGAACGCATCTTGTCAGCAGATATCAGTGGACATTTAGCTCAAGTTAAAGTATCCCTTTAACTCAAGTCGTTATTTTTCTCCCATATCCATGATTATAAAAAAGGCATCTGCGGCCTAAAGGTGAAATCCACGAACTTGCAGTGTGCCCACCCCTGCCCAATGATGTCATTGTGCACTTGCCCTGGTGAGTTACGATGAGCTGAAAGGGTCAAAATGAGAGAGAATGCCGATTGATTTTCCGTATGATTCTGACCAATATATCAAAGTTTTGATTAGTCCCGGTGGTTAGTGGCGATTCATTATCGAAGCTAATAAAGTCTTTGTCGCTCAGGGTGCCAGAGAGGCTGCTGGGAAAGATGGTTAATTTTATGGGCAAATTAATTAAAACACCGCCTGGAAAGAGCCTGTCGGGCATCAAACACTCGTTCCACACTTGGTGAAGGGCGTAACAATGAGACATCACTCAGGGAGATTCAATGTGTGTGTATGTGTGTGTGTCAGTATGTGTGTCTAATAACCAATCACAATGATACCTGCCTTTACCATGTTGTAAATCCTGAAAGGAAAGCGGGTCATTTAGCTGTGTCTTTGCTTTTTAATTATAAAAATGGCTCCCAAAGAAATAGATGTTTAAAGATGATTTAAAAAAGGTGTTATTGGGGAGAAGAAAGGACAAAGAGGATAACAATGGGAGGAAAAAGATGTCGACCAACTTACTGTTTTCCCCAAAATTGACGAAGAATTCATAGATTATCATTGTCAGATGTATGTTTCTGCCTTTTATACACATATATATTGTATATATACAAGCTACTTTAACCAAACAACTTTAAATCATTTAACAATAACATTTAGCTTTTTCAACCACCTATCTAATACTTTACTACAAATGTTTTTTAGATAAATCAACTTGGACTTTAGTGTTTTGAACTTGAAGGGTTAATTCATCTGAAAATGAAAATGTACTCATTATCTACTCACCACTATGTCGATGGAGGGTTGGGTGAAGTGTAAGAAGTTCTCGCGATAGCTGCAGTTAGTGCTGCAGTTATTGCTGCAACTAGGAGGAGGATAACAGCGGACATTGATGTAAACAACGCCGTTTCAGTCGAATTTGAATGTTGGGGCTTACGGACATTTGGATGACACCACAGGAGCAGTATAGAGGCGTTTTTATGTCTTTTTATGTTGTTTTTTTACGTTTGAAGAATTGGTCACCATTTACTTCAATTCTATTGGATTTGCCTGCAACGCTGTTTACCCCTGAGACTCCAAAAGTGTTTTGTGGACTCAGACACTTCACCCACCCCTCCATCGGCATAGTGCTGAGTAGATAAAGAGTGAATTTTCATTTTTCGGTGAACTATACCTTTAAAATCACAATTCCACCCCTCAAGCTGTTAAGTTAAATCAACTCAAGTATTTATTTTGCATTACTTAAAATTTTAGGGCAACCCATTTCTTCAGATTTTTAAAGTATGCTCTACTTATACAGGCTTACAGTGTAGTTACACATTAAAAAAAATATTTTTAGCAAAAATGTTTAACCATATGCATTAGAGCTAATCGTCAACATTTGTCCACGATATTTAGCTATAACTATCATTGTTATATTCATTACATATAGCCATTTAGTCATGTATTTCGCCATTTACACATCATATGTTCAGGGCTACTCTCTGTATGCCCGCAATTTTTCACATCCTCTTAATCACAACTTGTGGTGTTTATGTGTAATACCTGACTCATGATTTGAATATATGCATCATGATTTGTGATTCATCAATCATTTTTGCATGTACACGATTGGGGTTTCCTTGTAAATATCAGTGCACTGACACTCTATGTGCTGTTTGCCCCTAAAACACCTACACATACATACACTTACAGGAAGGACAGACCCAGACATACACACACACACACAAACCCCCACACACACACACACACACAGCTTAGTGTATAATCTTACTACAGGCCCGTCAAAAACACAATCCACTCAATGGGGAACTTTTTTCCTTCACATAACAGCTGAAAAAACATTGTTGTCTCAGGCTTTGACCATTGTGAGTGAACACTGTCTCAAAGGCTTTCACAGTCTGTCTGCCTGTCTCTCACTGACCCTGCAAACCGCAATGAGTGTTGAATTTGACAGAGAGACCAAATTTTTATGTTTCAAAGACTTCACATGCTTGTACATTGTACTGTGCAGTGCTTTGGTCAATGCACTGGTTTAACTTTTAACAATACCAACACAAAAACTGAGATTTTACTGAAAAGAGCTGCTGAAACAATACAACTGAGCCACAGCCTGTTCCCATCACAGGGGAAATCCTGCTGCCTGGACGAACACTGATAGGAGTAAGATGAGAGGGAGAGGCACGAGAGAGAGAAAGAGAACAGAGGAGGAGGAGAGCGATAAGAGAAAGGCAAAAGTGTGTGGGGGGAGGAAATGGAGGGCATTTGGGATCCAGTCAAGGAGGCAAATAGTGGAGGTGTAACGTCAGGATGGAGGGAGTGAAAGAGGTCAAAACCAGGAGAGAAGGAGAGGGGGGATTATGATTTAAAAAGTCTTAATAGAGATGCAGGGGTTGATGGGAGGAAAGGCCAAAGACTCGACAACTCAGAAGGCCCCTATATACCATTTCAGGTCAGGATGCAGCTGAGCAGGAACACAGGGCTTTGAAAATGGGTTTGTTGGATAGAGTGTGTTCACTCATAATCCTGGGGAAAAACATACAACTACAGAGGAAGAAATGTGAAGAGTTGAGTCACCACCACTGGGAAGTTAGCAAAGATTAATTTAGAGCAAACACATTTACAGGCCAACAAAAACCATTAATGGAACTAGTTCCATTAATGGCTGAATGGGTAAAAGTCAGAAATAACAAATATGGTGTGATGCTTGATTTGAAATCTGTAAATCAGTTATGTGAGACAAATAACTGCATAATTCCATATTCGAATTCAACTGTCGGACATCTGTGGCTACGTCATTTCTCCAGGCTGTTACTAATTGCCCTTTCCCCTCCTGGGTCCATGCCTCTATGCTACAAAATGTAAGGACAATACTGAATTAGTTCGGTCTGTGACCACAAGTGAGCATATGTCCAGGCTCGGGACCAAGGCAGCAGCAGGATATCCCAGCCTCATGTTAAATAGTCACTTAAACAGCAGGGCTTCTCCCTGTTAATCTTCCCAAACATTCCTACACAGAAAATGACTTTGGCAAACGACCACGCTGTGGTTACCCCTTTATAACTTTACGCATGGCGACCAGGGAAGAAAAGCAGACCCAATCCATGCAGCGCTCCAGCCATATTGAAACATTTAGGGGTTCTGTATGAAACACAATTTAAAATTGCTGTATATAAAACTGAATTTACTAAGGTCTGACTTTTGCCATGGGATTTGACTCTGAAAAGAGCTTTAATGCAAATGAGATAACAACTTTAAATGACATCATATGTTTTGCCTTAAATTTGTCCATCTATTTGAGACAATGGGTGAAGTCATACACAAGGATCCCTGCTGTTAGGGGGTGGGCACTGGACCACCTACTTATGATTCTTTTATGGACTTTAATTCAGAAGTAAAGCGTACATAAATAGATGAATGAGGCAAAGTGGATAAATATTTCAGAATGTGCCAGTGCAACACTGAGTGTAAACAAGAAACTAACCAACCTGTCCTAATTTTGCTTCCTCTCATTTCATCCCCAGGGCGATTGTTATAAAACCAAAAAAATGAATGAAACTTAAAGAAACTGTGAGAGTAAGTGTATCTGTGCATTGTATAAGACTCACCTTGACATGTCCCTCCATTGTGTTTGACCATAAAGCAAAGCGTTTTTTTTCTCAAGCACCTAAATCAAAAAAGGAAATTGCAGGAGATCAGTTAAGTTCACCTATTAGATCAGATTATATACGACTTTATTGATTGCCACAGTTTGACGTATACAACAGTAGATAAAGACAACATTAGCGGCCATAAAAAGTCCGACTGTGGTGGTTTTTTATGATCCGCTTGATCCTGCTTAGGTGCCGCTCTGAGACAGCCAGCGCCAGGGGGCTGATTTACTCGTCACACAAGGGGGACATATTTAGACGTGGCGCGCAGGAGATAGTGGGCAGTAAAGCTGGCAGGGCAGAGGGTGACCCAGACAGTGGGAGTGTGGACGGCTGGAGGGGAACCCGCGAGACACACCAGTTAACCTACTGCCATTAAACCAGCCATGATTTCTGACCAGGGGCCAGGGGACAATGGACTGCACTACACTAATTACACCCCCTGACATGGATAATAGGAAATGTACTTGCTCTTTATGAGGACGAACAGACAGTCTGTGGATCTATCATGGACAATTTGTAGTTGAGGCAATAATAAAAGGTCCTAAATGTAGCTTTTTGCTGATGTGTGGTCTTTACAGTAGTAAAAGGCCCTATTACATCTGTCTCCTGATGACTGAATTAATGTTCAGATTGGTTTAAATCTGAAGGGAAGACTGTTACCAGAACTCAAAACTTAATAAGTTGGACTTGACTCTGCTCTTCAGGCAAATAACAGAGCTTTAATACAAGTCCTGATGAATATGTCTGTTTGTGTAAACCTGCACAGGTGTCAAATTTTAACTCCCTCACTTTTCTGTGTATGTGTTTTACAATTTATAATGGACCACCAACCAGAGACCACCATGGTATCCCAGACCAAGAAGCAAAATGTCGGAGAATACAAGAAGAGTTTCCACTGTGGGCGCACATACACATGGAAAATTATAGAATATAGGTTTTCATGTAAGAGTTTTCATTCACTTTCTCCTCTGTGCTACACTTTCTCCAATTTAAATGCACAGGCATTAGAGTTCACATTTAGAATAGATAGTCACTGTTAAATGGCTGTGTCTGTTTCATAAAATATTGTCTTAACACAGTTTGTCACAAGAGTGTCATTGGCATTACTGTACAGAATAGACTGTGATTTTCGTTTATATCACTGTTACATGGCTGTTATAAACCCAGATCATTTTGTAAAACATTGTCTTAACACAAGTAGTCAAAAGTTTCATTTTTTTGTAAATAAAGTGATGAATAGAATAGAATAGATTATTTACCTTTGTTACTAATATTTCTAAATATACATGTATACTTGACCAAAAACAATAATTTGATTTTCTTAACTATAAAGAATAGAATAGAATTCAATAGAATACAATGTGATTTTCTTTTATGTTATTGTTTCATAACTGTTATAAACCCTGAATTTATTTGATTTGATTTACATTAGTATATAGAATAGAATTGACAATTATGTAACAATACTTGAAGTGTAGTGTAGTGAATAAACAATAAATGACTAAAAGTACAGCGAGCAGGATTTATCCACAACACAAACAGAGCTCGACAACACTGAGCTGTGAACACAACAGTGACTGTCCCGCCACTGACAGCAGAGCGGGGAAGCAGAGATTCAAAAACAATACGTCATCCCACAATGCACCGCCCCTACGCTCTCGCGATCCAGCATTACCTCATCCCACAATCCACCGCGAGATTAGGACTCTTCTGGGTGGTCTTCCCGGCAAGTGGGGCGGGGCCTCACCCCCGCGACACGCCCTCCAGCCAATGGGAGAACCCCGTCATGACATCATGGCTATTTTTAGCGAGGCAGCGGCAGCAGATAAGGTTTGGATCCACGCTGCTCAGATCAGAGTGTACACACGAGAGTCAGAGCACTTTTCATTCACACCGGTGTGGACACAGCTCTCTGACCAGCCGCGGCTCGAAGAAGTAAGTCCTGCTGCCTGTCAGCCCAGTGCGCACTCACTTCGGAGGCTTTTACGCACAGAGAGGACGTTTGGAAACCAGTCTCCTTCACCTGATTTAAACCAAGGAGACGAGCGGAGGGACGGAACGGGGTTTTTTTTGTAGAAGACTTTTATAGCAGCACTGGTTTTTTGGTTTCTCTTCTATGTATACCAAGATGGAAACTACTTTCTATGACGACTCACTCAACGCTTTCTCCCAGCCCGACAGCGCCGGCTACGGATACAGCAACCCCAAGGCGCTGAAGCACAACATGACCCTGAACCTCTCGGACCCGACGGGCAGCCTGAAGCCGCACCTCCGCGCCAAGGCCAGCGAGCTCCTCAACTCCCCGGACGTGGGCTTGCTGAAGCTGGGCTCGCCGGAGCTGGAGCGGCTCATCATCCAGTCCAGCAACGGGCTCATCACCACCACCCCGACCCCGACCCAGTTCATATGCCCCAAGAACGTCACTGACGAGCAGGAGGGCTTCGCGGAGGGGTTCGTCCGAGCCCTGGCCGAGCTGCACCACCAGCACATGCCGGCTCCGGGCAGCGTGAGCGTCACCTCAGCCCCACAGACCAGTGTCAACAGCGCGCTGCCGCCCGTGTCCTCGGTGGTCGGTGCCACCGGGTACAGCAGCAACGCCACCATGCGCTCCGACTCGCCGGTCTATGAGGACTTGAACACTTTCCACCCCGCCATCAGCACTGTCTCGGCACCGAACTACACCACCTCAGCCCCGACTATGTCCTTCCCCGCTGCCCCGCCCCAGCTCCCAATCTACGGCCAGCCCAGCTCTCTGCTTAGGCTCACGGCTCTCAAAGAGGAGCCCCAAACCGTGCCCGAGATGCCCGGGGACACCCCTCCACTCTCCCCGATCGACATGGAGAACCAGGAGCGCATCAAGGCCGAGAGGAAGAGGTTGAGGAACCGCGTCGCTGCCTCCAAGTGCCGCAAGAGGAAGCTGGAGCGGATCTCGAGGCTGGAGGACAAAGTTAAGAACCTGAAGTCCCAGAACTCGGAGCTGGCGTCCACCGCCAACATGCTGCGGGAGCAGGTGGCCCAGCTGAAGCAGAAGGTGATGAACCACGTCAACAGCGGCTGCCAGCTCATGTTGACGCAGCAGCTCCAGACCTTCTGAGGGGCTGTCAGCGGCGGCGGAGAGAGCAAAGACTGTAGTTGAACGAATCGGACGCTTCCTGTGATAGTGAGTGGCTGTGTCTCCCGAGGTCGGGACGGGATTCGGGATGACCGGCACCGGCAGGATCTGTGGGCCGCACAGAAAGTTCCCGAGCGCACCGCGCTCCCGGGGGGCGCGTCCCAGAGATGAGCTCGGGACAGTAACAGTGGCCATGAACCAGAGGGGGCATGGCAACAAGCAAGATACCTTTCTGTTTCTGTTCCGTGCTGCTTTCACAGAACTGGACTGGACTGAAGTTTTCTTGATTTACACCCAGCTCTGCATGGACCTTCTCATGAATACCAAAGGAGAAATTCAGTATTAGAGGAAATAAGAACCTGCAATAGAGACGTTTCTTGCTGTAGCCACAATGGCCTCACACATGGGCGTGTTGGCCAACTCTAAACGGCTGAAGAGTTGTAACTAAAGCTGCCTGACTTCTGAGTTACAGTACAATGTACTTCGTTTTCTTAATTGTAAGAATTTAAGTTGGAAAATCTTCAAGATTTACTTGTTTTTTCTGAAATTGTTTAATGGGGTTTCACTCATTGTTATATGTATATAAGATCAACTTGGAGTACTTATATTGACCATTTGTAATAAGAATACTGTATAATTTTTTATGTTTTGTTTCCTGAGCACTTCAGAAACTAATCAATATTTAAGAAAATAAAGCAGATGAAATGAAACAAAGCTGCCTCTGTGTTCTTGTAAGTGTGTGACAGTAAAAAAGTGGGTGTGCCATGCCAGGAGCTCAAACAATAAAACATGTTGCAACATGTTGCAAGAGCTTCTAGGTCCCGATACCTCAAGGTAAATTCCATTAGTGCTGGTATTGATCCAGGTTAAGTGATTGTGTTACAGCTGACTGACCAGCAATGGCCAATTCTGCAAATTAGGACATAGAGCTTCATCTCTCCACTTTATTATCCCAACACACACAGGTCTGCCTGAAGAGTATGACTATGACACGAACCTCAGGTGTTAACACTATAATACAGTGATATTATCCTATTTTAAAACTGTCACAATATCATTCAACATAGTTTATGAAAGTGATACATTTTATTTGGTGGCATCTGAGGTAATGTTGATTTAAATCCGAGGAGGATCACAGGTCATCCTGTGTTATTGCACCATTCGGTTATTCAACTTTACTTCCTGTCCTGTTGTAAATAAAGACATCCCCTGCATGGGAACACACACTGTTGAAACTCAAACACAAATAGGTTCTGAGACAGAACTGTATCACAAATGATCAGACATAAGACACATTACTGAGTTTTAACTCAATACAATTCTTAAGTACCACTGTGGGTCTCTTAGAGGGTATATTATATTTGTGTATAATTACACTGTAACTGTATACAACATTACATATAGTGCCCTTTCAACAAGTTTGATGCCAGCTGCTAAAAATAGAATATCATGAACAATTATCCAGACGTAAACAAAAGGATAGTAAAGTAAAAGAATACACTTTCAATAAATCACTGACAGGACATAAAGGATAGATAGACTACCAAATGATTATTCTCTAATGCTGATAAAAGCTGATGAATTTTTTTGGAGGTTTTAAACATTTTTGAGATTGAGATTTTTCATTAAAAGTTAAATTTAAGAAGCAGAGTGGGGAGATGTACAACAAAAAAGATGTATATTATGACTAGATACCCCCTTTAAAACCGCCAGACACTATAGGCCCAGTGTAAAGTACTGTACAGACAGCAGGTGACACATTCAACAGGTCAAAACCACAGGTTTAAACATTCCAACTTCTCAGTCACTAGTGTGTAATGTTTATAATGAAACACTAGAGGACGACACAGACTAAGTCACAGGACAAATTCAACGGCCTGGTGCTCCCTGTAAATCTACATCAAACTATTGCAGCTCGTTTTGAATCATCAGTAGTGATGAGACACAAAGAACTAACGTGAGTCAAATAGTTATATATTGTCTGTTTTAGTAGCTTCAATATTATATTTCTTTCTTTCTTTTCTTTCTTTTCTTTCTTTTCTTTCTTTTCTTTCTTTTCTTTCTTTTCTTATAAACTCCAATGCAAAACTTGCGGCCATTTCAACTTATTTTTCTATTTTTCTATCCCAAAAAATAAATGTAACGACAGTCGGCTAATTTAATATCCGGTCATAACAATACCATAATTAATCAGTTATAAATGTTTATGTTCTGGAAGTATGATATTTATATAAAATAAAGTAATTTAAAATGTTTAATTAAAAGGCTAATTCTGATTGTCACTATATCTGCTCCAATCTGCTCCAGTTTCTCAAACATGGGGCAACGTGACATCATCCGGAAAACGGTGTCCTTCCTGACCATATAAGGAGAGGGAACACTCGGACTATCTACGTCACGATGGAGGGGGCGTGTATTACGGGAAGTGAATCGACTCAGTAATCTCTGCATAATAAGAAGTTTTGAAGAGGATAAAACAACGTGCAGATCACAACTTCAGACCTATTTCATGGTCAAATCTAATAATAATATAACAAACTTAATATACAGTAAAAAGAGGGAGTCAAATAAGATAAAATGAAGACAATATACAATATAAAGACACATAGAGAGAATGAAATAAGATAAAATCAAGACAATATACATGGTATGGTTTTGTTGTATTTCTCTCTGCGTGTGGCATATTTGACACAAACGTAACTTTAGTGGGAGATATTCAGTGTAAAAAGTGCACACGTTTAGGATTTAATTACTAGATAATTTGATATCTCACAAATTTTGTGACACATAGGCTGAGCAGAATGGGGTTACCCCGTGGAGTGCATCACTTCTGCACCCACACATGTTCAGTCATGCTCACATATCCTCTCTCTCTCTCTCTCTCTCTCTCTCTCTCTCTCTCTCTCTCTCTCTCTCTCTCTCTCTCTCTCTCTCTCTCTCTCTCTCTCTCTCTCTCTCTCTCTCTCTCTCTCTCTCACACACACACAGGTCACCATGACGACCAGCTTCTAACAGTGTAAAACCAGGCCAAAGCTCCACTCCACTAAGTGCTCTAAGTCCACTTTATATGTTAAAAAAGATTTTCATATCTCCACATGGGATTTTAGAGGCAGCCTGCGGTGACCGTACTACAAGTTTGTCACATAATCTCACAAATTGCAGGTTTAGTGGGACATATCTTCAGTGAATGGCTTTTGTCTGAGTTGCTAGGATCAGGTGTTTCACTTAGCAATAAGGTATCAAACACATACTCACACACACACACACACAGCAGCTGGAACCACAGGTTACTGGATTCTTACTTCACATTCTTAGGTTATTTATAATGTTAAACATACTCAAGGGTTTTGATGCTCAAGCAGCATCAAACCATATCAACCCGTATGCTGTGGATGTGATCCGGGCAAAGAGAAAGGATCTGGTTTATGGGATCTCACATACTGAGGATCTACTGGATCTACTCGTCACAGAGGGGGTCATGACAGCGGCTAAGAGATCCATCGTTCTGAGCATCAGGACTCGGAAAGAACAGAACTCCAGGGTCCTGGAAATCCTGGAGGCCAGAGGTGAGAGGGCATGTAGGAAGTTTTTTCATCCCTGTCTCATGCTGGCAGAGCCCGACCTTTATCAGGGAATCAGGGCCTACGTGGGGAGCGTGAGTGAACATATTAGAGACACAAGGAGACAGCTGATTGGATATTTGCTGGAAAAGGAAAAGGAGGGAATGGCAGGGAAAGTCACTATGACTAAGAAGAAGAAGACTCGTGGTTTACTTGCCTCGGAGAAATCTAAAAGATTTAGCCCTGAGATAGAAGACAGCAGTCCTGTGCCACTTGAAAAACTAGGGGATAAAGCAGCACCAGATAAACCAGAAAACCTTGTTCACATGATCGCTACAGACGGCGACCTGGTACTCCTGGAAGAGCTGTTAAAGGACACTGATATTAACTCTGTTAATTCTTCCAATGAGACTCTATTACATGTAGCTGCTAAACACGGGCACCTTTCCATCTCTGAGCTCTTGATCCGTAAAGGAGCCAGATTGGACCTGCAGGATAATCATGGTCACACAGCTCTTCACAGCGCAGCCAGCAGGGGTCACAATGAGATAGTCAGGGCCCTGGTAAAGGCCGGGGCCCCCATCTACTCTTTGGATCTCCACGATAAAACCCCCCTTCACTTGGCAGCAGAGAATGAGCATGTGGATGTTGTGACGGTGCTGGTGAAGGAGGAGGCCAGACAGACTGAGAGCCACACGCAGGACATGTTTCTCCACATGGCAGCCATTCAAGACAACTGGAGGCTGGCTGAGCTGCTGCTGCAGCGTGGGGCCGCTGTCGAGGCCAGAAACAACCACGGAAAAACACCTCTGTTTTATGCAGTTGCCAGGAGCAATGAGGAAACTGTGACTGTGCTTCTGAATGCAGGAGCTGAAGTTGACGACAATGTTATAAATGAAGCCATTGAACACAATCAGGAATCAGTTATACACCTGCTGCTCTGTGAGTTTTTTCCCCCAAAGACTTTAACACAGCAATCTTGAATTATTGCAACATCAGCATGAATTCCTTTCTGAGTTGTAGATTATGAAGTGCAAACATATAAGTTCACAAAATGTTTTGTCGACAGCTAATGCCAGAGGAGCTCTGAGTGAAGAAGTGCTGGGCTTGGCTCTGTTCTCCGCTGTTAGACAGAACCAGCATGGAACAGTGACTGCTCTGATTGACAGCGGAGCAGATGTAAACATGTGTGACACACAGGGATACACTCCTCTCCTGCTGGCTGCTGAGCTGGGACACCCTGAAGTCTTCAGGTAACTGTCTCCAACAACGATGCACATGGCATGACTCCTGTACTCATTCAACTGCAGGAATATAAGAGAGCCGATTCTATTAGGGAGTACAAAATCTTAGCCAATGATTATTATGATGTCATTATGAAAACCTAATGACAAAGAAATGTAATTGAGAAACTCAAACTTTATTATAAAAATAAATCACAAATACAACCAAATATATAGAGTTTGAATTTAAACAGATACAGATATGTGTGAAAGACTCATATGAGCTAACCAATAAAACAGTCAGGCTCTCATCCAAATTTCAATTTTCAAAAGACAAAATAAGGATCGCAAAACAGAAAATTCAAAAAACAAAGAATGGAAATTGGAAAGTATAAGTTTGAAAATGATCAATCTGGTGATGTGGAGTTGGTTCCTGCTGTATCTCTGAACTGACTCCCGGAGATTGAGCTGCATTGTGTGAGCTAAAATTTTGATATTTATGATTCTGCTTAGTTTTGATCCTTCTTTACTTTTTTAATGACATTTGTGACCACTTCACATTGTTACTTTTGTTACTGATTATCTACTGTATGTTCATGTATCTGTATCTTTGTAGAGTATGGTTTGACAGTACACATAAGCTGCTTGCTCGGTTGCTAATTAAACCATTTTCTTTGAGACAGTTCTCCATGGATATGTCACCCTGCCTTGTATGTTATGGTTCATTGATTATAAATAGTATCTTACATTTTTTTATTTCAGAGTGCTACTAGCAAAACAGGCCAAAATAGATGCTGCTTTATGCGACTGCTCCTCAGCCTTGCACCTGGCTGTTCACAGTGGCAGTGTGCCCATAGTTCAGACATTGCTGGAAAAGGGATTGGACCCCAACATTACTGGACCCCAAGACCAACACCCTCTACACCTGGCAGCTCTGTCTGATCGATCAGACTTGGTGGGTCTGTTGATCAAAGCTGGATCACAGGTAAAAGGTCCACTAGAGCGCATACCTCAGCCATGAAACCACAATTACATTCACTAGACCCAGAGTTTTATTTGGATCTGCACCAAATTTCCCCTTAACATGTGTGATTTAGATTTCATCAAGATCCATGAATTATTCTCTGAGAAATAAAGGAAAATGTCTAAAAACGTCCTATCTCATAATGTCAAACAGCTGCATTTGCATGTTTTGTGTGACTTTTTTGATAATCAGTCCAGTAGTTTTGGAGTAATCCTGCTAACAGACAAAGAATCACACTTACCCTCTTTTGCAGAGATTGGTGTCTGTTTTGCATATATTTACAATATGTTTTGGGGGCCTGTGTGTTATTTCTTCAGGTAAATGCAGTAAACCAGGACGGACTGACTGCTCTTCATTTAGCCGGTCAGCAGGGCCATGCAGACACAGTGATCCAGCTTCTTCAGAATAAGGCAGATCCAGCAGTGAGAGATAAGCTGGGCAGGACCGCCCTGCACTGGGCAGCCTCTTCCCCTGCAGAGTGCAGGGTGGTGGACTTGATGTTGTCGGCCACAGCCAACACAAGCACCACTGACAACAAGAAGGAAACTGCCCTCCACCTGGCTGCTATGGAGCGGAGGTTAAATGCTGTTGTTTCACTGTTGCACCACAAGGCAAATGGAGGTGCTAAAGACATGGATGGCTCCACGCCTCTGCACTACGCAGCGGCTGGTGGTCATACCGGTGTGGTTTCAGCTCTTCTACAGTCACTGAGCAACAAGGGGATAGAGGAGAGGAATGCATGGAGGAGAACACCGCTTCATGCGGCAGCCGAGAAAGGCCACGACAGTGTGGCAGTGCTGCTGCTGGAGGCCGGAGCAAAGATCAACGCTACAGATCACAGCAAAGACACTCCTCTGCACTGTGCTGTCCGAGGTGGACACCAGGAGGTGGTGAAGAGGCTTGTAAACTGGGGCCAAGCCGCACACAGCAGGGGATGGAAGAAGGTGAATCTACAGGCTCAAAATAAAGTGAGGAGGACGCCGCTGCAGGTGGCAGAGAGTGGAGACACACCAGAACATGAGAGCATTGCAACTTTACTCAAGAGAAAGATGTTTCTCATCAAGTAGAGGGAGAAAATAAATAAGAAAGAGACTGACGGGAACAGAGAGATTATTTTAAGCGATATTGATATAAGCTTTGATAGATGGAATCACACATCAAAGCTTGATCATAACTTGTGTAAGGTGCTAAAGTCATGCTCCTGCATACAATCACTGCACTGCCAAAATACAGTGTCTTTGTGCTGTTAACATGTCTGTGGCCTGGGTTGAATATCTACACTTGTTCAATGTAGCCTACTTTATGGTTGTGAGGTTTAGTGCAACAATAATGTCCGTGATTGTAAGTGAGAGTAAGCTTTTGTTGTAGGCCTTTAACACTTACTCTCTAACAGCTGTTTTATAACATTTGCAATGTTTAAATTGTTTCATTGTTTTGTGGTCTGCTTGAAAATGTTAAAGATTCATTGTAGATTTCACATATCCTTTTTCAAAATGTATGCAAAGGTGCAAGTTGTGCAGGATGACTGTGGTTGATGAAGTTAATGGCTGGTGATGAAGACTAGCTTTTCCTCCTGTATCAAAATACCAAGTGACTATCACCACAACCACCGGAGACCCAAGCGCGTCACTGTGGAATGTTTTTTATATCAGTTTGTCACAATCAGCATTCTTGCACGTTAACATTTTTTTTCTTCCTCCCACATCCACCACCCTCACCACCTCACATTTCCATTCTATGAATCAAAGCAGAATGTGTTTTGTGATTCTAGCACATTTCTGATTGGAGGAATAGACCCTATGGCAACCGTTCCCATCTTACCATAGGTAATCAATATGACTCATATTTTCTGTTTAGATTTTAAAGCACCTGGCTCCATAACTTTGTATACTAATGAGGGAAATCTTATTTTCAGAAACTTATATTCAATTCAAGCGAATAATGTAGGATTGAAAGCAGATATGTAGTATATGTATATGAAATAAATATGTTCTAGTTGATGAGGTAATTGGTTTGAAAATAATAATTAAATAAAGTAAATGATCTGATTTGATTTTGTGAAAGGTTCATATAAATGATGTGAAACTGATCTTTTTCTATTATGTCAGTATTCTTTATGACAAATGACATGCAGGCTACTGTCATGAAATCATGGTATGACATAAGACAATAACAGTTCAAAGTTGAGTATTTAAATATAATATTTAGATTATTTGTTCATTTTACATCTTTGGTTATCTGCTAAAATATGAAGAAAAAAATACTGGAGGAACAGAAACGCTTACATCCAAAACATTCTGGAATCAAGGGCTTAATTTTACCTTTAATTTCACTTCTTTCTTTTTCAGAAGAATTCATTTTAAAAACACTTCGTCTATGGAGTCCCCCCCTGGTGATATTGGAGGGAAAATATTATTACGTGGCCACAAGTTAATAAGGCGTGGGAACAAGACACCTACATTTAATCTCAGTTGAAGTGTTGAACACTATACAAGCATCTTCTGAGAGGAAATACCCTACCCTGTTGTTTTAAAAGGCTTACAAATAAAAGTGGGTTAGGGTTAAAAGTGTAAAAAAATGCCGTAAACCATTACTACAAAAACATTCACAAACAAAGACAATGGAAGAGAATAGAAAATAAAAAATATAAAAATACTTGATATTTACATCGAGAGCGGGTCCTCTCTATGGAGGCTGCCATGTCTTTAACAGTCGTCCAGCTGGAAAAACTAAAAACCTTTTGAGTTTTTATGACAACTAAAAGCTCCACAGGTTCTCTTTCATGTTGGGAAGGGGAGGGTGAGTTGAGGTGAGGTGAGGGAGATTAAGCTGCAACATGCAACTTCACCACTAGAGGTTACTAAATTCTACACACTGAACCTTTAAAATTTTTCAAAATTTCCACAGGAAAGTCTTCTAAAACTTGACATGCAGACAGAGGGGGTCACCATGAACAAAATAAAATTCTTTGTCAGCTCTTAAGGATGTATTTTAACTAATATTTATTAAGAGCATGTTATAAATACCATTATGAAAATGTTGTTGACTGTCCCTCTAATCCCCCTTTACCGTAATACCAATTTCCAAGCTGCATGACCACTGTATAAAATTTGAATTGACAGAACAACTCATCTTGAACTCTATAAGTATATAAATATCAAATAAATTAAGTTCTCTCTCTTTTTTTGGACATTTATTTTTACAATACACACTCCAGCTCAGAAGGTGGCGGCAATGCCACAACAACTTGTTAGCAATGCAAGATTAGCAGCAGAAGAAGAGGACATGTGTCACGTGACATTGTTTATGGTGAGTGGGGACGATGGCGAGAAACGAGGAGAAGCAACAAGGGAAACTGAACAGACTGTGGCTGCAGAAGGAGAGAGAGGGTGAGCGGCAGGAAAGTGACACTTACTGAGCATCTGACTGATGAACACACTTCCTGCTCCGCGGACAGCTAGCTTTAGCTGTTAGCCGCACCAATGCTAACTCTCTGTGTCCCCCATGTGCAGAGGGACGACTCCGAGATGCTCACGAGCGCAGACCGAAGCTGGTGAGAGAAGTTATTCACACTAAACTGTTGATCTCTTGTTCATCTCAGTTCACTGTCACCTGCAGCAGCTTGTCTCAGCCAAACCTTCTCCTCCACAGTCCACTCTCAATTCAGCCTCGTCTGTGACCAAGTGGATCCCCAGCATCAAGAATGAAATAGAGTATTACCTGCAAGTAAGGGGACCTTCCGCAGGGGGCAGGGTATCTAGTTGACATGCATGTGGATGATGATGATGACTGAACTCTGCTGCTCTCCCCTGTCTCCGGCCTCTCAGCAGTCCCAGCTGTCTCACTACCCAGAGAGGAAGATAGCTGAGTTCCAGCTGCGCATCGAGGCTCTGGAGAAAGAGTACAAAAGATTCATCGCCAAACTGCGAGCGCTCGACCCTTCGTGTAAACACAAGCCATGGACTCCTCGAGGGTACTGCAAGAGGAGAGCAGAGACACAGGCCTCTCAGGGAACAGGTCGGTGTGTTACAGGTCGTGACTCACCGCTCATGTACTGCAAATATACTGTTGAGGTATAATTATGATGCAGTCAACTGAGTACTCAATCAGTCTGTCTCATTCCTTTCGAGTAGGCCATATTCACAAATCACAGTTGTCTCATAGAGGTTAACAAGGTGTGACATCCTCTGGCCCTAATCCTCATCGAGAGTGATGAAAAATAACCCCCCTGAAGAACAGACAGAAGTGCAATTAATTCTGCAAGTAGCAAAGCACATCAACACAATAACAATATTTATAACATTGATTAGAAAAGACAGCATCTAAATGGAGAGGTGTATCAAGATTCAAGGTATTTGTACATAAGGAAATGTCTGACAGAAATAAAGGGAGGAGTTATGACAGTCCTAATGATAGAGGTGTCAGGTAGAATGGTGGAGTATGTGAGGAGGTATATCAAAGCAATTTAGTTGTAATCATAATCCACGATCAGCTGCCACCACCATCCACGATCATGATCCACATCTATTCATGTCATGGATCCAGTGTTTATAAATCCAGTGTTTTAACTTGTCAAAGTGTAATATCAGAATTAAAGTTTCTTTACACTCTGCCTGAAGTCAGAGCAGAACAATTTGTAATCAATCTCTGTCCACACAAGCGTTTTGGTCCCCGTCCATTCTAACCCACCTGAAAATGCATATAACGTGACCAGTCACATACCCTGAGCTCATGCCGGTGTCAACAGGAAGGCAAGCGTGTGGCGGTTCACACAGATTGCTCGTCAGCTACACATGAAAGCAGGTGTATCATTGTAAAATGCAGAATTTAACCGCACAACAGCTGTGAGCAAAGACAAAAGATAAGTAATTGATTACATGCGTTGTGTAATACACTGGTAGCCGAGGCGAATGCTGGTTGTTTTCTTCAGGAAGAGGATCATATGATAGCAGCGTAATGAATCAGTGAATGCTATGTCCTGACTGAAAAGACCCAGTCAGGAAGCGGCTGTGAGGCCACCAGAGTTTTCAAACTAAAATGGGGCCAGCACCATTTCCAAACTTCTCCATTTCAAGACGGTAACAACAAATAAAAATTTGACCATTTGTTAATTTCTCACTTATAGATACCAGAATATGCAACGAGTTGTATTTACCCCTTTGACTTCATGTGATATCTGCAGGGCAACCAGAGCCTGTCTTATATTTCTAAATAGGCAAATAAAAACATATTTAACATCAATATTTATATCATTTGTGTGCAGCACATGTTTTGAATGTGTCTCCTGGGCTCTGATAAGTATAAAAATCCCTCTCTGCCAAATATAACTGTATCACTTTCTATTACTATTACCTGACTAATCAGCTTTGAACATTTCTGACAGATCATCATTCATTTTGGTTGAACAAGTCCTTTAATACACCTGTGGCAAACAGTCCTTTCATTTCTCTTTCATTTCTGTGTCGTCACTCTGGTTTACAGTTAAAAACCCTCGGCGCAGTGATTCACATGACGACAGCAGTCAGTGGAGTGGAGCTGAACCTGACTTGGCTAGCAGCCGGACAGGATGTCACCAAACCTCAGCCACCGAGAGGGAGGGACCTCTCAGATATTCAGAGGCCAGACGTCAAACCCCTGTCCCCACCAACCCGAGGTCAGAAACCTCAGAGACAGTCTGCGCAGACCAGGACCAGCCGCTCTCCTTTGACCGCACACGACTGGCAGTGGCCACCGCTGCGTTCAGAGGGCCGTCGGTTCAGCTCAGCTCGTCTCGAACACAGAGTCTAGCCAGGGTACTGCAGTCAGGCCTGCCAAACCTCAGTAATTCCCTGTCAGGTCAAACATTTTCATCACAGAACAGAGACACAGAGAGAGATGTCGGGACAATGGAGGGTTTGGTTTTCGGACTGAAAGGTGCCGTCCAACAACATAAGTCAGAGTGTGAAGCAGCAGAGAGGAAACCTGAGAAATCATCGAACTCGTGCACAACAGAGGAGAGCACAGGTCACGTCCTGGGATTAGACTGTTACTCTTCCTCTGATGGGGAGTGGGACACGTGATATTGTAGATCATCAGACATACGTAGTAGTTTACATTTTTATACATTTTGTGTACTTTCAAGGGCTGGCAGGTCATGTGAACAACAAGATTGATGTGATAAAAGTACTTTGTAAAAAAACAATTAAATATAATAATAATAAAGAATTAAAAACCAAAATTTCCTGGACTTTTTAAAAACCAAATCCTACATTTTCTTCTTAAATAGGCTATATTTTCTCAAGTATGTAAGGTGCCATGCTGTGTGATTTAGTAGAATTTAACAAAGTCTTTTAAACATGAAGATGATGAATCTGAATAATTCGATGTGAGAATATATAGTTATATAGAAAAAAGATGAACTTAATCAATGAATCAACAAAAGATAGGTTTCAGTTTAGAATTAAAGCCACACTAACAGGACCTGCTGCTTAAGAGAAAAAGATTCCTTTATGTCATCACGACCACAGCTCCAGCAGACAGGATGGGCAATGTGTGAGAAAAACACAGTAACTAATAGAGATACTTGCTGATTCAGTGTAAGTCTGGTTGTATTAACTGGAGCAGCATCTCTGAACACAATCTGGTTAGACCCCAAACGCCTTCCCTCCCACCTAACCCGCCCTGGGCTGCTGCTGCTGCTGCTGCTGCTGACAGGACCAGTCACGCTTTCTGCATGACACTTCGGGGAAACAGGTCGCTTCTAGAAAGCAGACCCTGTGCAGTTCATGGTTACGTTTGCCGCAAATTAACCTTTAAGTAAAAGCTTGCTATGCACAATGCAAGGTGGGTTTCCCTCTGTCGGCGGAGATGCCTGGAAAAATGAAACTGAACAGTGCTTTCTATGCAGTTACCAAAATACACACAAAAAACAAACTTTGACACAACGTACAATATTGGCTAAGCTTTACAGTTGATGTAAATCAAAGTGAGCTAAAAACAGCACTGCTGCAGCCTCCCTCCACTTAAAGGATGTTTCTTGTATTAAGCTCCTATCTTTGAGGTCATAAAGATGCATCTTTATCTCTATCTCATCTTTCAGAAACCACTAAAAGCAAACTAGAGAGACCAAACTGATTTGGAAACATCGTTTTCTCGTCAAGCAACACATGAAAACTGATTTCATAACGGAAAGTGCTGCAACCGCAATGAAGAAGCAGCGTAATTACTTCATATTCCTAGGAAACGACCCCAAAGTGTCAGAAAGACACTTAGAGGGGAGAAGTGTGTGTGTGTGTGTGTGTGTTTGTGTGTGTGTGTGTGTGTTGGTGTTCAGCTTTCCTGTAAGCTCATCTCTGAGAGGTATTGTTTGAGGTTAATTGTTACGTCACGCTACCTACACTCGCTACCGTTTTTTCACAGGCACGAAAGCCTGTGTAGATATTGGTGCTTTTCATGTGGCAGCAGCATCTTCCCACCAAGAATACGCTGTGTGCTACTGAAACTGCTGCATCACTGTTTACCAAACATTCTGTGCCTCATAAAGACGAATATCCAATGAAATAATACATTTAGATTATAATGCATTTTGGCTTTGATTGGAAAAACCAGAAGAGTGTGAACATTTTGAAAAGGGCATTATTTGGTCTACAAGACCTGTTGCATATAAAGTGCTGGTTAGATGACTGTGTGTGATGCTGCTCAATCTTTCCTTTTGTGGAATGTTTCTGAATTCTCTCTGATGAATGCGGTGGTGGTGTGTGAAGTCAGGGTCAGGTGAAACCTGTAGCTTCCTGTCCCCTCAGCCTGAACGACAAAGCACATAAAGGAGCCAAAGCTGAGATAAAGCCTAATAAAGGTTGTGGTAATTAATAAATACCATCCAACAAAGCAGCCCAGAGAAAAATCAGTGGAGGCATATGTTAGTTTAGAGTTTATAAAAAGTGATGTGCACTTGTCTTCACTGTGGTGGGAGGGCTCTGCGGGTGGTTAATGACTCAAGCTTGGTGTTTTAAAGCAGAGGTGCTAAGACAAACGCCTCCTTCATTCAGAGGCGATTGATGCACACACAGTTTGTCACTCGGTACGTCCTGCACCATGAGCTGCGACCACAGGTATCCATTCCCACAGGTGTTCCTCGTGGATGGAGGTGGAAGTCCGGGTAATCCTGCCCAGCCTCCGAGTCTTGTGCCCTGCTGGACGTCGCCTCCTGCCCAGGAGAGGGCGAGGAGCCATGGGAAGAGTGGGGGCTTCACGCGCGTCAGCCCCTGTCTGACTATGATCGTCCTGCTGCTGTTCCTGCTGGTGTTTGCAGCCCTGGGCTTTGAGGCCTATCAGATTTATAACATGAAGACAGAGATGAGACAGATGAGACAGGTAAGAAGGTAGTGAGGAGGGTGGTTTGACATTTTCATTTTATTTAATATTTGTTTACTGAATTAGGAACAGTAGTGTGAAGGCTTAATAAGGTTGTGACCTTTTGCAAATTAGGTAGAGACGAAATGCTGGAGGATGACATAGTATTTCTTTGTGCATAATATTATTTGTCTAATTTTAATGGGGACATATCTGCAAAAGATTAAAAGATATGACTTCTCTCACTGTTACACGGAGAGAGAGAGAGAGACAGAGGTGTAAAGTAGGAGCGTGGAAAAAGTGGCTGGAAACTGAAACTCAGAGCTGCAAAGTTAAATAATGAATTCACCATAATTTGAAGAGTCTGCACACCTCAGCTCTGGCCTGACATTTAAACATTGCAAACCAAGGACTTGGCCGTTCCATATGTGGTTGCCAGTCCAGTGAGACAGGATATCCTCCCACGCTGAGAGTTTAACTCAGAGAGGAAGAGAAAAAAACGCCTCTGTGTGATGTGGTCATGAGATTTCTCTGTTTCTCTCATTTCGCTGCAGGGTGAACCTGTGACAGAGTTTAATATGGCTCAAAAGCAAATAGGTGAGTTCAAACACATCTTAACACGTGTAATATTAACATCAAAGTGATACAGTAAAAGAAAAGGTGAAAGTGAAATTAATGTGAGGTTTGTTAAAGGTCTCTATGAACCTGAGCTGCATGACGAAGACAAAGACGACAGAACTGCAGCACATGTGACAGGTAATATTTCTATTCAAATTTAATCCTTACTCAGATTTTTGAAAAATCCACATTTTGTTACATCTCGCTCGTCTCTCCTCTTCCAGGGCAGATCCAGAAAGAGATATTCCATAAGACTTTGCGATGGGAACTGAAGGGGGGTCGGCCCTTCTTATCTGGAGGAGTGACCTACCAGATTGAGGATGGCAGCCTGCGGGTCAATGAGAGCGGATTCTATCACGTCTACTCACGGGTGGAGTTGATCTTTAAGGGCTGCTCATCCGCTTCCTCGTTCTTTCACTCCGTGTTTGTGAGGAGAGCGAGACCCTCGCCACCCCTCACCCTGATGGAGGCCCACAGAGACAGCTTCTGCCCTCAGCAGCTGGAGCACCCCTGGACCTCTGACAGTTTCCTGGCCTCTGCCGTGAAGCTGCAGAAATACGACAGAGTGTTTGTGAACGTATCGCACCCCAAATATCTCAGCCATGAACATTATGCCAACTTCTTTGGTCTCTACAAGATATGAAGAGTTTGTGCTGATGGGCTTAGTTTTTTAGTCAATGACAGAATGTAAACAGTGGAAAACAAATATTGCGCCTTTTGTAAATGTTGACACTAAGATGCTGATTTATTTGTAGCATTTGTAAAATATTTATTTTGATCTGACAATCATTAAAAAAGTATTTTAAGAATATTGTTTTGTAATAAATAAAGAGATAATTTAAGTTAACGTCTGACAAGGAAGTGAAGTCTTTCTGATTGAAAACTAAAGGGTGTCATGTTGGTGCAGTTCGTTAATACTGAGTGATGGCAAAATACAAAAAAAATACAAAAACACTCGAAAAAGGACCTGAGGGAACTTCTTCCCTCAGGTGGATCCAGTTGGACGGGCAACTGGTGCTCCAGAGGCCTCCCAGGCCCCAATCAACCAGCGGGGGTCGCAGGCAAATAACCTTTGTGATTCATTTACCCATGTAACGACCCACCCATCAGACATCAGCTGCCCACCCACACACCTGCACAACTCCTGAAGAAGAACAGAACAGAAATAAATAGAAAGATATGTATGAAGAATACAATGATAAAATGAGAGAGAATAGATGCATTGAAGTGAATAAAATCTAAGAAATAAAATGTAGTGCATTTAAAGGAAAATAATCTAAAAATGACAAATATATATATATATATATATATATATATATATATATATATATTTATATCAAAGTAAATAAAGAAAATTCAAAAAGTTTCAGGAAAGCTGTTCCAAAGGCCTAGTGATAAAAGGATGCCTCACCGTGGCCTTCAGTTCTGACTTAAGGAATAATAAAAAGGCCAAAGGTGTAATGAACACCCACATGAGGTTTGGTCATGACCACTGGAAAGTTTTAAGATAAAAACACCAACTCAGGCTTTGTTTTTAAAAATAAACTTGATTTCCATATATTCCACTGAGCTGTAGCAGCCTGAAACAGAGGTGGGGTTTTATTTTCAAATCTGCTTACAAAGCAGCTAAAATGTGGCTCATACACAGTTTACAAGTTACATAAAGTCTAAGATTAAGACCACAGATCACTGTGCACTGCGCTTGCATTTCTGCGTAGCCTCTTTTTTCATATTTAACACCATCGTTGCACAGTTCGTTTTCTGAAAAACCACAGACACACGTTAGTTGAGTTCGAGGCGATGCATTGGCTGGGCAAAGATGAGGGGATAAAATGGTTGACGTGTGTTTCCTTCCTGTGTGAACATCATGAGGGTCTTGCATGCGTGCAGGTCGATTTCTGTAAAAGAAAAAAAACACAACTTCAAATCATGCCTCGATTTTGAACTCGTTTATACTTGTGTTTGTCTCAACATGAGCTGAGGGATCCTTTAAAACATGATTCAACTTCTATTCTAGTCGGTTGTATGTTAACCACAAATTACTCACAAACTCTTATTGTTACTGATAAGTTACATGACACATTTCTGTGTAATTGTATTGTTTCCAATGAGGTTGTCAGTGCAACAAGTTGATTTATCAAAGATGCCGTGTGTAACTCAGCTGGTGAATCCCCTCCATTCATCTTTCTGTGTTGCTGGTGCTCACATTGGTCGTTCAGCACAGGACACATCATTCAGATAACAAATATAAGAAAGCAGCATTGCACAACATATATCAGCTGTTAAATGAAGTGTATCTGTTCTGCTGTGTTTCCAGAGGCTGTGTACTTTATCTCAAGTTCACTCAACAGATCAAGACCTTCAAATATTAACAATCTGATAAAGTAAACTCAGTCTGCACAACCATTTCTCAGCCTGTGATCATGTCTGAAATCCACAGACTTTTTTACTCATCACAGTGCTGACTGTTGAGAGTGGCACCCTGCCCAAAATCTTTCTTTTGAGCGTCAAACATTCTGTCGAATAAAAAGTGAGCTGTCTCTGGGACAAAATATTTCTATTTCCATTCATCTATTCGATCCATATTTGCGTCAAATTACACACAGGTAATAATGCTCAGTTCTGGAAAATATCTCAATGGTGGAAATATGAGGGCGTTGTAGGAGGGTGAACTGCAGCTTTTCACAGTTCAGGGCATTTTGATTTCATTGAACTTTCTATCCCTCCATCTTTACACAGCGTTGCATTTGCTGGGCTTTGTAGAATAGATCCAAACATGAACAAATTATTTATGATGCCCATTGTACAGACTGACATTTTTGACATGCTCTCTGATGTGTTGCCTTCTAAGATTATATAGATACACATTTGATGAACTAGTGCAGAGTCTGTTCTAAACCTGCCTGTTCTCCTTTTCCTGTGTTAATCCTCTGTACTCCAGAATTATTCTTTGTCATTAGTCCTCCTCAAACAGCTCTACAATATACTGTCACTTTTGTGCTGGATGTTGTGTGCAGAGCTTCTTATAAACAGTCTGTGGAGCAGAGTGAAGTTAGAGAACTTTGTGTTCATCCTACCTGGTTTATCCGCAATGACGATTTTAAAGCCCAATGTTTTTCATAACATGAAACTAAATTTGCTTTGATAAAGTCTACATGTGTGGTTCATATACAAGTTTGAATGTTTTACTGAACTGGTATTATGTTTTCAAACATTGCATGTCTGCTATTTGTGAGGTCTTTTAAGCAACCGATACAATGTTCACACCCATGTACACAACTTTTCAAAATAAAAAGCTCTGTAATTCAGTTCGATATATGGCATTGCAGCAACTTTGTAAACAACTTGCTAAAGAGGAAGCGATTCTGAGACTGTTGATGAAGATAAGATAAACGGTTTGTGAGATATCTGTTCCACAGACAGACCTACAGACAGACAGACAGACAGACAGACAGACAGACGTTTGCGGCATTGGTGGGTAGAGAAGTTCACTCCTGATGATATTTGAAGACCAGAGCAAATGCAGCAGAGCAGAGGAGCAAATGTTCGCTGCAAACATTTTCAAAGTACGAAGTGCGAGAGGTAGACGCGTGGTAATGAGAGGCTTTCTACAGAACCAAACAGAGGGTGTGAACACCTACTGGTAGCATTGTGACAGTGGTGGGAACCCCACAACTTAATTGTCATGACGGAGAGATGGCAGAGAAACGACCAAAGACGAGGTCAGGAGAACAGAATATGAAAAAGAAGTTCTGCGATCATGTTAACATTGGTGAGGCTTTCCAACAACACTGTCCCGTCAGTTTTGGATGCTGTGTTTGTGTGCATGTTGTCTGTTAAGACAGAGCATGTGCAACACACCACAGTTAATCCAAGCTACTGAATTCCAGTTGTGTCATAGTCTGTGCATTTGACCTTTTATTTACATTTAATCTTGTATGCTTTCAACTATAGATTTCATTCCATGCTCTGACATCTGATTGGTATCACCCATACATCAGTTTGTGAAAGGCCCTGACTGGACGGCAAGGTGCCAACACTATCAGTCACATGATATACTCCTGCTTTCTATGAGATTCTGCAACTGGTATTCACCATTAAAATCCAATGATGTCACAGTGAAAGAGGACAGCAGCGCCTTCATACTGTGAGTCTGCACCAGTGCTGACTATCATACTGTTCTAGAATCATGAGATTTGCTTAAAGCAGGTACATTTCGAACTGAAGCTCCCATATAGGATCAAAAAGATTGAGTTCTTCTGAAGATTATAAGGGGTCACCAAACTTTAAGTGTGGAGTTTGCATGTCCTCCCCGTGTTTGCGAGGGGTCTCGCTGGTTACTCCAGCTTCCACCCACAGTTCAGAGACATGCAGAGACATCCAACTTTCCCATCAAGAGTGAATGTGAGTGTGAGTTGTTGTGAGTTTCTGAATGTTGGCCCTGTGATGCGCTGGCGACGTGTCCAGGATGTACCCTGCCTCTCATCCAATGTCACCTGGGATTTGCTCAAGCTCCGCCCACAACCTTCAAAAGTATTAGCGGGATAGATAATTGATGGATGGATGGATGTTACCATAGATATTCAATGATTAGAAGTCTTACATTTCAAGTTCTTGCAGTTGATCTTTACACCAGCAGAGGGCAATCAAATATTATCTATGCTAATGGTACTCCTACAACAATGAAGGATGTAGTAGTGGGTATATATTTTCAACGTGACACAGGTATTCTTCTAAAAATAATAATTAATATAATTTTTTTACTGAAGTTTATTATCGATATGTATAAACAGGCCCATTTGTACCACTTGATACATGTGAGTGAGAAATTATAGTTAGTCGAGGTAAATATAAATGTCAAGTACATCTGGTGGCCACTTGATGGTGCTAATGACACTAAGTTGTAAGTTTAAAAGTCATGTCCCAGTCATGGTTATTCTTAAGATTAAGAGGTGGAAAGAATAATATGGTTTAAAATGTTTATTGTTGAGCATAAGCTGTTGGTCAATGTTCAGATGTTACCCAGTCAGCAGCTGCTTCTGACTTGAGCAACAACCACACAAGTGTCCAATTTTCTATTCGATTTTTAAAGACAAAATGTTTCTCACCCTTTAAGAAATTTTACAGGAGACATCAATGAACCAAACACAGAAGTGTACAACGTGTGTTGTCCTTTTTTCTATTTGTGTATTTGTATACTGGTGTCTGTATTTATACTGTGTACGTCTCACAGTCTTTTTTTATGCCTCCTGAGAGCCAGTGGCCAGAGTTATTATGTTTTCAGGTTGTCCATCCGTCCGTCCGGTCAGGGGTCAAAGGTCAATGTTACAGTGACCTCACAAAGCACATTTTTTGCCTTGTGAAGGTGATATATCTGGAATGCCATGAAGGGAACCTTTCACATTTTCCACAAACATTCACTTGGACTCAAGGATTAATGCAGTGTAAGCCTCCGGAATATGATGATGATAAAGTATTGTTGGGATGATATGGGACTAAATCAGAAATGGATGTGTGGGATTTATGCAGGAATGGAACTTTACATTACTTTTGTTTTGTCTTTTTGTTTTAGTTTTTTAACCTTTGCTTATTAAGCAATGTAAGTTGTCTTTGGTCTGGTCATAAACCAGAAACACGGCACTAAATCTGGCAGAAGATGAAAAGGCCATCAGTGTGAATGAAAATAGCTTAAAGCCAAAACATATAAAGTAATGGACAGACATGCAACAATGCAGAAAGCCAGGCATGTTTCTCAATTATTGTATTTAATGTAGTATATTAGGAGGCTATATATATTCTTTTTTTAATTAATTGGTTGGTTCATATTTGTTCTCATCTGAGTCACTGAACGTCCACTGTTTAATCTAACTAGTGCAGAGTCTGTTCTAAACCTGCCTGTTCTCTGGTCCTGTGTTGATGCTCCGGAGCTACTTCACAATTATACCTTGTCATTAGTGAGTCCTCCTCAAACACGTTTACAATATCCTCACTTGTCACTTGTTATTGTTTTTGTGCTGGACATTGTGTGCAGAGCTTTCTATAAACAGTCCATGGTGCAAAGTGAAGTTAGAAAATGTTTTGCTTTCATCCTACCTGGTTTATTTGCAATGAAGATTTTAAAGTCAAATGTTTTTCATAAAATGAAACTGAATTTGCTTTAGAACTGTTCACTTGTCTGGCTTTTACATGAGTTTGAATTATTTACTTAACAGCTCTGTCATTCAGCTAAATAGGAAGGAAGTGAAGTGAAGTCATGCTGGAGATCAGCACCTGCAACAGCTCTGAGTGTTTGTGTCAGTCCGATATGCAGAAATAAAAAGAATGAGATCATCAAGATGATCTAGTTACGATTTCAACCCACGGTTTGACCCTCAACTCAGTCCACAGACTGACTGTTAAGCCCTGTCCCCACTGACTACAGAGCGCTGGACACATCTTTTCAACTTTTATTAATATTGAATGTATCATGTGTCCAAATCGCACACCAAATTTGACACTGCACTTCCGGGGGCCATTAAGACCACACATTGTTTGTGAGATATGCGTTCCACATACAGACAGAGAGACGTTTGTGAAATTAGAAGGTAAGGTGTTGTGGTGGCAATTTCTGTGAATCAAGCACAGAGTCAAACACTTGTCTCTCTGTAAGTTTAATCCAACATCTGCAGATGGACTCACAGTACACATCATCTGAATGACATGTACAAATGAACAAAGAACAGACATGAGAGTTGTGTTCTTATAACCCATAGCCCCCTCCCATTGGGTATGCAAATGTGTTTCTTACCCTCCTGATGTCTTATCAGGGTGGGAGCTATCCTGCCTTCATGTCTCTGTGGAAGACCCTAAACCTAAAGTTTCCCTTTTAGATAAACAATCTGGTCAATCTTCCACATACACGTCTGCTCATACAACATCACATCCACAAATACAGAATTTCCAATACAGTGTCATTTATAAATCCTGCCAACCTCTCATTCATTTCTTATCAAGACACCGATCTGAAACCGAGACCAACATCTTCCCAGAGAAAACGGCCCTGAATGGCATCCAACGGTTGCAGGGACTGTACCTTTTTCTCTCACATTGTATCCACACCAACACTCAGGGGGTCCACCAGCATTTATCATTTTACTCAGCAGGAGAGTTCCTGGCATCGTACAGTTTATATTAAACCTCTATAAATTGCTCATAAATGCCTACAAATTTGTATGAATCTTAATGTTGAAGTTCACAGATACTGGCAGCGAGCAGCAGCAGCTGCGGGGGGGATTCCCTGCACCATGTTAAAGCTCTGTGAGTACTGGTAAGGGAAGGAGATGATTAACTTTGACAGGGACAAACAACTTTGACAGAAGCCCACTCATGATGCAAGATAAAGCCTTTCAGCCAATGTGGAGGTGGGACCAATAAACCCCTACCAAAGCTGAGCCTGGGGGACTCCCCTGTCCATACAATGGGAAATCTGTCTCTCTCTCACTCTCTGATTCTCTCGTTCTCGTTCCTCCACATGTATGCATGCATGCACACGCAACACTTTATGATTTTCCATAGAGAGGTAAGATATGCTTATCTAGGTCTCACACTCTCTCTTTCACTCTCTCTCTCTTGTCTTCAGTGCCCCTCTGACTCTGTCCTCTCTGATACATGTGCAGGTTCATAATGACTCAGCTAGCAGCAGAAACCTGTTCCACACTGCTCTCCTCTCCCCGCAGCCATCACACTTGCTGTTTTTGGGAACACAGTAGCAAAACCTGTGGGTGTGATGCCCATCCTCTCCCTGCATGAATAAAATGGAAAGTATGAGTTTACCAGAAATGTGGGTTGCAGATCATTAGATTATATAAGCAGGTTTTTTTCAGAAAATAAAAGTCCAGAGTGATATATATATATAGAGAGATACATATAAAGCAGTTTTTTGTATAGTACAAAATCACAACATACATCATCTCAAGCCACTTCCCAATAACATCTAGAACTCGTACCGCTTTTATACTATAAAACAAAAACATGCCGCACATAATATATTTATATACGTGTAAATGTTCTGCAAAAGATGCTGCTTTTTGATTCCAAACATGAAGAAGAAGTAAAATGTCTGTTTTTGTCAGAGTTGTCTTTGTGACATGAGTGATCACATCAGTTTACCAAATTATTTTGTAACCACCTCGAAGGAGCTGTAACAAGATGTGAACATTGACACCATAAGTTGACTCAGTGAACTAGTTTACAGACGGACGGCGATTTTTATATATCCAGCAGCATTATCATTTAGATGGAGCCGGGTGTCTCTCTATTGTGCCCTGTGACCATAGGAGGTCAGACGGGCTGGAGAGCCATAGAGCATGGTGGGATTCATACTGTAGGTGAGGAGGAGGATTTGAATGCAGGACTTGACTTTGGAGAGGGGATGATGTGCTACCAGGGCTTGGTTCAGATAAGAACCCTGGCAGCAGAGTTCTGCACATACTAGAGCCTGTCCAGATCCATACTGTGTATTCCAGACAGGACTCCATTGTTGTAGTCCACATGGGAGGTGGGTGATGGTCTCAGCACTCTCATAGTGACGTGTTCAGCAAAAGAGATCAGAGCAATGAAAAATGCAAAAATGCAAAAACAAATTTCTCCTGTGGAAAAAGCAGTGACACACACATAGAAGACACAGACAATGGTGTCAAGAGAGTTTGTGGTGATAAGAGCTGACAAAGGTGTCGGGGGGTGCTGTAATCATCATCACATGATCTCCGAAGCAGAGTTACTACGTCACTTCCTGCCTTTGTCTGCTGCACCCGGCTGCTCCACCTCTCAGCTGAATAATGCAGAGGATTTGATGGAGTGGTGAACGTGTCTGTCCATATGCGTGGTGAGTGTGTGAAAGGCAAAGTCCGTAGCCAATTCTCCGGATTTAAACCATATAAAAACTGTATAAAACGGTTATACAGAGACACAGTTCCACAAATCTGCATAAAATTCATAAATAAATTTGCTACAACAATGTCCCCATAGTTTGTTGTCAAGTATTTGACTTGAGACATTTTTAGGAGAGACAGACCTGGGGAGGAGCGATGAGTGAGAAGAGGCAAAGAAAATTGGTCCGAAAATTGTATATATGTTTTATCCTGTCTTATCCTTGCTATTTAAGTAATGATTGAATAAAACGATATGCTAAATGTCTTGCTGCTGTGAGGTAATATTAACATTGCCTGTTCAGTCATCTTTGACTCACTGAGCCATGTATATGTGCGAACTAACAGTGTATGAATTGATTTTCTTTTTAACCTGCCCTCAGCACCAGACAGTTAAACAGGAAGTCAGCTGACCTGTGTGGTGTGCTCTCTGCAGTCACGAAGGGGGTGTTTTTGTGTCACAGTGGAAAGACAGGTCAGTGATAGTGGTAAATATACCCTTTTCCAATGTCACCTCCCCCGGTAGTTTGAAAGAAGTAGAGATGGATGATGGTCTGTAGGCGAGATCTACATATAAACACTCACACACACACAAAGACAGAGACCCAGTGCACTGTTAAAAATCCAACTTTCATTTTTTGGCCTAAAGAAGTATTTTAAGTTTTTATAACTTTGAAATATAAATTATTAACATCTAAGGCCAACACTTAAGTCAGTCCAGCAAAAACTGGCATTTAGTTAGTCCAACAAAAATAAGTGAATTATTGCTACATATATCTTTACGTTGCGAGCTAATACAAATTAGTGAAAGTTCTGATAACTCATGTGTCTTTGTTGTGAAACGTGGGAAAGCCAACTTCCCAAGTTGGAGGTCACTTGAATGCCCCACCCCAGTGTCATTGCGGTGGAGCTGGTGTCCACAGGTATGTATTAACCTACTTTTCTTTTTATTAAATGTGTCAGAATTATTATTTAGAGTTATATGGTGTAATAACTTAGCTAATGAATAAGGTTGGAATTATCTTTGAAAATGTTACCGCTTTAAGTGCGATGCTATAGCAGTTAGCCACTATAGTATGTGTTTTCCGAATTGTCTTTACATATGTTTTACAGTATTACAACCACGGGAGTAGCTGTGTTTAAACCCTGACACTTTTTAACTGTGGTGGGGAGTAGTTCTCGAAGTACCCTAACGCAAGCTAACGTCAATGCTTTTCATGTCTTAACATGTCAGGAGAATTGACTGCGCTGCGCCGCGTCAGCTTCGACATCTGCACGTGCGTTTCTCGGTCTTCTTTGTTAGAAGACAGGACGGTTAACCGGCGGGAACCAGAGGAGAGCTGGTCGGACACCGGATCAGACCTTTCATTTCTCTCTTGACCATCTGCCGGTAAGAGACTTGTCAGTTGTTGAAACTGGCCGCGTGAAATATCCATAATTGTGCGTTTGTGTGTGCGTGTGTGTGGGTGTGATCTGTCATGTTCTTTTATCCTTAGGTATGAGAAGAGTCAGTCTTATTCTGGTTCAAAAAGTATTTATTCAGAAGCAATGAAAAGGTACAGCATAGCTATGTGCACATAGCTATGGGCACTCAATACACAGCCTCGGCTTTCTAGTAGCACGGGGTAGTCAAGAGTCGCCCCGAACGGACGACAGGTGCAATATTTATAATAGTAGGTAGAAGGCGTGGTCCCAGCATCTTGGAACTGGAATCCACCAATGATGAGGAGCCGCTCCCAGAAACATTGTGTTCCTGCTTTATCGGCTGTATGTTCTGTGTGCGTAAGCATGCGTATTTATCAGACAAGACAACGCCTTTCCTATCTGGCCTTCAGAAGCTGAGGCGGCTGCTTGATTTCTTTCTAAGGCATAGGTCACAGTGTCTTAATGAGCACAGTGCATTCATGTATGTGTGATGTTGAATAAAGCTAAAGGAATACTGTAATATATATAAAGGTTTATGTATGAGAACAGGTTTAAGTACAGTGTTATTGTATGCCACGGATTACAGTCCTAACACATAACAAAACATTAATTCTTTCTGTTAAGGTACAAACATGGTGCGCGTAAAATCGATCCTTTTCGGGGCTATAGTGTCTAATTATATTATTAAAATCCTAACAGATCGCGTGCGGGCGTACGTACGTACGTACGTGTGTATGCGTGTGTGATCGCGTGTGTATGCGTGTGTGATCGCGTGTGTATACGTGTGTGATCGCGTGCGAACGTACGTGTGTATACGTGTGTGTGATCGCGTGCGTGTACGTGTGTGATCGCGTGCGTGTGTGTGTGGGAGAGAGAGAGAGCGAGAGACTACCGCCTGAAGTAATTTACCTTAACTTTAATATAACTACAGCCCTTTTATGAGTTTTCTGGTGTAATTACAGTATTTCCTTTTATAAATGTACTCCTGTGTACTCAAACAAATACCAGTACTATACACTATAAAGCCGTGCAACTTATGCTCCTGCTAATATTTCACAATAAAACTCTTTAATGGATTCAGTCAACAGAAACGTGGTAGGTGCTATTATTTTGAAACGGTAGGTTACAGGAAGTGTTGCACACATCTCAGTTCGTACACAAATGGTCTCCTCCTGGTCAGACTACAACCCTCATTGAGAAAATATGTCCAGGCATAATTTTGAGGAATTTTTGTTAATAATTAATTACCGCCCATGTGGAGTGTAGGGTCACCGATATTTATATACACATAAATCGTCGTTTGGTCAGACTACAACCCTCAATTAAAAAAAAGTTGATTAAGCATAATTTTGAGGATTTTTTAAATTAGTAGTAATTAATTACTTAAATTATTATTTAAGATAAAATGGGTGAGAGATTTACAGCTGAAATCCACCTATAAGCCTTGTTTTACCATTGTTATTTTGTCATAATTTGGGATCCCTCACAACTTAACTAAAGGACATTATTCAGTGAGTATATTTATATTGCTTTTGAATTTTTTATTAAAACCTACAACCTGTGTGGTATGTGTTTGTAATGATAATTGTTCGAAATGTTGTGGTAATGCAGAGTTTTTGTCCAATAATAATCACATTTTCTTGGAGGACGACATCTTGACCAAGTGAACACCCCCATCTCAACCACATCACCTAACCCCTCAAGAAACCAAGGGATAAAATACCATTATTGTTGTTTACTTCCTACAAAGAAGAGTGGCTTGTGGCTGTACAAGTTACAATTTAAAATTAACCTCCTCAATTCCTTCTCCAGATGAGCTTTGGTACAACTGAATGCATGAGTGGATGGGTCAGAATACACTATAGTGTGTTGAGTGGTGACTTTAATAAATAATAATTTAAATAATTAATTGTCTCAGAAAAATGTACATTTAGATTCTTCTTCTTCTGTCTGCTTTGCTAATTTCCAACAAATTTTGTCTTTCAGATTGGAATGAATGCAGTGCAAATTCTGCAACTTCATTCACGCCAATGACACACTAAACACTACCGCCTTCATCACAGCCCATGGTGTCAGAGGTTCAGGAGAGGTGGCCTGCTCTGTTTTGCGAAGCAGAGGTAAGCAGCTGAGTAAACAATATATTATGTGTTTCTGATATAGTCTTTACAAAAAAATTATACAGTTGTTAACTTCCATTATTGTATTATTATTTTTTTTTTTTAACAGATAAAGGAAGAGTTTTATCGGATCACCAACAAGAACCTGATAGACAGCTTCAGAGCAGCCATTCATCAACACACCCCGAGGCTCCTAAGACTCTATCGGGCAAGGAGGACAGCTTTTCCGCCAGAAATGGACATCCTACTTAACAGACTGGATGAAGAGGTACATTTTAGAATAATTTCATAATTCTTGACATTATGGACATGCATGTATAACAAGTAATTCGGAGTAAGTGTGATTTTTTTTTTCTTCCTATAATGAAGTTGCACTAATCAGTATTTTTGTATAAACAATGGGTCAAATGTAAGGTGTTGCTTGTAGTGACAAATCCTCAGAACGAACCCACTGTTCACTACCTAAGAAACAGACAAAGATGTGATGTAGTGGTAAAGAAAGTGAAACAGCTAGCTAATATATTTACAGTTTTCAGTGCAACAATTTTTCCCAAATGGCCTGCTTGGCCAGTTTTACCAAATGTACCAAAGGTAGGAAGGAATATTAGAGTCCCAGTACTACTTGCAAATTAAAACTATTTATTCACATTCAACATTCACAAATATTTTTCTTAATGTGAGTAAGTATGTTTATATACAGAGATAAGCACAGTGCAAATGGTCAGTGTAGGAATAGTGATTGACTCCCTATTAACACACTCAGACAAACATTCTCTGTCTTACACATGATTAGATGACGCAGGGAATAAGTCTTATAAAATTAGAGCATATTTACAGTAGTTCTTTACTTTTTATCATTTTTATATTATTTGGCTGGCACTGGGCCATTGGTTATTAATGCCCTGATTTATATAAAGTTTTTGAAGACCAAGCGTACTTAAAATTTGTACATTTTACTTGCATTCTGCAGGTATTTGCTGAATGAGAGAATTAGCAACTTTACTAGGCCATAATATATTAAATGTTTGTTTGTTGAGTTAATGCAGCTTTAACAGAATTTTATTGAACCCTATAACACAACTGAACATGTTATAATGCTTGCTCCTAGCTTTTGTCATGTTAGTTACATAATGGTGTAATGTTTCGCCCAACTATGTTTATTTCAGACATCTGACTTGATGACACACAGACAAACTGCAGCCTTGAAGGGCCTTACCTTGTATCTCCGCGACAGTCCCGAGAAGCTGTTCAGGACTTGTCTTGTGAGTAGCTATTTGTACAAATTATATATATACAAGATTTTTAGAATCCTGTTCTTAAGTTTGACTTCAGCGTTTACTATCCATTTCCCTGTACTTTCTGGAGCAATGATTTTCATAGTTTATACTGTATATAGGGGTGTCTTAATTTTGGGTTGTGAGATAAAAATGTCAATATGTCAAGAATATCAATTTATTCTAAGTTAAACATTTGTTTTATTCTTTTAAGTAATGGCTTATTATCATCCAAACTAATTCAATCACAAATTATTTTTCAGTTTGATTTACTAAACATGTGTTTGTCATTTCCTGTCTGTTATTGCAAGTGTGGTGGCAGTTTCTGTTTAATAATGATACTCTATTGTATAATAATACACACATAACATTGTCTCTAGGAAAGTTCAATTCTAACACCTGCAGGTGGGCTCACCCCACACAGTCACCTAGTGTGACGTGTACAGAATGAGCACAGAGCACAGGAGAATCACTTCACTTATACAATCAGAAGCCCCTCCCCGCGAGGAGCCAAAAGGTACACTTCAGTCTCTTGATGTCTGACCAGGTTGGGCAGAGTTCCTGTCTCAGATCTCCGTCCCTAACCCCTGGTGTGCCTCTCTGGTGTGAGACAATCTGTCTCCGAGATCCCCTATCTAGATTTACAACATCAAAAGACCCCAGTCCTGTATACAATGCAGAGTTCCCCTCACCCCTCTCTATCAGACACACTAAGTAACCCCTGCAGTGAAGCATTTGCTAAGACACACATGTGGGGGTCATAAACACTTATAGCCCCCTCTGCAACTTTTATAAGTCACAGAAACACATTTGTTATCTACTTCTTCTAAATACATATCTGTTCTTCTATTTAACATTACACAAATGCAAATCTGCCATTACAATTCCCCCTTTGAGCCTAAAAGGCTCAATATCCTTTATACATCTTTATACCATCTCATCATCCTGGAAGGGAAGCATCCAGGATAGATGAGTTTCAGGAAGTTGAACATATCGTCCAATCATAGACTTGATTAAGGAAATAACCATAGTCTTAAACTCAAAAGACAATACAACAGTTCAACAACACTAGTACACACATGAAAATTCAAATAGGTTTCAACAAACTTCAATAACATATTTTGCAATCATTCAAAAGTAGGCGTGACCATCAATTCCGCCCTTCAGGAATCTAAGTGTCCTTGTTCTTTCTCTGGACAATAGGTCATTTAAAATTTGAAACGATATGCATCATATTGTCAAAAATGTTCACTGTGTATGTGCCACAATTCGTCCTGATTATGTGACAAACACCTTCTTGGCTAGCATCTTTTCTCAAAGCCTTTCTGTGATGCAGAGTCATTCCTGACCCTAGACAGTGGGAGAAAGAGTTGGAAAACCCAGCCCCCCTCTAAAGATGTTAATCTTCCATCTCCAGAGCAAACTCATCTGTTTGTGTGTGTTCTTCACAGTGCTCCCCCCTGGGGCAAGTCCTCCAAAACCTTTCATCTGGAGACACTCACACTGTGGAACTCTCATCTCTTGATTACACACAATGAGTTGAATCTGTATATGAGCTTGGGTCTCTGATATTTTCATGGTCTCAAACCATGCATTCTCCAGGCTTTGTCAGTTCATCAGGGAAATTGAACATGAGTTCTCCTTTTGTCCTGACTTCGATGCTCAAGTTATATTTCGCGTTTTTCTTCCTGCCAAGGTTTCACATGCCATATTATTGGTGGCAGGACGACGATGACGGTGTTCATGAACAGGGAAACCATCTTTTCCCTCGAACTGCATCCCAGTCGTCCCATCAGGTGTCGTTGTTTTCCCCCTTCGGCGCTATTGTATCAGCAGTGCCCCTCGCCAACCCCTCTTCAAAGTGTTGCCTCTTCTTGAGATTAGAGACGTGTGGCCCTAATCATTTCCACACCTCTCCTTGCTTGCAAACACGAAACAATTGAAGGCTGAAGGCTCGCACACTGACACCACGCACGCTCCGTCCTGTAGAATCCACTCTGGCTCCGAAATCCTCCTTCAATGGCTTGCATGTCTCCAGGTTGACCTTCACTTCCGTCTGTGTGGTGAGAAGCACTTGGTTTGCACTCGTTCCATCGACGTGCTCTCCTGGTTTCCTTCTCACGTCCTTCACCACAATCCTGTCTCCTGGTCTCAGATCATGCAGTTCCCTGTCTATGGATTTCGGTAGGGAGTCCATCACCTGCCTGTGGATTTTAAAGAGTACAGGGGATAGGTTTACACAATATCTACCGTTCGTTTTTCAATGTGCTGTTGTCTCCTTCCACTGTTTGTTTCTTTCCACTGCCCCGCCACTGGCGGGATGATAGGCACGATGTTGCCTCGTGTCGATACCCATACTCACCAGCATCCTTAAAGCTGTGCTTACAAATGGTGTACCATTATCAGTGGACATCTTTTTGGAATTTCCCAACGTGGAATGAGTTCTCCGAGCAGTGTCTGCGCCACTGCTGAAGAATCCTGTCTAGATGTGGGGAAAGCTTCTACTTGCATAGCATACATGTCAACAAGAACAAGACAGTATTTATTTATTTATCTAACTTACTTAATTCAATTTAATCTTTATCAAATTCCTCTATAAATGATCAAACTGTTTGCTTGGTGGTGTATTTTTCACTTTGTGGAATCTGGATTTCTTTACCTATTTTAATTGTAATTCAATTACACGACTCAGATAAAAAAAGTTTTATTGAGTATTGTTTAGAGTGTTGTTTTTGTACACCCAATATCCTATATCTATATTCCTCCCTTTTGACACACTGACTACAGTCATGTGTCAATTCAAACTAATGAAGAAACATACATAAGTTAAACAATATCATCCATGCGACCCACATCATAAGTCTGTCAACCACCAAACACAACTGTTATCCACCAACCAGTTTATTCCTTAAACGTAGTAAATTAAATCTGTATTCTTACAAAATTATTTAATTGCGATTGACCTTTGTTTATAGCTCCTATAACCTACATTAAGTGTTATCATTAAAAATCTTTAATACGCTCTCCTCATTTGCAGACTGCATACAGTTTGCATAATAACACAGCATCTATCAGCACACAGATGAGTGTGAAGTGAAATAGGTTCATGAATCTCCTATTCAATCAACTCGGCCAAAATCACATGCCACCCCCATGCAAACCTGCTATTAGTGTTGCTCTTAACACTCTTGTCCCTAGCATATTTGCATTCTTCAGTCAATGCACAATAGTGTGATGGGAGTGGTTTAGCCTCTATTGTATCACACAGTCGTAAACCCACTTGGTTATCTCAGCTGCTGCATCCTTTGATGCTGAACTTATCACCAAACAACTATCACTCCTGCATAATTAGCTGGTTATCTCTTAAAATCTAATTCTAAACTAGGAGAAAAAACTTTTTTCTCTTTAGTTAAGAAAAACTGCTACGCAATCATGTGGCTATCCCTACCGATGTAGGGAAGAGAGTCGCATAGTTAAAAACATTGCATCTCTAAATAGTGATGTCTATCATCTAAGGCAATACTGTTCCATATCTGAGCCACCTGGTTGTTAAAAGGTGGGAGGTATTTTGCCCAAGCAAAATCACCCTATCAGCATATTGGCACCAGTAAAGTCATATATCACAGCGTCACATATCACACATCAAATATCACAGCTCTCTCAGCAGTTGTCGAAACTCTAAAACATTGTTTGAAGCTCTGCTTCCTTTGTTTTTCCTTACAGGAAAAAAAATAGTGTGTTAACAGACAATCTTTACATATTCCATACGAGGATTCAGATATTCTTTTCTATTTGAGTCTTATCCCTTGATCAGACCCAAAACATATTTGTGCCCGGTCCACAAACATGACGGTACCTGTTTCAACTCAGGAATATCATTAATGTTTACACCAAAACTAAAAAATCGTAATATATTTTATCAAAAAATTTACCACATTCAGGAATGAGTTCAACACTCCTAATTTCATTTATCACTATGGAAAATCGTTTGCGATTAACCTTTAACTCTCTTTAAAATATCTTATTGGTATTAAATGTCTTTTCCCCTCC
Organism: Hippoglossus stenolepis; assembly: GCF_022539355.2. Classification (NCBI taxonomy): domain Eukaryota; kingdom Metazoa; phylum Chordata; class Actinopteri; order Pleuronectiformes; family Pleuronectidae; genus Hippoglossus; species Hippoglossus stenolepis. The sequence continues at coordinate 19,951,052 of NC_061496.1, read as the reverse complement.
AGTAGTATTAAAAATATCAAAAGTTGATATTTTAACAAATCTTTTAGCCAATGAGTCTATCAAAACTACTAAGACAACACAGTGTTTACTATCTCAATACAACCAACCTACTTTATCCTTTCTTTACTTAACATCCTCTATAACCTTCTTAAACTTAATTTGCTCTTACTTAAAAGTCCGCTTCTCTGAGTAAATAACATCTTTGTTCACATTTGTCTGAAGTCTCTCTGCCTCTGCCTTTCGCAAGAGGGTGTTACTTCCAGAGAGTAGAAAAGAGTCTAGACCTCCCACTGATATGCTAGTGTCAAATCCCCCTTTCTCTATCAAACAAATGCAGATGTTATTTAGACTCCAGTTACCTCTAATGCCCTGCGGTGTTTAAATTTAACATACCACTCAATGAACACATCAAATCTTTACCCATAAGATTTATCAGGCAGTGTGGTGACAACAAAAATGAATCTTAAAAAAATCCCCTTCAACCACATCATGAAAAATAGCAATTGTACAGTGCATCTCTCTATCACTGTTGATAGACCTGTTGCTCCAATCATTATGAGATATCCAACATTCATTTTAGGAGTAATATCACTCTTCACATCTATTAACTGATTCCGGTTCCTGAATCTACAAATATATGTGATGTTTCTACCACTCACTGTGATTTGTGTGTTCGGGCATTAGTTTATACACATCATTGTGAAAATATTTAGCATAAAGTACAGTAGGCCTCTCTCTACTGATCTTCTAATCAAGCTCACAATGGTCAATAGCAATCTTAATCATCTGTTCTATGTCTAACATTAATTCACATGGTGTGTGTGTAACCGTGTTCTTACTATAGTGACGTGCTTGAAACTCTCTCTCTCCATCTCAGTGTCCTCACCAGATGAATTCCTTCACTGTCCCCAGCTCACCGCTAATCAATCGCACTGTGTGCGCTGCTTCCCAGGGCATTCTCTTGCCCACCTCTTGGTGGAGCTGAGTCCAGATCAGAATCTAGTCGGAAACACTGAGACTGGAGATTATTTCAGTTCCTGCATATTCACTTCAGTTAAACAACATCCATACACTCTTCAATCCAGCACAAATATCCCTACTTTCATTTTCCTTTTTCTTTGTCCTCTCTACTTCGTTCTTATTCTTTTTATTTCTCTCTTTTCACACGCAGTTTAGTTTTGAATTACCAAAGATAATTTAAACTCAAACTTCCCATGCTCCGAAAAGACACAGTCATCCTCTCTATTTTAAACCTATTTTCTCAAATAGGTTGTCTCAGCAATTGTGAACCCGACTCTTATTTTATAAATTTAAACTCTGGTTTTGTTCAGCAGAATACGAAATTTGGAAAATAAAGTTCTGCTTATATGGGAAAAGAACTTAAAAGTCTCTTAATTTAATTTTTAAACCAAATCGTTTCTATCTCTTAAAAATTTATTTTAAGATTTATTATGAGGTTGTTTATTTTTTCCTTTTACTATTAGCCTTTAAAAAACCCAATTATACCCCAAATATATTTAAACATATACTCACCTTTTTCTCCAGTTTGAGGATTCTCAGATTCCTCTCTTTTTCTTTTCTCCTCTGCTTTCTCAGCTGAAATCCTCAGCTTAAATACTCAGTTTAGTTTCATCAAATTCTACATGTTTCTTCTTTCACAGTCACACATATCATCAACAAAATTTGTTAAGTTTTTAGTTTATTAGTGTTTTAGTGTTAGTAACCTTAAACCTTCAACCAACACCAAAATGCTTTTAACCTTCAACCCAACCTTCAAAAAATGCTTTTGTAAGGAACAATAAAAACCCATCTCCAATATAATGTTGTCAATTGTAATTACCTCTTGTAATTCCTGATCACTTGGCAAATTTCTCAATTATTGTTCCTACGTTTTTGATTCCTTAATACATTTTAAATACTCTGCCTGATATAATGCCTTAGAGAAATCTCATATTCACACTTCTCTTTAGCACCTCGCATGCAGGTATAAAATGTACTGGAATTATCAGATTTTCAACAGATTGCTGTACTGAGACGATCCGGACCTGGCCTTGGTCCTTCTGTCCCAGCTACACCTCTATTGCAAAATAATAATAATATTACTATATATTAATAATAACTACTAGTCATGAGCCCGACATCAGAGCCCAATCTTATTTATAATATTTGACCTTTTCCTAAAGATCGAAACGAAGCTTCCTGGATCCTACACCGATTTCCAAACCTTGCCATGCAGACACGTCTGTCCCCAATACAATGAATGAGTGAATCTTTTTTCCTGGACCTTTTCCTAAAAGTCATAACATTGGACCTTTTCCTAAAGGTCATAACAAATGTGGATCTTTTCCTAATAGATCACAACATTGGACCTTTTCCTAAAGATCGAAACGTTTTAATTTTACTTACCCGAGAGACAATGCTTGTTTTCCAGACCAGGTCCGTTGGATCACCTCAGTGAGTGCACTCCTGGCTCTCAAGCATTCGGCCCTCATTTTGTTGAGGTATGAGTCCCAGACTTTCCTCAGCATTGAGATCCAGAGTGTCTGCTCACACGAGTGATCCTGCCGACAACGCCAAAATTGTGGTGGCAGTTTCTGTTTAATAATGATACTCTATTGTATAATAATACACACATAACATTGTCTCTAGGAAAGTTCAATTCTAACACCTGCAGGTGGGCTCACCCCACACAGTCACCTAGTGTGACGTGTACAGAATGAGCACAGAGCACAGGAGAATCACTTCACTTATACAATCAGAAGCCCCTCCCCGCGAGGAGCCAAAAGGTACACTTCAGTCTCTTGATGTCTGACCAGGTTGGGCAGAGTTCCTGTCTCAGATCTCCGTCCCTAACCCCTGGTGGTGTGCCTCTCTGGTGTGAGACAATCTGTCTCCGAGATCCCCTATCTAGATTTACAACATCAAAAGACCCCAGTCCTGTATACAATGCAGAGTTCCCCTCACCCCTCTCTATCAGACACACTAAGTAACCCCTGCAGTGAAGCATTTGCTAAGACACACATGTGGGGGTCATAAACACTTATAGCCCCCTCTGCAACTTTTATAAGTCACAGAAACACATTTGTTATCTACTTCTTCTAAATACATATCTGTTCTTCTATTTAACATTACACAAATGCAAATCTGCCATTACACAAGGCAACTGACCCAGATGAGGAGCAAACAAAGGGCCTTGTTGCGGGTGTCCTCAATGTGTTGGAGGAGGTTGATGGCACTGTCGTGAACGTCGCTGTTATTATCGAGGAAAACATCGTCCTTCAGGATCTTCCTGACCTGCCAACCGCTTTTGCTTACCTCTTTGGACTGATCTACTCTCTAAACCTTCAGTATCCAAAAGAAGTGAGGCACACTTTTGAAACTATTCAAAAGATTTTCATGGAACTTGGAAAGGATCTCCCTACAAGGGTCAGGTCCTTTAAAAACAAACTGCTTCAGTAAATTCATTTCTACTTCTGCAATCTCAGGCTGTAACAGTGAATATTTTATTGCTTGATTGTTGACAAACCACTGTAGCAGCAACCAGCCTGGACAAGAAGCAGAAGTTTAGCAGTGGAATAGGACTTGAAGGGTAGCATCTTGCCCAGTGTTTAATGTGAAATTTTGAAAGTGTACGTTTTAGACCCTGCAGTACATGCACATCTTTTGTGTAGCTAGTTAGCTGGTGATGTTGAATCTGGGACATTTTTAAATCCCAGAAGAGATTTAACTTTCACTTGGATTGTCACAAACACTTATCTACCTCTAACTTCTTTTCTCTATTTCTTTATTTTCTCCCCACCTGCCCATCAGTTGGTCAATTGTACCATGTTATGTTAAGAATGACATGTTAGGATAAAGTTGTGTAACAATTTACATTTTCTGATAATTTTGAGACTGATAGTTCTGAATTTAAGATGCTTTGTGTGTTATTGTCTGACAGATTCGTCAGTTCCACAGCTAAAGTGACGGTGTACATGCTATGTGAATACATCACCACAATTTGTGATGCGTGATAGTATAAAAACAGGTTATGTGGTAAGATTGGGACAGTTCTGGATCTCAGCAGTTCCAATTTACTTGACCTTGTTGGAAAGGTTTGAACTCAATAAACAAATGTAAACGTTGCATTTGTAATTAATTACACATCTAATGGAAATGAATTGAACTCGTTACCTTAAATTTTGATTGTACAATTTTACGTTACTCCACTAATCAGACTGAAATTTAGTGGATTGAATTACTCTTAGAATAAAGTCGACATTAAAAGTTTGAATTAAGGTTGTTAAAGTCTAAAATAATAAGTTACTTCAACTTGAAGTGGATTTAACAGAAGTAAGGATTTTAAGTTATTACAATTAAGAATTATAAGTTATATACACCCTGAGTGAAGTTAACAAAAGTAAGAATTAAAAGTTGCAACAATGTGAAATTATAAGTCACATCAATTTGAAGTTGAGTTCACAGAAGTAAGGATTTAAAGTTATTACAATTTGAAAATATAGGTTTTGTCAACTCTGAGTCAAGTTAACAGAAGTAAGGATTCAATGTTGCTACAATGTAAAATTAAAAGTTACATCAACTAGGAGTTGAGTTATGACAACTTAGAATTGAAAGTTGAGCAAACTGAATCACAAAACTTAAAATGTTAAGTTTAATTGCCTAATTAAAAATTTTACTGAAGTTTGTTGCCTTATAATTTTGAGTTGACACAGCTTTTTATTTTTAACTGTGAGGGTGTGTGACGCTGATTGGATGACCAGTCTGATGGACTGTGGTATAAATGGAAAGATAATGGTTTTGCGACGTAAGGCAGCACACCACAGACTTTCCAAAATCTCAAGCAGTGGTTCTTAATCTAAATCGCTAAACAGCTGCATGCCTACTCTGGGTCTACATGATGATATAATCATAATGTTAATTACAGAGTATGACAACAATTCTGTAAATAATATGCTGATGAATGAAATGAAAGTAAAACCCAACATCCCAGTGTCTCAGTAAGCCTGGAGCAAGGTTTCTCCCTTTACACACCTACGCAAGTATTAAACTTGTAATTATAAGTTGCAATGACTTGATTATCCTGTTTTATTGTGTGCTCCTGGTCATTTTAAAGTAGCATGACTCAAAATGTGTCTTGTTCACCGCTATACACTTTTATTTTTTGTGCCTGTCTTTTTGTGCCTGTGTATTGAAGCCTCTTACCCTGACATCTGCGTTATACAGCCCCTCTAGTGAATGTCAGGATATTAGTGCAAGTGCATGTCTGAAAGTAACTTCAGTATCTTCAGGAGTTGTACATGTGTACATATGAAACTGGACCTGCTTGTGTGGCTTGAAGAAGTTTCACCTCTCATCCAAGAGGCTTCTTCAGGTCTAATGGACTAGTGGGAGGTTTTCAGGTATTTAACATCCGTTGGTTTTTACAGATCTTAAGAGTTTTGATGTGACACTATGTTTACATGAGAGCTGCTTGTTGAAGTCCCTGCTAACTCCTAATTCCAACTAAAGTGGGTGCAGAACCAGTCTGACCAGAGAGTCATGCAACTGGAAAACAGTCTTAACGCCAGCACCGATACCGGTGATAAAACTCATCACTGACTCAACCATCAGAAACAACCACTTGAGCAACACAGGCCCTGTGCAAGTACAGATGTGAACGTATTCAGATAGCTATCTGATCTCGCCAGACCACATTGGGAGGAGGTCTGGACCTTCTACTCAGAAAAACCACATAACTTGATCTTCTTGAACAGAAATGATGTACGTGTTTGTTTGTATAGAGCGGGAAAGTGAGATTCGTTCACGAGACAATGTGGGGCCACATTTTAATACCAGGTGCGAATGTACGCACTCAGCTGTCCACTTGTGATCGGATCACAAATACCACATGTTAAAACCAGGTGTGTACTGGGCCACAGCTGCAGGACAACTTCGGCTAGGTGCCAGCCCCCCTCACCAGTGATAAAGCCCCTTCCAACCTCACCATACATGGAAAGAAGGCACTGACATTAGTGTAAAGACACTGGAACATCAGCAACCTACCGGCCAACAAAAGGAGATGCATAGTGGTACTGAACACACAGACTATCACACCAAGGTGACTGGTCTTCTCAGTTACACAACCAACAATGATCATACCAGCCGCTACAAAGGAAAAGTTGTTAACCAACAACAGAAACTGGAAAAAGACCAAGCCATTGACCATCAACTACCATCTTTACCCAGGGGAAGCCATTCCTTGCATCCCCTGGGTAAAGTTGTTAACCAACAACAGAAACTGGAAAAGGACCAAGCCATTGACCATCAACTACCATCTTTACCCAGGGGAAGCCATTCCTTGCATCTATGGACTACACAAGGATGGAGCCCTACTCAGACCCATCATTAGCAGCATTACCGCTGTATTATAGAACATCGCCCAACACCATCATCCTAGCTCCCACTGGTTGGAAACTATATCACAAACTGATGTTGCCAACATGGCCAGAGACATAAGACTCGACCCAGATGAAACCGTGGTGTCATACGACTACATGCCTCCCACGACAGAAGCAGTTTAGAGGACAAGGAACCAACACCTGCAAGACAGCAACCTTCACAACATGTGCTCTGTTCAAACTCTGCCTGACTACCACCTACTTTTAATACAATGAAGGACAAGCAGAAACACAGGTGTGCCAAGGGCTCAACTTTGTCTCCTAGTGGCTAACCTCTAAATGTAGGAAGTGGAAACCAGAGCTCTGACCTCCTTCCCAGCAACTGCCCCCAGCCATTGGTTCAGATATGTGAACGACACCTGAGTCAAAATCAAAACACAGAGGGTTGATGCCAACTTAGAACACATCAATGCATTGGATAAAAATATTAAGTTCACCCGTGAGGATGAAAGAGGGAAAATTCTGGTCTTCTTGTATTGTGATGTTGCCCTTTGACCTTTTACTTCATAATTTCATTTTATTAGACATTTGTGTGAAATGTTGCCATAATTAGTGTATGGATTGTTGATTTAAACACATTTTGTGGGGTCGCAATGACCTTTGACCTCTGACCACAAAGTTCTAACCAGGTCATCCTTGAGCCTAAATGAACTTTTATTTCAGAAGTAATGAAATTCCCTCTCAATATATTGTGTTCATAAAAATGGGATGGACATGAGGCTTACCCTTACTTTTGACCTTTGACCAACAGAATCTGATTAGTTCCGCATACTGTGAACCTTTGTACCATAGACTGTACATAGAAATGTGTGTAGACTCCGGATCTAAAAAGTGAAGTCAATGCAATGTCTGAATCCTGCATTCTCTTGAAAGACCAGCAGAGGGAGACTTCCCTGGTTGCAAAAAGAAGCCCGTTCCGTTCATTTAAAAGTCTAGGAGAAAATTACCAGACTTCTCACTTGATTGATAATGAGAGTAAACATTTTCATACAGAGTTTATGGTCACAGCCGCTAGTTCGGGGTGTGGATACCGTGTGATTGACAGCTAGTGCCATCCAATGGGTGCAGGTGTAGGTCAGCGTGCGGTGTCCTCAAGCTCTCAGTAAGGTCCACTAAAATATGAGTTCCCTAACCAATGGATGAACTCACAGTGGGTAGCCGTTTGGTGTGTATAGCATATTTCCCCAAATTCTCTCATATTTTCCGCTGGACATCACCATTACAAGTTTGGGGCAGATGTTCACACTGTATGCTGACAGGCAGACAACCACACACAAATTCTCCATCCTCGCCTCTCGGACCATATCAAACAGTCTCACAGGCTGTATACGACCCACAAGCCAGAGGATTCCCACCCCTGTTCTAGAGTGTATCAGTAGTTGAAAAATGAATTGCTTCTGCATCATGTTGATGTATTTGAACCAAGAAACAGCAAAACTCAGGCCTTGTCTGTGTTTTTTTCTGTCTAAGAGTGGCTTATAATGAAAAAAAGAGAAACTAGATGAGAGCAGATGTTTAAAAACACACATTATTTTTACATGTATTCCTTCGTACAGTGAGAGTCAATCAGTTTCTCTCACAAATACACAATTAGTCATTTCACTGAGAAAAACATGTTACTGATCACACTATACCGTGAAAGTCCCTCGAAGGTAAAATAAACATTGGTTTTGGCTGGATGAAGCAATTCTACGGGATGGGTGAGTCTACAGCGCGGGAGGTGTTACTTCAGATATTGCATCACAATGATGACGGAGAGCCTCTCAACTCTCAAAGACTGCCTTCTTGTAAACTTTCACTTCCCCTACGGACAAGTTGATGTTGAAGTTGAAAGCAGTGTGGAGGAGGTGTGGAGGAGGTTTGTAAAGTGTGTGGGCATGAAAAAGTGCAGTGTCATTGCTGAAACAGCTAACGTGTGGTGACTTTTTAGTTGAATTATCATCTGCAATTTCCGCACAATAAATTGAAAAAAAAAGCTTTCTTTATAAGTATTTAACATCATAATAAATACGTTTAAAATGTATTTTAAACGTCATAATATTAAGAAATTAAGTGCAAAGAAAAAAGAAACACGCATGTATCGTGTGTAACCATACAAACACTTCTATATATAAATGGCGACATACATTGCAATCTGTCAGTTTTTGTAGTCTGACTAGATCCAGGCTTATAGAGGACTAGATAGAATACCAGGTTTCACAGAAAATTACCAATAGGCATTAAGATACACAAAATTTGAGCCTTTTGAATATCGGAAACTTATTTTTTATGTCTGACTTGAAAGCATTTTAGTTTGTTGTGTTGTGTAAACACAAAGTGGCAGAGTGATCACAAAGTGATCCCCTCTTAGAACAATTTCAGTGTGAAAGATCGGGTACAAAATCCCCAGTCCTCATTTTGAGCTCATTCAAAAGTTCAGCTATAGACAACATGAGTTTCAGCAGTTTCAGTCAACTGTGTTTATGTGGGCGTGATGCAACAGTAATAAGATGCACTTGAAAGTATATAAACCCAATACATAAACCCTCTGTTCTTATACTAATAACAATACTGATTCCCAACACACAGTAGTAAAACGATAGGTTTCGGTTCACCTGTGAGTAAAATCACATAAAAAAAATTATTAAACACATATATATATATATATAATCAAACATTTTATTACAGAAAGCAAATCTTTTTTTTTACAGTATTTATACCATATTAAAGCCTATACATATTATACCATTTCTATTTTACAACCTTTTATATAATAGGTAGTGAAAGGTTAAAGAATTCAATCAGAAAAATGGAAATTTCATGTGAAACAGTATTTTACAGTGATACATGGCAGTAAACTAAAGCTCATTATGAGTTACAATTTACTTTATGAGACACCATTTTCCTTGCAGCAATTTCCTTTTGGCATATTATTGATATATAATTTGTATTAAATAATCATTTGGTACAAAGGTTATTTTTACTACAGCTAGCAAGTGTGCCTCTCATGGTTTTAGATCGTTTGCTCAGATCTGGAGTGAAATTATATCAACTTGACACTCCAGAGGGAACACACCCACCTCTTCTAGAGAAAACACAACAGCACCATGAAACCAATTCCCTTTTCATGAGAATATTGTGTGATAAGTGCATGTGTAGCAAAAATGTAATGAAATAACCCGCCTGGCAGGCAGAGCAACAGGTTTTGAGAGCTCAGTTCAGCAGCATGCTAAGTATGAACTTGAAGCACTGAACACAGTTGTTGTTGTTAACATACTGATACCATCTGATTTCAGCCTGGTCACAATTCATAAACATGGAACAAATTGTCTGTGTAGGCAGACATGAACTTAAGGATTATTCTGAAGTTTTTGACCAGTCGGACCTTATTGAAAAAGAAGATCTCTGTTTTATTTCCGATCTGCTCCTCGATACTTCGCTCGTTTCCCCCTTGATCAATCGCTTCTTTTTGCATTAGGACAATCTTGTCATCGGTGATGTTCAGTAGCTTCACCCATCCGTAGATCAGGTAGGTTCCAGTTTTATTCACAGTGAAGATGTCGTATGTGCCCTGTTCATCCCTCTCTACGGAAAAGAAATGTTTGTTTTCCCCATCAGCACAATCAGACATAACAAGTGAACATGAATATTGGAAGTCATTCAAATAGAAGTGGTGCTTACTTTTTAGTGTACAGGTTATGGTGGCATGGCTCAGTGGTGGAGCGACCTGTAGAAAGACAGACTGATTATAAACAGATATGCATGGATACATACAGTGGAGAAACCTGTGATAATATTTGCTCAGATGAATAACCATCACGTGTTTCTCACCTGGTTGCATGATGGCCTGAAGATGAAATAATGCAGGATAACGACTGCTACCAGAGTGACAAGGACCAATCCCATCACTATTACCAAAGTGACCATACCCTTGAAGCAGGCATTGCGGTTTGCAGATGAAGTTCCGCGCTGATGAAGAACTTCCAACCCGCCCGTCTTCACCTCTACCAGTTGCTCCCTCTGTCCTGGCTGGTGTCTCTCCATAATGCACACTCTGATACTGGTGAATGAGATGGACTCTTAAATATAGTCACTCCATCTTCCCACACAAGAACAGTGTGAGTGGGAATCCCAGTTAGCTCCCGCCCACTGTGCAATAAAAAGCAAACAGAAAGAGACGAGGGAAACCCTCTGCATCCATGCAACAAAACTGGTTAACGAATTAAACTGTTATTTGTTAGGTTTTTTTAAAATTTCAGTCCTTTATCAGGATCAGAAAGATAAGAAGTCATGCTTGTAGGTTTTGTGTTATCAGTGTAACTTCTATCTAAATCAGAAACTCTGGCACAAGCTGAGTGTTTTTAAAGTGGATTTGTAAACCTATTAAAGCCCTTGAGGTGTGTGTTGATTAGTTAATAAGCGCTGTCAGACAGTCAGCTCTCTCTCCTCACCAAAAGATTGTGATTATTCATTATTACTCCAGGCCTGCTTACGCTTACTGCCACACACATCTAAGATATGACCTGCCTCCTCTACAAGCACAGACGAGCACGGGGCTATGCCAGATGGCTTATTGGTCCAAGACAGCATTTTATTGTTTTTAATGAGAGTGATAAATAAATGCCAGAAGCCACTGCAGCGTCATGTCTATAGTGTGCGTGGTGATTTTCAGCTTTTTCAATCTCTGCACACGTAGAAATTGTTTGCAAACTGTATCAAAAACAACATGCGTGAGGTTGGTAAGACTTTGCCAGGACTTGACTTTTCCATTCGCACAACCGGTTTCACTTAAAATGTAGAGGGTTGCAAAACACTGAAAGCAATGATGGAAGGAAGGAACCTGAAAGTGCTCTCTGAAAGAACTTCCCTCTTTCTCAGTCTCAGTACTTTGTTTACATCTTGACCCATTTAACCGGAAATGAAGCATGAGAAACTGACGTCTTACATCACCGTTATTGTCCCGCCCACACACTAAGCCAAGGAGCAGCACTTGCATCACCGCTGTTGTTCGACATCCACCTTGGCTTTGGTCCTATCATCACACACGTACACACACATCACACAAAAACTACTTATCTCCCTGGCAGATTACACAGTCCACACTTGGGAATTTCTTATCTTACATGTATGTGTTTCTATCTTCAGTTTCATCGTCTTCAGAGCGTGAACTTGTAGTATCATTCGCTCTGGTTGTACATTTCTGCGGACGTTGAGGATCTTTGCCCTCAAAAGAAATTGCTACTGTTGATTCATGAGCTGAGAAACTATTGATGAAAATATGAAATACATTCATAAAACTACTTTCTAGGTGTTTAGTCTGTCCAGTCTGGACGACTTTAAAAAACATGGCGGCCTCCGTAGAGAGGACCCGCTCCTGATGTAAATATTAAGTTTTTGAATATAAAAGGCCCATTCGAGGGTAAAGAAAACAACAATTGGAACAATTTGATGAAACACACTAGTAAAAACATCAGTAGTATTATTTTATATTAAATTTCTGCCAAAAAATCCCTATCACCTAAATCTTACACACTGAACCTTTAAATTAGCAGGACTGCAGGTTATAAATATTTTAGTTTAAAGTTTAAAATTCAAGTTTCCCCCAAACTGTCAGCTCCTCACCATTTAATTTTTGTTAAATTGCAGCCAAGCCATGGAGATCGCGCAGGGTTTTGCACGCACCTGACAGCCGATACAATGTGTTTCAAGAAACATGCTCCAGGTAACAAACTGTTACATAATGGAACATAAAACAAGGCAGACAGATACTTCCCTCTCCAGTTCTATTTGTGCCTCCTCTCAATGAAATCAACAGGTGTGGTACCATGCACACATTTCATCAAAAGTGAAAGCATGAGCAGTGGACACACACACACACACACACACACACACACACACACACACAGTCCGACCATGCAATCAGACAGACACACTGGATTTCTCTTCACATTTACCTCCATTACAGATATTTTCTGTTCAGTTTTGTGGAGAGAGATTGTACCTGCATGTGAGGAATGATGGATTTTGAATATTAAGTTTTTATAACTTGAACAAAAGTACATTGCAGAGTGACTGTTTGATAAATCCACTAATAATCTGAGTTTAAAAAAATAGGCATTGGTCAATGTTATTGTTATGCAGTGTTGCCAGATGTCCATTGGTGACGGTTGAACCACATTTCAGAGCAGTGTTTCAATACAACTGCGCTTCGGAATCTCGAAACAGCCCTATCACTACTCTGGTCACATAAGATACATTTTTTTTCAAAATAAGATAATTTTAAGCTTCTGGTACGATACTTCGACATTTCCCATTTGGCAACGCTGTTGTTATGTCTTTTGTTGCAGTTTAGGTCTGTGTGGTTGGAAGTGAGGAGCATGGAAAATAGTTACAGGCAAAAACTCACAGACACACTGTAGCTGGAGATTTCCTACTGCTCGACCTGAGATAATGTTATCTTTTCTAAACACATCCTCATCATAAAACAAGGTCCTGTTGCTCCTGCAGTGAGAGACTTGTAAGATAGACTTGTAAGATAATTTGAGATCCTTCACATATATAACCTTTTAACACAAGGCAGCTGGTGAGGGTTAAGGGCAGGGGATGTCACACCATGTTAAAGCCCTATGAGACAAATTGTGATTTGTGAATATGGGCTATACAAATAAAATTTGATTGATTGATGATAGTATAAGTGTAACAGCTTGTCTTCTTCATTTGTTGTTTTATTTGAAGCACCACGTACAACACGGTGTTGAAAACTAATAAAGATATTGTAAATATTATGCATGTTGAACGGTGTTGCAGTGGTTGTCGCCTCACACCAAGTTCTTGGTTTGAATCCCAGTTCGGCCGATGTCTTTCTGTGTGGAGTTTGCATGTTCTACTGTGTTTGCATGGTTTTCTCCGAGTATGCTCCCACAGTTCAAATCAGATTGGGGTTTGTAAATGTTGTTTTTCTCTGTTATACACTGATAGGCTGGTGACCTGTCCAGGGTGCCCCCCCGACCACTGTAATCCTACAAATGAGGGATTCTACCTTCCTGCTGACCTTTGAGCTCATTGTAATAATTAACCTGAGTGAGAGTTTATGATGTTGGCTGAAAGTATTTGTCACTTTAAACCGTGTTGAATTATAAAGATCAACCAATGCGCAACATTACAGTTCACTGAGTGGGCAAAATAACAGAAACATCAAAGCTGAATGCCACTGGTGTTGATATAACTGGATGGTCTTTAAAAAACGTATCTTGTTTTTCGGACTTTTCCCTTTTTACACGATATTATTACATTTTATATATTGATATATTATTGCCTACAGATTTCTGTGCTTTGTCAAGAATATCAAGAAGAGGAAGCTATGTAATATTTTAGAAAAACAACTTTTCCTCAGCAGTGTGGTTTATTTTCACAATGAAGTCTGAATGTACATAGTAAAAAAGATAATATACGATTGACTTTGAGCAAACACATCACAGGTCACCTGATACCATTACAGATTGGATTTCAGCCTCTTGATTTGTTGAAGCATCTCATGTGTAATTGCTGTTTCTGTTTAATGACAGTGGAATAAACTATGATTGGGAAAGTGAGATTGCACCTGTAACCAAATCCACAACTGTGTCTTTGACACAATCTTGTGCAAATACCACACCTATGCAAATACTGAATGTATAATTGATTTCATTGGTTTCCAGTTTTATTCTAACTATGTATGAACAATAAGCAAATATCTGTGCACACCTGTACATACCCAGACCTTAGCTGTCTCAATGACTGCTGGTGTAACTCACTTCCTTCTGACTCGATTACGCCCAAGGCAAATATAAACGTGTGAATGTTTTTCTGTTCAAGTTGAATCTTGTTCCAGTGTTCCTGATACCAAAATAGCAGACAAACTGTCAAACTGTACCACGTCGTCATAAGTTTCAGGAATTGCCTACATCTTGGAAAAACCTGTTCAGGCACAGCTTTATTTCAGTAGAAAATATTTCTATCATGTTCTATATTTAGAAAGGACCCAATGCATTCAGTCTGTATTTACCTTAAAGTGCTGGTTTACAGCAACTGCTTAATTAAGTAATGTGAGTTATATGCCAAAGTTAGGTGAGAAACACACTGGGTTTTATTTATCTGTGAGGCCCTTATCGCTCTTTTACCCCCTTATATTACCTCACTGCTGTATAAGAGTTTTTCTCATCATGCACCTGCAACATGGAACAACACACAGCTCAACTAAAGATTAACTCATTTGTATCCTTAGTAGTAAGTTCAGTTTTTAGTCTCACCTTATTTTACCTCCAGGCTGAGCTGTTTTGGTTGATGCATTTGTTTAAAATTCATTTTTATGAACTGTATTTATTTCTAATCAAATTTAAAATGTAAATAAATAAAAAATGATTTGTGTTTTCTCTGTGTCTTGGAATATCTCAATCAGCTATGTTGTCAATGAGATTCCTACCTCAATCAATTCCTGAGTTAAAATAAAGGTTGAATGAATGAATGAAGTGTCAGTGCTGCAAACTGGTTGCACAACATGTCGGCTCACACACATTTTCTGTGGTGCAGTTATAGTCAAGCAATGCTGGAAAATCTTCAGGTAGAATATAGTAGTGGTGCTTTCAGAATTTTGCCTAAGCTTTCAAGATGGAGACGTTCAACTTTGTGGCTTTCCCCACATTTCATGCTCTGCTGAGGAGTTTTATGTACAACTTTATGTTTCGATTAAACGACTGTAAAAGTGTGATCATAAGGGCCTTAACCGAGTCAACACCTACTCTTATTTTTGGAAACACTGAAGCAAAAGACTGAATGTGATTTTAATCTCCGTGGACTTGTAAACTGTGATTTTTATTTGTCATTTATTTCATTTTATTTCTCTAACTGAAAGTCTGAAATAAAGCTAAACAAGCAAGATGAGGCAAGATGCAGATTCACATCAGAAACACAACCACAGAGAATAAACTCATTTTGATTAAAGAAAAACAGTGTCTGAGTCAGTGGCTTTAAGATCTTCCGTTCTCCTGCTACAGTAGAGTAGTGCCACGTCAGGTCATTGTGCAACTTGAGGGCTCGTTCAGTTCACTTTCACTTCTGACTGAACAAGGTTTACTACGTCAGGTAACGATGATGAAACCGCTGGCTCTGAAACAGCCGTCAGGCAGGCAGAGAGAGAGAGAGAGAGAGAGAGAGAGAGAGAGAGAGAGAGAGAGAGAGACAGACAGACAGACAGACAGACAGACAGACAGACAGAGAGGCTCATTGCAAAAACAACTTTTCTTTATTAGTTTCATCACAACGAGAGGTATCGGTAATGTAAATCCCCTGAATTCATTTTACATTGTTACAACACAGCATTTACTTTGATGTGTGAAACTGCAGAAGCTCCCTTGTGAGAATGTTTTTAGTTCATTTTGCAACCTCCTAAACCGTCACTGAAAATGATTTATCTTTCACTTTGGCATTGGGAACACTAAAGCAAAGATCCATCTTTCAAAAACACCCTTACAGTATATATAAATATGTATGTATGATATAGGCAAGTTCAATCAAAACCATTAAAACCAACAGGTACAAATTACCAGATAGTAAACCTGCCTATGTTATGGCTTGAGATACCATACAATATTCCTGAGAGCATGTTTCCAAAGTATCATTCCATCATTATGACAACGAGGCTTTTCAGTGAATCAGTGTATCATAGCTTAATTTATAAAGTGTATAAAAATAACCTCAACCAGATCAGTATTTGGTTTTTCCTTAAAAGCTATAGACATTCATACAAAAAACATGTCAGATCTGAAAAATAAGAACATTACAAAGAAATGTGAGCACTGAGTGGAAAGATGCAACCAAAAGGGTGAAAACTTTCATTTCCTCTCTGGATTTTACCCTGAGCGGACGTGTTGATTTCTCTATGAACACCAGCTCAAGAAACATGTTAGTCATAAAAAAAAAAAAATCCATTATCAATATGAACAATGTCATTGTTGTGCTAGACATCAAGAGTTTAAGAGAATAACTGCACCAAAAAACATTCAAACATTCATTTTGCACTTGATTAGGTGAAATAAATTACTGAGGATTATGCTTTACTATCCATCTAGTTATAAATTATAAATCTAGAAAACACCTTAGGAGTGCAGAGGCTTTAGAACTCCTTCACGAGGGTGTAGGTACATTGTTGGGGAGTTCAGCTCTCACCCAGCCTCCATAAACTATATTGTTCGAATGCAGGAAGCCTCATTTTATAAAAGTGTAACTTGCTTTATGAGACCCCCATATTAGTGCAATAACAGGAGCAGGAGTCCACACAGACAGAATGGATTAGATCCAGATGCATATTTGGATCTGCACCAAATTGCAAACACTCACGAACATGTAAGACTTTTTTCATCAAGATCCATTAATTATTCTCTGAAATCAATGACAATGTTGAAAAACACAATGTTAAAGAAAGTGAAAAAAAATAATACGGCATCCACTCTCTGATCCAGATCTGCAGCAACAGAACGGGTTTTTCCCTGGCCGACACCACATCCTTCCGTTTCGTGGTAACTAACAGACAGTCAAACAAACCCAGAAGAAAACATTCCTCCGCCAAAACACTTGGCGGAGGAATAATATTATATATATATTAAAAAGGTATAAAGTACCTTTGTAAATGTCGTTCAGTACCTCTCTGACTTATTCTGATACTAAACTTCAAAAATGCTCCTTTTAAAAAGGTACGGAATCATGGCTGTAGTCAAAAGTAGAGCTGGATTGATCAGTTGATTGTCAGATGATTGAAATAATATTCAGCTTCAGGATTCATGGACAGTGACCAGCTTTGGCCCTGTGCACAAACGGTGGGATCTTATTAAAGATATGATTTCCAGGTTTAGCTGCTTCATTTCTACAAAATAAGATCATCCATCTCTATCAGCACCAAAATCAAATCTACTTCTTTCACACAGGACCATGAACAGGTTGTTGTTGACAGTCAAACTATTGGAGCCACCGTTCCCATGGTGAAGATGATAAACAAAATGCAAATCAGTCAACACAAGGGGTGTGAGTCCTGCTTAGTGTGTCTGTTCTCACAACGACGCATGAACACAAGTGCTGAGGTCATCTTTGTCTTCGTGGAGCGATTATTGGCCCTCATCAATAGTAACACTGCCTCTCTGTCCCCAGCAGATAGTTCAGGCCAACGGTCGCGTTCTTAATCTTAAACGCATCCTCGGCAAACAGGTGCAGACTCGCCTGCTCCTTCGCCCGGAGGAACGCTATTTTGTAGAGCCCCCTGCAGACCTCATTTGAAGTCTGCAGGGTGAAGGAGATGACGGGAGTCTTGCTCCCCTCCACCCACAGCTGCAGGAACCCTATGATATTCTCTTTGCTCAGGCTCTTGTAACACACGTCTACATACAGAACGTAGGGCCCAGTGCAGTTAACGTGGATCCTCTTCTCGTCAGCCAGACTCATCATATTCTTGCTGTGAGTGTGGTCAAACCGCAGCGTCGCATTGCCTGAGAAGTCTGGATGACAAAGTGAGAAAAACATGTGTTTTACTTGTGAAACCTTTTTCAATATGAATGTTTGACAAAAAGCTCAAGATCGTTTTTTTTTTTTGAGTACTCACCTGAAATGGGACCAAACTGTATGTGTACATTATCCCCAGACACCTGTTAAGAAAAAACACTGACATTAGAGAGTGTGTGGTTGTTCATTGACCTTCCATCTGTCCTAGTGTCAGTTGGACTTTACTGCTCTGACATTTTGAAAGGTCGTGGAGCTGTTACGCCCGGTGTTTGTCTCTGGGAAACACAAAAATTGTTTATGTCAGTCGGTGGTTAGGTTGCATGCTGTGAAAACAGGCCGGGCTGAAACTGGGGAAAGTCTCACTGTGGGATGATTAATAACTGTAGTGAGGGCAGCATCGCAGCAATAAACACTGCAGCCTAAATGTAGAACAAATGTTAGTCATTAAAATAATCATTATACAGGAACTAGAAGAAACAGTCATCCAGGTCATAGGATGTGTAAAGAACCTCACAGAAAACCACAAGTGAAAAAAGTGTGACATGATCATGGAGAAAGGACCAATGAGGCTTCCTGTCAGTAACTCTTATTTATTTAATAATGTCCGGACAGTTCGGACCATCTGTTCTGTAACGATTTCTCACAGACAGAAGATTCAGTTTGACTGAGGAAATTTAAATGAGCAAAAGTGGGATATGATATCACTGCGATTATTAGTCAACTCCAATGAGCAATATAAATTCATGTGTAGGCTAATAAAAGTTTGTTTTAATTAGTTTGTACAGGAGCAAAGGAAGTGGTAGAATATTTCTTTCCCCAACATTTATTAAAAGAAACTTTCAACAAGAGGAGAGGAGCAGGGAGGAGAGGAGCAGGGAGGAGAGGAGAGGAGAGGAGAGGAGAGTAAAGAGGAGAGTGAAGAGGAGAGGAGAGTGAAGAGGAGAGGAGAGGAGAGGAGAGAAAAGAGGAGAGGAGAGGAGAGGAGAGTAAAGAGGAGAGTGAAGAGGAGAGGAGAGGAGAGTAAAGAGGAGAGTGAAGAGGAGAGGAGAGTGAAGAGGAGTGAAGAGGAGTGAAGAGGAGAGGAGAGTAAGAGGAGAGGAGAGGAGAGTGAAGAGGAGAGGAGAGTGAAGAGGAGAGGAGAGGAGAGTGAAGAGGTTATTGATCCTAAGAATTGGCTTGCCATCATATAAACAAAAAAAACATTCACAACACAACCACAGAAATATAGAGAGACAGGCACAAAAAAGAAAAATACAACTATACAATCAACAACACCAGAACAATCCATTGAAAGGCTGGGTATGTATTTCCATGGCAACAGTAAGTAAGCCAGTCTAAGCAGGCCGAGAAAAAACAACGTGTTCCACTACAACAACAACCAGTGATGGGCAAACGTATAAGAAATAGTATAAGAGTAGTCCTGTCCATACTGATGAGCAGTGTGTCAGTGTCCATCACCTCCTCTGCACTCACCCTCTCCTGCTCCTCCACCCTCCAGTACACACACACTGTGGCGAGCAGGCTCGCGACCACCAGCACGTTCTGAACGGCCACCACCACCGAAAGCTTCCTCACGTGGCTCTCCATCGTCCTCCGAGCTGCTCAGTCTGTTGTGTGCGCCCTGCAGCACAGCAAGGGTTTATAAGGTGTGGGTGAGAAGGAAGGAAGGAAGGAAGGAAGGGGGGAGTGACTGGAAAGAAAGGTCATATCAACAACAACACAAAGACAGACACACACACACAGACAGACACAGACAGACAACGTGCAGGTGTTTGAAACATCTCACGTTTTCTAGGGAACTTAAACAAAGTGCTCACATCACTGTATGTCTGAAAGTCTACACATCTTCCACTGCTAACTAAAAACACGTCTTCTGACTATACCTTGAATAAAAAAAAAAAAGTTTAGTAGCACTTATATGGCACTTACCTATCACACTTTGTAGTTTGGGTTTCTTGATTCTTGTTGTTCTGGGTTTGTACCCTCATGGTTGAATGCACTTATTGTAAGTCGCTTTGGATAAAAGCGTCAGCTAAATGTAATGTAATGTAAAGAATGGTGTCAAGAAGGCTATTAAATGCATCTTTAAAGATGCCAAACTCTTCCTATAGGAATACACAGCATGTATGTGTCATATCAACTGATTTATTTATGGTAATAGAAGCATACTCCATTTCTGTTCATATATATCTGATTTGATCATCGGAAAGTGAAACTAGGGCCTTAAGAGCACCTGTTCCCTTGGTAATCTTGTTGTGTCTGTTTGCGTTTTAACCACATTGTTTCCCACAATTCACAAAACAATGAAGATGAGTCAAGCTGAGTTGAAAGGGGGAACATTTCGTTGGCATGTCACACAGAACAGCTTTTATCTGTCAACAAACGGTTATGATTTCAACAGGGTCACAGCATCGTGAGTTTAAAGACATCAGTGTCTCTGGAGTGGGTGATGTACAGTGTGTTTACTTGTAGTGAGTCAACCCTCATCCTGTCATACTTCAGAGCTTCATCTTCAGTCGCCCTACATAGAGGTTTTGATATTCCTGTAATAGTCGATGGGACTTCTGCAAGGTCCTTCAGTGTTGAGTTTGCGGTCGGCTTCATAATGTACTTTCCTACACTCTCCATCCCAAAGGGTATCTATAGCGTGCATAAAGTAAAGGGACAAAGTGTCATTCGTTACAAGTAGTGATCATTAATATACTCTTGTGGTACTTTTGTGTACTTCGACTTTAAGTTCACTGCTTCCAACAGGGGAAACACCATTAGAAATAAGAATTAACGCTCTTCAACCAGTGTTGTTTCAGTCTACATATTTTATTTCATAATCATGAGAGGTCCATGAGCTTTACTTTCAACCAGACATTTTATCAGTTCATTTTCAAGTCCCAAATCGGTCCCAAACAGATAATGCGAGAGTCTAAGTGAACCTTTGTGTCAAATTGAACGGATTCTCTTGAGGCGTTCTTTAGATAACACAGATTAGTGTGTTAACATTAATTAGATAACAGTCACTGTGACCTTGACCATTTTTTAAAGGAATCCCTGGGGGTGTTCCTGAGATATAAACAAATGTGATTTGTGAGGTCACAGCGACCTTGACCTTAGACCACCAAAATCGAATCAGTTCATCCACGAGTCCAACTGAGAGTTTGTGCCAAATTTGAGGAAAATTCCTTTGGGTGTTTTTGAGATATCGTGTTCACAAGAATGGAATGGACGGAAGGATGAAAAACCCCAAAACATCCGTCTCCAGCCACTGTCGGTTGTCGGCATAATAAAAGCTGAATGTTGTGGCATGATGGCAGCTAGAGACCAACACGACAATATTTTTCTGCTTCTTCCAAACACAATATGAAAACATCAAAAAACTCAATGTTGTCTATCTTCTGCGATGTGACCTGACATGATCCAACATGACAGAAAACAGTTTTTTGTCAAAGTTTCAGGGTTTTGGGAGATGTCCCAACAAAACACCTGCTTAGCATAAATGAAACAGATGTCCTATATATGTTGCACACATCAACACAGAGCAGGGTGGAAGTGACAGCACCACGAGCCGGCAGCTGAGAGTGAACATCTGCTTGTGGGAGAGGGGCACCTGCCACATGGTTTCACTATTACATTTCCCTTCTGCGGGGTTCAAGTTCTGAACAAGTGTATACGCTTTGTAGACATGATACCAACAACCACGATGAAAGTAATGAAATGTCAAGTGATAAGGATGGTGACCAACGTTCTGTACCAGAAGCACATGGTCAAAAGGGGAAGTCCATCATCACAAGTATCGCAACAGCATTACATTGTTTTAAAGGGGCCAAAATATTAATTCAAACAATAGTTATCAGGAAAGATTTTCTTTTGGACAATATATAGTATATTGGACAATTGTATTTTAGTTTTAGCAAACATCAAGAGCAGAAGGATTAAGAAAGTTTGAATTTGAGAATGAAAGAGTGTTATTGGGTTAATCATCAGCAGCATACACACATTCTTTTACAAACCATCCACAACCTGATGATGTGAACATGAAATGAAAGAAGTGGCAAAAGTGAGGTTCAAAGTTTGTTCTGTTCAATCTGAACTGAATTTAGGACATGAGAGCTGATTCAAATTTGGAAAAATGAAAACAAAGTTTGACAGAGTGAGACTCTGAATGGTGAAAACTAAAACTAGTTTTTATAAACTGGAGGTTAACTATGACCAATGAGTTCCAGATATGACTTGTATAGCTTCCGAGATTGAGTTAAATTAAAAGTAAGAGTTAAGTCGAGGTCCCTTCCAACATCAGATAGTCAGGCTGACTTCAGTTTGTGTCAAAAAAAAAAGAAAAAAAAAAAGACTTTCAAGTGGTGAACGCATGGAAGAATAAACGTCAGAACCACAACCAAATAGATCATAGTTTAATTATGAAGATGAACCCACACACCTGACCTCTGCATCCCCCCACTTCAATTCTGACACGTCAGTAGCTTTCATATTTACGGCACAATATGGCACTCTCACTCGCACACACTGACCCACACACCCTTAAGTTTATTTAATATTATCTACAAAGGTATATTCTCTCTCTTCTATGTGTATAGTACGTAGTTAAATATGTACACACTGATGGCTCAGGAGCTGAGCTCAATTTCTTTTCAGTTCAAAAGGGAAAAAAGAAGCATTTCCAGTTCTAAAACAGATTTTCAGTTCCTTGTACTGTAAACGTCCAAACAGCCTGAAACACGACTGAACTGTGTCTTCCATCCTGATGTTGGTGGCTCATTTTAACTTCCCATCGCCATCTCTCTGAGCCCCATGGTTTCCTCTCAGATGACGTTGAACCTGGATCGGGAGGGAAGATTGCAGCAGGAGTGTCGTCACAACAAGTAGTAGTAGTGCACAGATGTGTCCTTACAGCAGATATTGTCCTCTAGTGCACAACAGTCCTTAGAGAACGTTTTTGTAGCTCAAAGTGACACAGTTCCAACACTTTGAATCGAGTGGTTCTTCTTTGAGAACCACTCCAGTCTTGTCAGAGTGAATGGCGAGGAAGGGACAAGGGTTAAGAGAAGCCCAGTCATTGTTCCACCCTGTCGTTCCATTTGCCTACTCTGCATCTCTTTCTTTAACATCAGGGTTGCTCTGATGTCTCAGTCACCAACTTTCATGTGTACTTCCTCTTCTCCAGCCTGAGGAAGTCACGTCCTTGCTTTCCTTTTTTTTTTGGGGCCATTTTCTCCTCTCCCTTGTTTCTATGGATGCGGGAGGTTCATTCGGTCCTCTATTAGGGTGTTGTCGGGGCCCTGCGACTCCATGCACTGCTTGACAGTTGCTATGATTCCAGACAAACGCCTATCCAGGGCTGCGAGGTGCGTTTCAGCCAGGACAGGGTGGATGGGGTCGAATGCCAGAGCCTGTCGCAAGGCTGAACTCAGCTCTCCACTTCTCAGTAGGTTCAACCTGTTCCACGTGGAGACTCGGACCCTGACAGAGAGGAAACACAAGACATACTGTATTTAAACTAGAAAGCCACTCACTAGAACTGCATACCTCTAACAAGTCCCCTTATGAAAACTAAATTAAATTGACTAGATCCAGATTTTTGGTTTAATCTGCACCAAATTGCACATTTGCATATCATTCATTATTCCCTGAGAAATCAAGGAAAATCTTGAAAAATTAAATGGATTTCTGCCTCCTGATCCGCACCAAAATGTTATCATCATAAACAAATGAATCAACAAACAAACGGACAGGGGTGAAAACATAACATCCTTGGCAGAGGTCAAAATCATCATCAGAATTAGAAGAAAAAGAAGATGTGACAGTTAAGTACTCACATGCAGCACTGGTAGAGTGGTGCCAGGATGCTTCGTTCATCCAGAGCTGCGTTCCCAAAGCTACACAGACAAAACAAACAAACAAAACATGACACGATTAAAAAAAATTCTGGAATTTAACTGGATGCCTGTCTGCACCATGGGTACCAGCCACACTGTGCTGGCCATGGTAACACAGTGAACTGCGCATGCATGCACACCATAAACTGTATATAAATATGTTTCTTCTCCACTTCCTCCCACTATCCAGAAGAGAAGTTAAAACATCCTGGATGCCAGCGTTGCCTCCTTGTAGGAGGTGCCGGAGCTGCAGTAGCGAGGTCCCACCGATGCGCGCACTCTACCAATCATGAGTCAGTCTCACCTAGAGCAGTCAGTTTTTCTAAAAATAAAGTTTGAACAAATTTGACATAACATATGTATTGACTGTATATTCTGAATTCAAACAGGCCATCAAAGTTCAGATATGCAAGTTTTGCTTAGTTTTCAGTTTACTGTCCACCCTGATGTTAGTATAAAATGACAATGGCTAATATGACTTTCTGTTTGGTTAGGAAATAACTCCTTCTTCTGACTGCAATGGATCCTTGATAACCTGATCAAATGAAGCTGCTCCGATGTATGTAAAATATCTATTCTGCAATCTAACATGTAAGAAATATAGACGATGTGCTTAATAAAAAATGATCAGTAGTTCAGGGAGAAAACCAGCGATCGACAGAAAAATGTCCCCAGTCTGATCATGAAAACAAAAAAAACTCAAAGACGGATTAACGGCTGAACGTCCTCCCCACATGAAAGTGGCTGTTCCAATGAATCAGCTTAAAGCAGTTTCAGTGGTATTTACAGAGTTCTTATCAAAGATGAGCACGCTAGAAATTCTCAACATATTGTTATTAAAAATCTAGAAATGAAAAAGTGAACTTTTTGAAGCCGACGAGCCAACACGTTTGAGTTTCTACAGTCATTTAGTGAGTCACTTCTTTAAATGGAGATTAAGATTGAACTTTTTAAGTTTAAACAGTTTGAATTTTCAATAAAAAGTTGTGTTGAAGATTATTTCTTAAAGTTTAATTTATCATTGTGTTTTTGATTGTTAATTATTGTTGTTTCATAAACTATTTATCAAATCTGCCTGATTTAAACATTTAAAATGATATCTGTTATCTTGAAGGAGGAGGAGAAGGAGGAAGAAGAAGAGGAAGGAGGAAAAAAAGAAGGAGGAGACTAAATAGCACTAACTCACCTCTTTGCGTTGTCGAGCAGGATGAGCATGCTGGCGCCCCCGTCATCCTGGAAACTCTCATAGTGATGCCGGTCAGCGTTCCCAATGAGATAATCAAATATGGCCGTGTCTATGACGTCCAGCAGCCTGGGCCCTGCATCATATGGTGGCATTTTCTTCACAGCCTCACAGTAACTCTCATCGTACTCCCACCTGGATGTTTACAACATAATAACATCGACATCCAACTTAACACACAGGTGGCGTCTGTTTTTGTGAGAACATACAAATAGAAAGATGAAAATTGTTTTAAATTCTCGTGTTTGCGTGTGTGAGAAATTCCTTGTATTACTGGAACGTCCTACATGCAGTCGGCAGAGACAGAGCTGAGTCACACACCCTCAGAATCTGAACAGGTCTTAATATCACACTATTAAAAATTACTACAGTCTGGTATCACTAACAGGATCTCACTACTACAAGTACTCTGGATGAGTAAACTTAAAATCCAGTCTGATGTTAACAGTGTGTGAGAAACAATTCCAGCATCCTGTCCATCCCGCTGATGTTATCATCTTACATAATTTGACATGTGCAGCGTGCACACAGGAAACAGTCCTCAGTGACAATGAGCTGAGCCAGTTGTTTTTTTCCAAAGTGAAAGTCTGTCGAAATTCGCTCTTTAATTTTTCTGTGAAGTCAGCTTTTGCTTAATATTTAATAACCCACTGAGCTAGTATGTATTGTAAGTATCAAGGCAAATTCTCTGATGTCAATATAATGAGGTATCTAAATAAAAGAGGGCTGTATCTCTCACATAGTTATTTGAATATTGATGTAAACCATCTCAAATTAAATCTTGCAGTCTTGAGTCTTGGCACAAATGTGTAGTATCATTTTATTTCAAACTGAATGTTCCTGAGGAACAAAACCTGTGTAAATGTCCAGATACTCACAGCGACACTGTCACATGACATTTTCCGATAGTCAGTGTTTTTTAAAACCGCCAAAGGTTCTGAAAGCGAGAGCATGACCACGATAAAAACACCTGAAACTCGCATCGCAATGGAGGGACACGGATACGCCAACCCGCTGGCTCCTCTTCTCTTTGTTCATTAATGGAACAAAAGGCATTTTTAATTTTACTATTAACACTATAACAAATGTAAATCACTAAAAGTTAGGGCCAGCTCTATATTTTGCACTCTGCTGGGGATCCCTGACATCTGCTGGTGGTTGGAAAATTATCATCAAACTAGTACGGAAAACTTTCAAACATACAAGGGATAGTCACCATCTTGTCCGGTTTTTAAAAAATTGGTAAAGAAGCCTCAACAGAAATGACTATACTTTCGTTCTATTGTGAGCCATATATTCTTTCGGCCTCGTGTTCATATTGTTTTTTTGACTAACTGAGCAGTTTGTGGATAAATAAATGCCTGAATTTTATTAGAGAAATTAACTACTGGAAACAGAAGGTTTCAAACCCAGGGAAATATTTCAATGCTATAAATCCAGCAGATGGTCAGGTGTTGAGTTTCCTCATAAGGTCACATCACTATATGCTTTTATGGAAACAATTGTTCTGGTTCCAGTTGTGATGGAGAACCAAAACCACCAGGCTCATCTCACACTCCTATGTTCTAGCTCCCACCTCGGGATTCTTTTCTCAGAATAAAGGAGCAGGTAGAGCGTCATTACATTTTAATAGTGAGAGAATGGGTCAGTCCATTTACAGCCACTGACACAAAAACATTTCCCTCTCTCCTTCTGGTAAACATGAAACACAATAATTCAGTCCAGTCAAAAGATTTTCTGAAACATAAGTCATGTGTGGAGATCATTTTTTGGAAACACTCTCCAAACCAACCTGGCAAGTTTCCCCTCTCTGTAGGTGCGTCCCCAGGGGTGTCTGTGTTTCTGCAGAGGCCAGACGTCTGGCAGCCAAAGGGTTAATGAACCCTCCATGATTTCTCCCTCTGCACAGGCTGGCTCACTTTCCCGACAGTAGTAACACTTTCCATAGAAACATGTGTTGTTACCTGGACAAAGAGAGAGGGGGGGGGAAAAAACTGTAATGAAAATATATCCACCTGACCATTACGTCTGATCAATGATGAGATGCAAACATGGCTCTGTAAGGAAGGACAGTGTGAAGCGTCACATCCTCTGAGGGAAATAAATGTGAATAGAGTGAAGAAATGTGAACAAAGAGAGAGCACCCACATTCCTACTCACACACTCTGCCTCATTAAAATGACTCAGAAGACACACGCACACACTTGTATGTTCAGTGCAAAAAATAACTAATTGAAGAAAGACTAAGCGTTGCATCACTGTCACCCTGTACTAAAATTGTACTAAACTTGTACACCCTGTACTAAACTGTGTTTTGAGTTCTTAGTCATGTAATGTACAGGAATCTAAATGAAAGAAGTTTTTATTAAAACACAAAAGACCCTAATTGAGTGATTACTGTACGTGGCTTATTTCACATGAAAAATAATCCAAACACTTAGTCAATTAAACACTGTTTTTAACTTTTGTGGAGTTGAAAACAACAAACTCCAGTGAACATATGATGAATTTGTTGTCAATATAAAATGCAGGGTTTCACCTTTATTAGCATGTGCCACCAGGCCAACAAGAAACCCTGTCAAGTAAAAAAATTATTTGAACAGGGCAACTACAAATAACGGCAGAAAAATAACAAAAAATATCCATTAATTTTGAAATCCATAGTCATTTACACAAATATGTGCGGTGCTGAGTTAGGTGGTTCTTATACAAGAGCCAACCTGGGCAACCTTTGACTCGATGCAAGTCTCTTGAAATGTAGAGTCATTGAATAAGAGGGATATCGAGCTAGTGTGAAGGTATTTTAACAGCATCATCATTTGGAGGCTGTCACTTGAGTAACTAGTGTCCACATTGAGATGAGATCGCTCTGTTCAGCTCAGATCACAAGAGAGAGCTGGGGGACAACTGTGGTCACAATGTGTCCTTGACCACGTCTGTAGTTGGTTTGGCCAAATGGATCACAATCTGTCCTCAGTGCTGACTGTTCCAGACATTGAAGATGCATTTGCAACAGTGCCTTCATATGGTCAAGCACAACCCAATCGCCACCCGATGACCCAAAACACATTTTTAATGCTGAGGTAGAATTCTCATGAAGGCTAAAAGATGGCGAATAGTATGAAGTTACTTGTCATGGTGTGTGTAATTTTACACTGAAATATAAATATGCACCATGATGTAGTGAATTTTCTGGAGAATCCAGTGAGAATCACTTTAATAAATAAAATATCAAATATGAACGTCTGACAAATTAAAAGGGATAGTTCACAGAAAAATTAAAATGTACTCATTATCCACTCCTGAAACTCCTAAAGTGTTTTGTGGAATCAAAGACTTCACCCACCCCTCCATCGGCATAGTAGTGAGTAGATAAAGAGGGAAATTATCCCTTTAAGGCCCATTATCAAATTGATGCACAATAATTCCAATTTAGTCAAAAAGATTGCATATTCTGTCGAGAGGCAATCTCAAGCTTGACAATACTTCACACCTCAAATGATGGAATAACTGCAACAACATCTTAAAGTAATTCTTTAGCTATTTAGAATTGGACTGAAATTAAGTTACTGGGATTCAGAGACAGATAAACGTCAAGAAAAATCTGAATCAAAGTAGCAGAGACCAGAATTTTAGACTGTAGGATTAGTTAGGATCTAAAAACAATGAATACTTAATTTCCCAAAATGCAGCCAATAACATCTAGTAGTGTCATTAAAGCTTCTGTACCAAGCCGACCTGAGAAAATAAACTAGAATGACATCTGTGGTTATATTGTAATTTTTCCCTGATGAACTGACCTTTATGTATAAAACTGCTGGAGTTCCCCATGAAAAAAAGGTGATGTTTATTGCAGAGATATTTCATTCAGTTCTCATGTTTCACTCTCACTAAGCCTGTGATGCTCAGCTCTGACCTGTCTTTAGTTGAAAATGAATGATATTCTGATCATTGACGGGCCTCCTGCAAAGAGAATTGTGAGCCGCCTTTTTCAAAATTTGTGCTGCTTCCGTCTCCCAACAAAATTCTAGTATTGGAAATTATGAGTGATCGCAAATAGACAAATTATGTCTATAAGCAGTTGATTACAATAAAATAATTGTGTAGCGTATTTATGATATTCTCAGATCTCTCTCTCTCTCTCTCTCTCTCTTGCACAAAATAAAATTACATTTTGAATGTAAATGCATAATCGTGCAAGTACACAGTTTCAAAGAGCAATTAAGTTAATTCTTAAGAATACTCAGCCTGACATTTGAATAAGAATTAATAAAATATCCTTAATAAATAATCTGTCTAGGATTACACATAGGTGTGTGTGAGTGACTCAACGAACACAAAGTAAACTTCAATACTGTTCAGGTCCTAATACCTTGTGATCAGTGTTGGTGTGTATTGTTGAAGTGTAAAGTGAGCATGTGTGGAGGCCGGACTTTTCCCACCCCTGCTTTAAATAGCTCTACCTGTCTAGTGTAGAAAATGAAACAGGGTGAGTGTTAAAATCTACTCCATTATTTTCTATTTTTCTCATTTTGACACACGTGTCTGTCAAAAGCATAACCGTGACTTCGCGTATTTATTCTTTATACAGTGCCACTCCCTCACCAAATAGGTCTTGGAAGGGCGGCTCACGGTGCAAAGTGCTGACTGATAAAACCGGAGACAAAGACGGGACAGTGAAGCAGAGAGTGATCAACAGAGTAACAACTCGGATTAGTTTTTCAGAGTGACTAAGAATGTGAACAGACTGATCAAAAGAGAAGGGAAATGATTCATTAAAAAAAAAAATACAGTCACTTCTCACTAGAGCATTGTTGGAGAAGTGTGAGTGTGAGAGAGAGGACGAAAGAGTGGATCAGTACTCACCCTGCATGAGGAAGGTGCTCAGCAGCTGGTCCGTCGCCACAGGTTTGATCTCTGTCCGCAGGTTGACGAACCGCCCCACCACAAGAGGTGCTCTCCTGAACCCTAGGATCCTGCAAAGAAGGCAGGAGGTGATACCAGAGGATCATTACAGTCCTGATCCATCTACAGATCTGAGTCAGAAGGAATCAAATTCAAATAAAGATGCCCACGCACCTATCCAAGTGAAAAGCTGCCACCTCTGCGTTGTGTCTGTCGTAGCCTGCGTAGGGCTCGCCCTCAACGACATGGTCTCTGTTGTACCTGAGGGAGGGTCGACAGGACAAACATGAGAAAGCTGAAGCACCTTTATGCATAAAACACCGGTGCGTACTTCACACCGCTGACCTTTTGGGTTTGAAGACCACTTTCTGTCCCCCATCCAGCACCAGCAGGGCTTTGAGCTGAGTGCCCTTATAGCCCACATCTGCCTGTTCAATCCTGGAAGTGCTGAGGGCAATGAGCACAGCAGCCAGCTCTGGGGTCTCCTCAGGGTACACCTCTCTCGGGCCCACCCACTGGCTTGCTATCTCCCACGGAGACTGGAGGGTGTGGGTGAGACGAGCACTGCGGGACAGAGCGAGGCCAGCTTCCATCTGTTAGCGATGAATGATAATTACAGTGTGTCATTACATGTCTGCAAATGCTGAACACAGTGTGACTTTATACCAGCAACTACTGGAGTATTACACGTTCCTCTCAATTAGTCGCCCCAATGAGAGATGGGTCATTTCTATATATTCATACACAGTATTTTAACAGTCGGCCTGCACCCTGACCTTGCGGAACGCTCTGAGGTCCCGTCGACTGGCTGCAGATCCTTCACCTCCATCCAGCAGGAAGATCTTGGCCAGGCCCAGCAGGAGAAGCACGGCACACAGCACCACCATGCGCTGTTTGAGCTTCATCTCCGCACTGACTGGCCCAGAACCCCTCCTAGCCCGACGCTGTGTGTTTCCCCTGATGTGAGTCCCCCTCACCCCCGATGCATGGCCCCGGCAACACCCTGTCCCCCAACCCACCTGCTTGACCCCAATTTCCTGTAAGTACGAGAGGAGCTGCGACACCTGGAGCTAAACCTAAGAAACCGGCAGCCACCTGCGGTGAAACAGAAATAAGAGGTTATTAGGGATGGGCAGTAATAGGAGAACAAAGAGAACGAGACAGAGACAGAGGGAGAGAGAGGTGAACTGTCAATAATGTGTGGAGAGAAAACTGATTTATTTGCTGCCCCTCCTGCTTGTTTCCCCTCAGGGGAGATGGTGACCCAGTACTGTAGCACAGCTGAAGCCTGTCCAGCATGTGTGAATACATCAGGATGCCACTGTGTGGCTGCTGTTCAAGTGTGAGTGTACATTTCAAATTACGCCACGACACAAAACCTGTACTGTGTACAGAGAGGGCGGCTAAACCTCACTGGGTGTGCAGCTACAGTGTAAACTGGGCTGTGTTCAAGCGGAGGGGCCACGTCTGCAGTATTCGAAACCTCCCTGTAAAAACACTGGATTTGTGCTAAAGAATAAACTCTTATTTACTGCCCCTGTGTTTAGGGGCTGATGGGCCATGTAGCGCTGCTGTGCTGCAGGGTGAGGATGGTGTTGTTGGGGATTGGACCAGCACAGTCAGACAGAAACGGCCTGAACCCCTGAGATGTTTAATCCCACGTCATGGTGGATTCCCCCGGATGCTAAAAGCTAAAACATTTCAAGCAGGCTGGATGATGAGCTGCACGTCACAGCAGCAACATTCACACCGAGCCGCCGCCACGTTTAGCTGACACCGGGTCTGCTGCGGAGCCTGGAGCTGCTGTTCGCGGGATCAGACTCCGAGACACTGCTTCAGCTGCTGTTCACTCTGCTCCACGGAGTCAATTCCTTCGAACAATCGCTCTTTCATGCTGCTGCCGCCTCTCCTGTCCGCTCCGCACGGACCGGGGGGTGGCTCAGCCTCTGTCCCCCTCGGTAGGGACCACACTCGGGTTATTCAGGTGCTCAGGTCTCTACAGCGACCTGGTCACATCAATGTCGACGCTGCTAGCAGCTTTAGCTGCACACCTTGCTCTGTGGGTTAGCAGCAGCAGCTAGCTTGTTCCAGCTGTCTGTTTTGTTTACTGACCGCGCAGCGACGCTCACTCACCGTCTGTCTGTCTGTGGTTCACCGCTGACAAAGAAGCTGCAAGTGTCGGTAAAAGAACCTGCACCATGGAAGTTGACTAAGATGTACGGCGATGCTAGGAGTCACGGTAGTTTGTCATTTCCTCGGTCCCTCTGTGGCTCCCTCTTCATCCGCCCTCTCCTTCCCTCTCTCCGGCCTGCCGCGTCCGCTTCTTCTCCGTGAGTGCTCCGAGCAGCCGGCAGGTGGCAGTGTTACTCCGCCTCACCCAACAAACCGTGCACTGACTTCTCTTTAGTTTGCTCCTTGTCCCTTCCACTAACATGGAGGCGGCGGGGGAGTTCTAACCTATACTGTTATACCGCCACCAGGGGGCCAGGGCTCATGAGATGAACTTTACATTAGCCTCTATTGCAACAAAATCCATCCTTTTATATTTAGTCAAATAAATGAATTATGAATACACATATATACACATGTCGAATATATATACATATATATATCGAATATATATAAATATATATACACAAACATATATACACACGTAAACATTGAATTTGCTTTTAACTATTTATAGTACTAAAAATGATTAATTTTCCCCTTTTGTTGTATCACACCTATGACGTAGATTATACTATTTTGATTGAGAGAAGGCCTCATTCAGAGCTGGGACACTAGCACACAAACCTGTGAGCAACATTTTAAATTGTGTTACTAAAAAACATTTTGTTGCTAGATATTCCTTTTTTTCTCCCTCTTTTTAGGAGACATAAGGGTTTTTACTTTTTGACATTTTCAACAGGTTTTGATTACTCCAACCAAGAACTGATTCTTCTTTTTTCAGTTTGTTAACAACTACATATATATATTTACTTTTTCTTTACAATCACTCAGAAACACCACCGGCCCTTTAAGGTTGTTCTCAATGATTGTTGATCGTGTACAAATAGATGACCTCATTGTAGTTGGCAATGAAAATTGAAAATTACACAACAAGACAGCCGTTACTTTTATCGCAAATAAAAAACTAACATCTGTACCGTGATGGATGCAATTGCATCTGTAGCCTAGTGAAGTAATGTTTCATTAATGAAAATTACTGGCTAAGAAAACTGAGCCAATGCAGGTATGCAATAAATTATATTTTGGCTGATTTCAACATTTTGATTATTGGATAATAGTTTGGGCATATAGCCACACATTTAATATAATTATCCTGGAAAGAAACTCACTCAGGAGAGATTCTTTCAGAGTTCTCTGTTATCAGTTACGTTTCTGCAACAGTTCACATAGCAGCTGATCATCAAACAGCCCTCCCAATCCTTCATCCGTTTCCCAGTTCAACAGTCACACTCTTCACCTGAACAATGAGCATGAAACTGATTTGTGGTGTAAAAAAAGGGCAGAGTGTTTATTGGTTCAGTCATCACACCAGGCAGCACATCGCTCTGCAGTGAGGTCACAGCGCTCGCCACAGTCATGACACGGGCAGACAGACACACAGAGCCAGGTAAAGGTCAAAGGTCATTTATACATCACCTTCGATGGGTTGAAGGAAGATTGTTGTCAACGTCCTTGGTAAACGGTGAACAGATGCCTGGCCAGTGCACGGGAGGCACAGATTCACATTGGTTCCATTTCTCCACCAAAGAATAAACACATCACGTAACCACAGCCAAAAATATCCCTCTGGTCGAACCCTTCATCTCAGATTTTAAACACTTTCCATGACCGTTAAAAAGAACAAACTCAGAAGGTAAGATTCACTCAAAACAGTTAATACAGGGTAGATTGTGCATTTGTAGACAGAATGGTCAAAAGAAAGGAAAGAACGTGGGCAAAGAGAATTTTCAAGGATGACATCAAGTTTCTTCTTTACAACCAAAAATTATCTTACATGAGTAATTTTCCACTCTTATCCCAAAATAGATGATTGCGGTGTTACTATGTTGTAGTGATTGGTCTTGAAATCCAAAGGATGGGTCAACCTTAAACCACAAAACAAACATAAAACGTGTTTCCATTGTTCTGACCATGCATTTTACAGAAATTATTATACAAAAAAAGAAATTCATGTAAACTCAGGTTACAGCGAGGAGAAGCTCACAAAAAGCGCTCTACATGATCTGGGAATTTCTCAAAGGAACAATTGTTGAACCCAAATTAATTCAAATAAACCATCCTAGATGCAAAAGCACCTCTCTGGTCTGTTTTGATATAAAACTCAGAAATCAACATCAAATATCTTGTCCTTTCTTTTTCTTTCATTGTTCTGAGTTAACATCAGATAAAGCAAACAGAAAGAAACGGAAATATCCATCCGCCATCATGGGTTCGTTTTTGATCTCAGCCACTTCGGGCCACAGTCATTTTTTCTGAGACAGCATCAATATTTGCTGAACTGCAACAGCTTGGTAATTTTTTCCAAATCACAGCAGGTTAAGCTCGTCTGAATGTCAGTCAAGACCAGCATCGGAGGATAAACAGTTTCTCAACCTGCACCAAAAAAGCTCTGTCACCCATTTCACTTAATTAATTCACAGCCCTCTCACAGTCCCTCTACCCACTAGTGGTATAACAACACCAGCAACCATCAGCCTCCATAGTGCTTCAGCTCTGGGATTGTGTCGTTTCACACGCTCTCTGCTCTGTTCCGCAGCTCCTGCCACAGACGAGCAGTTTCCATTTCCCATCAGCTCCCGAGTCGTCCTCTCTTCAAACATCCCATACGACAGGAGTTGTGGCGCGAGCTGGCAGAAAGTCAGTCGCACAGATGATTAGGTAGCTGGTTACCCCCACTGCTCAGCAGTGACAGCAGCCTGAAGGGGATTTGCCTATCTGGCTCCAATTACAATGTTTTTCTTTAAAAAAAAATAGAGAAGTATGCACAGGCACACAAATCCACACACATACTTAGAATAACTGCTGCGTTACATAAGCCTGACACTGGCTTCCTCATTCATTCCTCCACAGGTTCATCAACTGCCATATCTTTAGCCCATATACAAAAGGGCTGAATGTCTTCTGATTGGGACCCAATAGTCAGTCTCACTTTGTAATGTTTGTCTCATGACTGTATGTTGTGTTGCTGCATCAGATTTGACACATTTAAGTAGATTCTGTGCTGTGAGCCCAAATATGTTCTGCCTGTACCTCTGAGCTTAATCTAACCTATTGACAGGACATTTGTTTCTACGCAATATATATATTTTTTCACTAAAGTCGATACAGTACATGTGGAGCAGTGTGGAGACTGTGATGTTGGGCTATGGATTGTGTAAACATACAATGTAAACAGCGGTTTCAGGAAGGAGATTAGAATCTGTTGGGCATCACTGGGCGATGAGCACTTCATCATTTGTCACCACCACTATTCTGATCATGTTTGCTCAAAAACAAACAGTAACAGTCTCTCTGTGGAACATCTGTGAAAAGAAAAACATCTGGTGGAAACTAAATCCAAGGTTTTTCCCACCGTCGGCACCATCACCTGATTCCACCGCAGCTCTACGCTTCCTAACGTTTCGTCAATGTGAAATAAAACAGTGATCATCACTTGGCACTAGTTAAAACCAAGTCCTTATGCTATTTCCAAATCAGAGGGTTGGGGCATTAACTAAGCTGGGTCCTGGTTTATAGAATAAAGGGCAAGAAGTAGAACAAAAAAAATCAAATAAAATTCACATGTACATAAAATATTCAAAATAACTGCTCCAAAAAGGGAGAAAAACATAAAACAAAAAATGTAACATTCATATGTAACAGACAAAAGAAAAATCTACATAAATGTGCAATCGTTCTACTACAAAGTAATACTGTGAACTGCACCATCCCTCCCAAAAAAACAAAACAGGAAAAGAAACTAACAACACAAAACAATATCAACAAACAAGATTTAAAATCGACTTGTATGGCTCCAGGTAGCTTTAAATGTCTGCTCCAGACCAGCAATAAGAAGAAGTGGACATAAAATCAGGTTCTTGCTGCTTTCTCTTGGACTCTTTCACAGTTTCAAGTCTTTAGTGTTTAGTGTGTGTGAGTCTGGTGAAACCAAGCATCACCCTGTTGAGCTGATAGCGGCGACGACAGAGAGCAGGCGACGCTGGAGAAAGAAGAATCGCAGGTTTGTAAAAGCAGGAACTCTCGGCTACTCGGGCGTGAACACGTCTTAGCTTAGATTCTGGGATTATCGTACTGGTGTGGAACTCAAGACAAGATTCCAGTAATTTAAGCAAACATTTTCCCTCCCCTCCTAACCCAATGCAGTTATATAGACACACACACACACATACGCACAGATCGCTAAGCGAGTATATGACAAAAGAGGAGGGGCGACGTACTGTTATAAAAAAGAGAAACATTCGGGAATTGTGGGAATCGTTTCTGCTGAAATCGATTGCAAATCAGAGCCCTATGCAATCAAACAGCCCTGTGTATGTGTGAGTATGTGTGTAAATAATCCTGTGACAACTCCAGTGAATTAAGAAACAACTGAAAGTGAGAATAAGTCAAATAAAAAGTGTATTTCCAATCCCTCCAAAGTCCAATGAACAAGTCCGACATGAGTGTGAACGTTATGATTTTGTGTCCAGCTGAATAAAAAGGCGAGAATCTTGCTTTAGAGCATGACAGGGCACATGAATTAAGAAAAAAAGAAAAAAAAGAAAAAAAACACCCCTTAAGAAAACCAAAAGGAGAGGATTATTTCTGTCCATCCGAGGACAGTCCGTCTGTGAGAAAGGAGAAGTTGAATGGCTCCACTGAAGTGCTGAACACTCGCAGTAAAAACAAAAGAGCAAATGGGAGACGAGAGCAGTGGTCTAGGTCCTTGTTCAGTAGTCAAGATGTCCACATCAGTCCATTCCATTCCCACCCACCAACACACACACACACACACACACACAATCAGATTCACTCTTACACACACAACCACACACATTTACACACGGAGTACTCTAGTTAAGGCAGTGGTGGCAGGTGAGGCTGCAGTGAGGCCAGGGCGAGAATCGGAGAATCGGCGGTCAGGGCTCATGGCAGTGAAAGCTCCCACTACTGAGTCAAAACTCCTCCTCCTCATCCTCCTCCTCCTCGTCTGTTTCCTCATCCTTGTCTCCTTCACACTTCCCAGGATCCGTCACTCAAACGACATCAGATTGGTTGGCACCTGGGAAAACAGTGAGAATTGTAAAATACAGCTTAAAACTAAGCAGTATATGTGTGTGTGCGCAATGTGGCCACATACCTGTTGCCTATTGCTCTGACAGGCACCACTCAGATGTTTGAACCAGAGCAAAGCGTTCATTCTGTTCCCTGCTTGGTACTTGTAGGTGTTACCTAGGCAATAGAGACAAATAATGTGAGTGGCCAAGTCTTGTTTCCACCTGTTTTTGCAAAACTCTGGAAACATGGCTGAAGCCTCACTTGACTTTGGCCCGCCCCGTAAAATATAAACAAAGTCACAGTTCAGAACAATGTCGGATTGTGTGTGCTTATGTGTGTGTGTCTGTGAGTGTGTTGGTAGTTGGTTGGTTGGGTGGGATGTCACCACTCAAACCAATCTCCATTGACCCACTTCACCTTTTCATCTGTTTTCAGAGGAATGACTTCTTGCTTGTATTGGTCATTTCCGTGTCTTTATCCTTTTGTGTGTGTGTGTGTGTGTGTTTTTCTCACCGTGCTCCGAGTCTGTCAGCAAGAAGACATCAGGATGCTCAGGATCGTCAGCCATCATGGCCATTAGGCCCACCACACACCCGCTCTTACTGGACGTTGACTTGAACTGGGTAGAAGACAAGAGGAAATGGATTAACCTTTTTTCTCTCATAACAAACCTGTTGTCTAAATATTAACATGGGCCTTGTGTGTGTTTGCGTGTGTGCGTGTATCCTCAGGATTTAGGATGTGTACTCCACAAGGTTCTCATTAGCCTGAGTGACACACAGGACTGCAGTGATGTCATTGGTCTCATTATTCAATGAGTGCTACCATCTGTCTCTCCCCCCACTGCACCGAACCCAGTCGAGTCCCCTCCACAGCCCCACTTATACCCCACCAAACACGCACACACACACAAAGCTCACATTTCTTCCCTACACTCTCCTCTGAGCTCCTGTAGATTTTGTGAATGTTTCTTTAAAGCTCATACACACAAACCCATGTCCAGCATGACACGTTGATTTTCTTTTAATCAATGAAATAATCATGTGCAACGAATGAAGAAGATTCATCTCGTGTTCTCCCCTGAGTTCATTCTATACTAAAACTTTTTGAGAATGGGTAAATAATGGCTGTCAGGTGTTGTCTCCTTATAAAACTGAGTGTGTTTCTGGCTAATTTGGTACATTTACTCTCACTTCTATCAACAGCTGCACATTTTAAGATGTCTCACTGCAGTTATGAGCTTTCAGTCCTCACCTGCCTGAATAAACAAACACAGTAAAAACCTCCACAATTTCTACCATCTGCTCGAAAGATGCCTGGCATTGAATGTGTCCTCAGGTAGAGTCGTACCAGCGTATGTGACTTACATGTTTTCTCTCAGTGGCCTTCAGGGACTTGGCAGGGTAATAGTAGAGCTGGGTTCCACAAAGAGCAACCCAGTATTTGGTCCAAGATGCCACCTGGAGGTACAAAGGGGAAATCATCTTTATTTGTGGGGGGAAAAAGTATTAAAGGGGACATTGTATGCCCATTTTACCACAAGTTGATATGGTTCCTTGGGGTCTTAATGAAATGTCTGTAACATACTTTGGTCAAAATACCACAAGGATCATTTAAAACAGCACCCTTTTTACCCTGTCTAAAACAGCCCTCCACAGAGTGACCTGTTTTGAGTGCCTGTTCCTTTAAATGCTAGTGAGCCAGCTCCCCCCTCCCCCCCATGATTTTAAACGATATAAATTACATATTTTATATGATATAAATTATCAAATATGCATCCCATACTTTGTATTCCCCTTCTGTTGTCCTGGAGTTTTAATTTTCCCAATCACATAATTAAATGTCCCCCTCTGCCCATCCACTACAAGCACACAAGCAGACAGACAGAGAGAGAAAGAGAGGGGTGGGGGGGGGCTATGAAGACCATCATTTACCCCCGAACCCCGACATTCAACGGGTACAACAACAAGCGGAGAAAGCAGAATCGCGGGCTGACCAGCGCGGAGAAATGTGCGTCCCGTGTGAACAGCCAGGCGGCTGCGCGCTTGAGAATGGCGCTGCGCGGCGCTTCCGCGTCCGGTGTAAACCCGGCGTAACGAGTGTGGGGGGGCGGGGGGGATGGGCCAAGGCCATGTAGGGAGACTTCCAGTGTATTGTTACGACACAATACACAGGAAGCTCATTCGAGTCACTCAAGCATGACGTTTCTGACTTAGAGGAACCATAACAAAACGCGCAAGTGATTTTTTTTGGGGTTGGTAGACATGCCAGATACCCACATTAACGTGTAGAAGCACTAACAAAGTGGAATTTTCATGATATGTCCCCTTTAAGTGAACCTGCTAAATAATCCTCCTGGTGTGGGTAGATTTTATCTGACTACATATCCAGACTGGGAAACAAGTTTTAGACCTTGTTACATCATCAAAGAAGCTTGTAAATCACCTGCACCACTTGTGACAGTTTTAAGTTATTTTAGCTACATCCAGATTTGTTTCCAGGCAAAACCGAATAGGATAATCTCAGCACAAATATAAAAATGACTTGAGCAGAAAAAGGAAAACAAAAGCAGTGGAAAGAAACGCAAGCACAGCCAGAGAGGAAGAGAATTACAATGTATATGAGGAACAGACAGAAACGAAGATGTTCTGCCGGTTTAAGAGTCTCTGAGGTCCTATCTGTGCTCTCCAGGCAGCATTTATTGCCCATCTGCTCCTGTATGGTACATGCAGGTGTGGGTGTATGAACAGCATCTGGACACATGCACATGTATAGTTGTATATGTCTACGCAAATGTGTGTGTGGGTTTTCTCACTGTTGGTTTCTTGCCCTCCTTGAGCACAGTCTTTCTTCTCAACACCCCCTGCACTGTGACTGCTCCGGGAT
The DNA here is from genome assembly GCF_022539355.2 of Hippoglossus stenolepis. NCBI lineage: Eukaryota > Metazoa > Chordata > Actinopteri > Pleuronectiformes > Pleuronectidae > Hippoglossus > Hippoglossus stenolepis. The sequence goes on along the minus strand of NC_061496.1, from coordinate 19,910,922 downwards.
ACAAGTGAACTGCCAGCTCCTCCGATTCCGCAGAGCTGCAACAGGACAAAGACAAACATTACAAGATATATACACAAACATAAACATGAGAAAACATGCATGGTCTCATGCATGAACATGTAGATCAAATCAGAGATGAACTATAAGTATAGACAGACACAATCTGCAAAAGACACCTTAACCTCTGCTTAATGAATAAGTAACACTTATTTCTCATTTTGCTTAAAAGTTCAGTGTGTAAGATTTAGTGACATCTGGTGGTAGAGTTGCATGTTGCAGCTGAACACCCCTCACCTCACCCTCCCCTTCCAAACATGAAAGAGAACCCGTGGTCGCCTTCAGGTGTCATAAAAACTTAAAAGGTGTTTGTCCAGTCTGGGCTACTGTAAAAACATGACAGCCTCCGTAGAGAGGACAGACTCCCGCTGTAAACAAAGTATTTAAATATAAAAGGCCCATTATAGGGTAAAGAACAATTTGTACAATGTAGGTGATCACACACAGTGAAAACATCACTAGGATTATTATATATTCAACTTCTGCCAAGAGATCCCTTTAACTTAAATCTTACACACTGGACCTTTAAGTTGAATTTCACAAATTAAATCTGAACCCTGGTATCTGCAGAGAGGAGCAGGCAAGGTGGTGTACAGATTGTGTCTGTCTGGAGGATCAGAGCAGGGAGCCCAGTGCAGGAGCCTAGTGAAGCCTGGTGGAAACAAAGAGAAACAGAGAGAGACCATCCTGAAACCGCAAGGGACGCCGATTATGCAGCGTCCATGAGAACTGGCTCTAATAAACCTGAAGAGTCTGTTTGTCTCTACCTTAGGAATGAGGATGTAGCGGTTTGTTTCCAGTAACACATGGAGCTCAGTGTGACTGTGGAAACTTTTTTTAGCTCCAAGCTGAGGAATATCTTGGAAACCTTTCACAAGAAGAAGCCCAGGTTGATTTTAAGCTCAATTCGTGTATGAGAGTGTGTTATTGTGTGTGTAAGGCAGACATGCAGGAAATTCGAGAAAGCAAAAGGTAGATTGAAGACTTATGATACGCAGCAAAAGATGAAGAATCAGAACCTCAAACCCTTGTTTGATTGTGATTTCACCAACAATCACACGCACACATACACCCATCACAAGTTGAGCCCAGCACTACACACACACACACGCTAAGCACCAGCACACAGCGGCCTCTTGCAGAGGCTGAGGGGCGTGAGGTGAGGATAAGAGCGGGTTTGATTCAGGTCAGGTTGGTTCCGGTCGGGATGTGTGTACCTGCTGGGCCTCAGGACTCCTCTGTAGGGGATGCGGGCCACTCGGGTCACTGGGCCCAGAGAGTGATAGAACCGATTCCTGTTCAGAATATAGGATAAAATAGGATAGGATGGGGGCACGGTACACTGTTAAGGCTTTTCGGGTGTTTTTTCCCCGTTGTTATCATTTTCCCCTTTCGAAATACAGGAGTTAGGGCTGGATGAGGAGTGGTCATTTGGTTTGAGGGATTATTGATGGATGTGTGTTTATAAAGTTATTCAAGAGTTTAAAAGAATGGTATTTTGGGAAGAAGGGTAAGTTGTTTTCAGGTCAGTCGATTTTTTACTTCTGAACTAGCGAATGTGGCTTATTGTCACACTTGGAGTAAAGGTTAGGGGGATTTAATCCATGGTTTTTTTTAGGCTGCCAGAGAAGCAGAAGCATCCAAAAGCAGCGGTGGAGTGATGATGCATGGCGACCTGGACTGCAAGCCTAAAAGCAAGGCTGTGCATGCTGTGTATACGGGATTTAAATGGCACATAATTTTTGCGTAGCTGTATCTTGAGGCCAGAGCTTTGGAAATAGAACAATCACATCAGGGATGGGGCTATTTTATGAAGTTGCACGTTGATGTGATGAAAAAAAGCACCAACAACAAAGAAAAACCTTACCTCTCAAAAGCTGGCCAAGACACCTCTTCACTGAGCTCCGAGCCCTCACTGCTCCCTGTTCACAGATAACAATCAGCACAACGATTGAAGAACAACATGTGAGTCATGTTTATAAGTGTAAATGTTTCCGTCTCACCAAGTGAAATACCGCTGGACAAAGTTGAGCTCTCTGCTTGTCCTCTGGTGGGACTGTGGCTCTCCATCACACTGTCGTCCAACAGATGGCGAGAACCAGCATTTGGGAACGTAGCACTTTTAAACTCTACTGTATTCATTTTATGAATAAAACTGTGGAAACACAGCAGACAGCAGGGACAGAGAGATAAAGAGAGTCGTATTTTTAGTTAAGGACATTTAATGTGTAAAAAGTGTGCAATTTGTAGGACATCATCATTCTTATCATTATCTATCAAGAAGTGATTCTGACTTGTAGCCCAGGCTGTGGCACTTCCTGTGTCCATAGGGCAGGAGGTTCCTGGGGGAGGGCGGAGTGGCCGGGACTTTGGGTCCTTCACTTGCTACTGTACATTTACGGCCGCAGAGAGGAGACGCTGAAGCATCCTGGCCTGTGGGTAAGAGTGGGTGGGAAGGGAAATTTTACAGCCCAGACAGCCCTCAGTGATAAGGCGATAATAGACAGGTTTATTCTACATCTCTCACCCAATACAGATCTGCACATAAACTTACCGACAAGATCCTCTTTTGAGGCGTTTGCTCGAGGTGTGCTGGTGCCTGGCTCAATCTTCTGAGACAACCTAAACAAAGAATATTCATGAATCCATCAGATTGAATTCATCATCTGAAAAACGTGATGAATTTTTCGTGGGCAACAGAGGTGGATTACCAATAACGGGCAGCATAGAAAACTTATTTTGATCTTCCAGAAATTGTGAGATAAAGTTAAGTAGTTTTTTCCCCCCTTACTTGTAATTGTCATCCTCCACAAACTTCTGCAGCTCCTCGATATACCTGACTGAGTTGAGATACTTCTGTACATGAGGCAACACCGTTATATCTGAAGGAGAGAAAATAATGATCCACATTAGAATACGCGTACATGTGATCCTGTTTTATTAAATCCTCCTACATAACTCTAGGATAAAGAATAACTGATAACGTGAAACTGTGTTATTGTAGAAATTTTACTCCAACGGTTTGTACACCATGTAGAAACTACTTGATCAAATTCTAGCTATATGATGGAGGATCTATATTCTGTAGCTTTGTGAATAATAAGACAACAGTGAAATAAAAAAAAAAAGTTAGGGAATGAAGACTAATTATTTTACAAATTAGAAACATAAAATATCCTAAAATGCCTTTCGTTGATTCTTTATACATATGGAGGTAAAAAACACTGAACTCATCTGAGTGCATTGTTTTTATTTTTTGTTCTGGTTGTCATTAAACACAGTGACATTTTGATGATTAGCACAGATTCCTTCATTGTGTCGCCATGGCAACAGAAAATCAAGTAACAAGGTGACAATGCAGTTTTCTTCCAGCCTTTATACAAACTCCATCCTGCTCTTTATATTTTTTCTTCCACACGATGGAGTGTGTGACTATATATAATCTCACCATAGGTACAGGATCTCTGCAGGTCCGATATGATTCTGAGAAGGTTGTTCATCAGGTTGGATCTCTGTTCATTCTCCAGTATGCTGCCTGTGGAGGGGTAGGCCGAGTCTATGTAGGTCAGATCGGACAGGTACATCCCTGAAAGAAAAGCAGCAGACAGAGGATGTAAATATACAACCATCTTCCCTCGACTCCTGCAGAGAGTTGAGGACCTCACTGTAAGCTAAGTAAGGACGGTGTTCATATATCAGAAGTGTTATTTTAATCACTGGGGACATGATTTTTTTCCTTCTCAAACATGTTGACATAAACAAGGCAGGACATGGTAATAGGCCAGATATCCTTGGATGTATGATTCAAGTATTGTGCAGCTGTTGGATTCTTGGTGTGAAGACCAGCTGGTGACTGCAGACGGCATGTTTGATGTTACACAGACTGTAATAAAAACCTTGCACAAACTCTCCTATTTGCATATAATTTACTCAAGTTTCTAACAGATAATTTTGCCCTGATCTGTTCCAAATTGGGCTTTGGATGGATGACCGATTCTCTCTTCAGCCAAAGCCCCCCACCCATGCCTCCTTTCGGCAGATTTGGAGCAGAGCTGACATTTCTAGTCTCTCATTACATAAATATTAACACTGTGAGACAAACCCAGAAGCAGATTCCCACCATACTGAAGAGACATTAACAGACGTGAACTGCTGGTGTTTCTTCCCCTTCCTTCTTTTCTTATCTTTCGTTCACACGCTAGAACCAAGATTGAATTCAGATGCAAGAAAACTCATCACGTAGTAAACTATGACACCCACACCTCTTTCCTTCTTGGGAAACGGTGTTGTACTCACAGATGTGTACACGTACACAACCATTTGCACTGCAGATGTACAAATTAGGGACGACAACAGAACTGCAGGACCAGATCCAATAATAAAAGGGTCAAACCTTGTGTTCAGGACACACACACACACACACACACACACACACACACACACACACACACACACACACACACACACACACACACACACACACACACACACACACACACACACACACACACACACACACACACACACACACACACACACACACACACACGGGAGGGTGAGAGAAGTTTACAAGTGTTTGAAGACTCAGCTGTGAGGGGGGAAGTGAGAGATGGGGAGAAGAGGAGGAAGAGAGGGATCCTGGAGGCTTAACTGCTATAGCTGCTGTTCTGAGAGCACGTCAGGGATAACAGCAGTTAGTCATGCACAAATCCATAGTGCCTGGAACACCCACTGATTAGAAACGTGAGGTATGGTCGATCGTCTTAGACAATCTTTCAAATATTTCCACTGGAACAAAAACATCTGTCCATGTCTTACACACCTTAACATATTTAAGTGAATGACAGCAGTGATAAGGAGCAAGAAACGTCCAGACAAGCTCAGACTACGCCTGCAGCAAGAATGTCTTTGCTCCAAAAACAGCACAAATCAGTATTATCTGCCTGCCTCTGTCTCTCGCTCTCAAAATCACAGCTGTAACTCAACAGGAAGCTGCTCAGAAACCCCAGCAGCATTACAATCAGCTCTCTGCACGGATAAAGGAAAAAGGAGAAAAAAAAGGAGAATGTGAAGTAATTGAGGAAAGGGTCCAAAGCAGCTTGAGCGTGATCCCCAAACTCAGTAAAACTTCTTCTTCATAAGAACCATGAAGGCCATTGTTGAAGATGGAGAAACTAAATGAGGCAGCTGTGCTATTCTCCTTTTTTCCCTTCAGAGTGACATCAGAGGTAGGCTGGGCCACTCCAACAAAAAATAAAAAAGGGTCAAATCCAACTCCCACACCCTCGCCCCCCTTCTCCTCCCCACCCATCCTCCTTCCCCTCCCCTCCTCTAGTCTCCCCCATCCTTTGTGGAAAACTCAAAAGCATCAGTAATCGGAGCTCAGTCTGTTGAAGTGGCCGGCTTTTGAACCATGCCCCAGCCCGAGCCCCGGGACAGCTGAGTCCACAGAGGAGGAGGACATCTTTAGGATATAGGTCCTTTGTAAAAAAGAGCCGATATACATTTTGATATTCAGCTACAGGAGAGAAGGAGTGAGTGGAGGGGAACAACTCAGAAGACTGGGACAAAGAGAGAGAGGGAGACAGAGAGATGAGTCCTGAGCACTGTGGCTCGGCGAAGACGCAAAACACACAGGTGAAACTATAACTGCGGGAAACACACCCCCACCACTACTGGTAAGAAAAAGGTAAATGTTGTCTGTGCACATTTTGCCTCTCATTCTGCTGTGTGTGTGTGTGTGTGTGTGTGTGTGTGTGTGTGTGTGTGTGTGTGTGTGTGTGTGTGTGTGTGTGTGTGTGTGTGTGTGTGTGTGTGTGTGTGTGTGTGTGTGTGTGTGTGTGTGTGTGTGTGTGTGTGTGTGTGTGTGTGAGATCTCTGGCTGAGAGGTTGAAGAGGTTAGACGTTTCGTGACTGGAGGCTCAAGCTGCAGACGGAACATTTAGCAACGCTTTTTTGGCTTCCCTCAGCCGTCTGAGGACCCAGATATACTTTATACAGCATGCTGAGAGCGTTTTTATGTTTATACATTCAACAAGTGATTAACAGTATATGAGAACAAGTGGTGAGTAAGATGCAATCGGGAATACATTTATGAACTATGATGTTTGGTAGTTTTGTCTCTTTCAGGGTATGGCACCAAAATTGACACAGGCTATGCAGTATACAGATATGTTTAGGGGAAGATGTTAAACGATTTGTTTAAATAATTCCAAAAGGTTTTTTGTCATAGTCTGACCTCAGGAGAAACAAAGCTAAAGGAGAAAAAAAGGGTAAAGAGAAAGAAAAGTAGAGCATTCCAGATAAACACTTGAGGGAGACTGATGTCTGAAGTGATCAGATGGAGAGATTTGAGCTTCGAAGCAAGGCTTGTTTATTTTTCTTGGCTTTAGATTTCCAAATACAAAACCATCTGAGCGGCATTGCTAACAGGGGTGAGGGGACGGAGTGGAGTTAAATCCGGGTTACATCAATATGACATGTCTCTCAGCACATGCGTCTCTTTGTTATAAATGGGGGTTGTGAGATCATATGCTGAGACATACAAAAAACGACATTGTTGTTTGTGGACTCATTGAAATTGTGCCTTGTCTCTTCCTCAGGGTCAAGTTTAATGAAACGTGATGACACACTGTAATACAACTCTAAGCACATCCTCCATCAAACCCACGCCATGGGCATAAAACACTTCAGTCACAACTATGCCATGATAGCAAAACCTTTGAACACTAATAGCACCAGTCTGGAGCACATCCATATCATCAACTCACAATTACCTTCAAATGTTTTCACTTATTTTCTGGTCTGTTGGTGGGATCTGTGGAAAACGCTCCGTTCACTATGAAAAGCCACATCTGTGAATGCTGTAAGCGACCATGAAGGACACACTCACAACACACATGCACAGGAAAACTGTTTGATGCCTTCTCCGTTTAAACTTTTTTTTAAACTCCTGAGGGAAGCCAATAAAAAGCGGTCAGGTAGTGCGTGGTGATGCTGTCAGAGCCGGTTAACTGCTGCCCTTTCACAGACTAGGTTGTAACCCAGCAGGAGACTGATAACTCACTCAGCCAACTGCAGTTTTTCTGCCAATTGTGCCTCACCGTTTAACCTGAGGCCGTGTGGGGACCCTTCACAGACGCAGATGTGTAACGGACAGCTCAGCTGATCTTATCAGTCAAACAGAGCCACATATAGAAACAGACAGATAACACAAACACACACAGGATACAGACATGGGCTTGTCCTAAAACACTGCTCCTGTGCTGTACTGACCACATGTGGTTAAATCCAACCACAGCGGAAAAAGCCGGACACATTTTATTGCTCGAATCTCAACCCCGGATTATGAGTCACATGGCTAGCTGTAGCACTTCTGGTTAGAGTGAAGAGCTACAAGAAATTAAAACAACTGCAGGGGGGATATAAAGAAACAGGTCTGGAGTAAAAGTTGATAGAAAACCCTCTAGCTGCTCCACGAAGCTCATTTAGAGTCCCCCTAATGAGAGCTTGGACACAGCTGAATGGACAGGTCGCCATAGGGAGGAAGAGGTCAGCCAGGAGGTCAACATAAACAGACGAGAGAAGTAGAGGCATGTAACTAAGTAGAGCCAGTGTGTGTGTGCGTGTCTATTAGTGTTGATTCAACTAATAGAAAGCATGTGCGGTCAGTGGTATGAGTTTAAGATGAGGTGCGACCCAGAGGAACAAAATAACCCAGGAAGCACTTTGTACAAGTGCTCATGAGTAATCTCCTAAATCCTGAAAATGTACACTATCCAGCCTAACAAACAGTTATTTATAACTGCTGTGACTTTTTAATACTGCACCCTCCTGGCTCTCCTCTCTCCCCCGACCCTCCTGCGGCTCTATTCTAATGCTTGAAAACAAGTGCCACTTAACTAGTTCAATAAAAAAAGCCACCTGAACCGGTGAGGAAATTGCTAATCTGTCTGCCTGGGTAATTTATTACCATGGAACACGTCAGTTTAAGATGATGCCAACTGCTACATAAGAATTATTATTACGCCTGTGTGTGCACAAAGAGATGTGTTTGTGTTTTGTGATGGGGGAGGTAAGGGGATGAGTGTCGTGAAGTGATGGAGGAGAGGCTGTTGAAGAGCTGCAAGTCCTTATCTTGACAAAGTATGACAAATAGAGAGCCCTACATGAACTTTGTCAGCTTAATTATTAGAATAGAGTGTTTGTGTTTCTGTGTAGTGCCAATGGAAGAAGAGAGGGGAGCCAGTTTTCCACAAAGACCGATTGATTGCAGGGGTTGCCTAGAGTACGGGTAGAGGGGGGAGGTTAGAGGAAGGGTGAGGCTGCACCATAATCCCCACACGGAGACCTCTGAACCCAACATCAGCTCACATGTTTAGAGTTTCACTACAGAAGAGGGAAAACAGATTGAGGCCGTGGGGCCTCAGGGGGGTTTCGGGGGGGATTCCTCCTCAGTAGCTCGAAAGCAAAAGGCGAGACACACTTCTGGAGTTATTATTTGGATTGGCTATATTCTAACCACGGGGTAATGCATTCTTAAACTGAACCACTTAATTTAAACACAGCATCTTCACTCTTCTACCTCATCCTTCTTTTTCAAATTCTGGTGGGAGACTCCAGTCTCAATTACTGGCTCGAGTTATAAATGTAGAGAAAATACTATTCTAGCATTAATCAATTTGCCTTTTCATACTTTCAACATGCATAGTTTAATTATCAGATATAAAACAGCAGTGTATTTGTTGTTCCGCTGTGCTAATAATCTTTGTAAGCTCACTTCAGTTTTATTGAGGAACTTTTATGAGATTTTCCTTGTTGGTAATGTTCTCAGTGTTGATGCTGTTGTTTTTGTGGTCATTAATTGCTCCATAATTTTTGTACTTTTACTACTTCCTCACTCATGCTGCGCTCTCCTCTAAAGTCTATTGTCTTCATCTCACATCTTTGCCATTTCTTCACTCTGATTTTCATTCTACCCTTTTCAGCTTTCTGTTCACCAGCTTCATTTTCCCACTTGTGGGAGCGGAACCAATTGTTTCAATGAGCATGCAAGGACAACTCAATTTGTGTGTTTGAGGGATACAGTTTATGAGCGGTCATGTAAAGACAGTGACAGGGGCTGGTGACATCATGTATGGATGAGACGCTGGGAGGACGTCAGTCTCTGTCTGTGTACTAACAGTGCAGCTGGCTCAGCTCCATGTTTTCATGTAGAAGAGTGCTGCTGTTTATTGTTGGTCCTCTCTAAATCCAGATCCTGTCATTCACACATCCTGTTTTGTGTTTGCTTTTTCTCTCTCTCTCTCTTCTGACCAATGATCTGGTCTGTTGTGCGTTTCAGGGCACATTGGAATTGTTGTGGGAAAGTCTGAGGACCAGATGGGGGAGTGGAAGCTGGGGGGGATTTTCAGGCTGTGAAATACATGTACATTGGCTATGAAAATATTAATGTTTTGTCCAAGTTTTTCACACAATCACAACAGATTCTCCCTGCTTGTATGCATCTACCATGCATGCAATGCACCAGGAAACACACAATGACACATTCAACATATGTGTTATTCATCTCTGCTCCTGTTATCAAACTTAATTTGTTAAAGAAGAATTAAGATGAATGACAGGCTGATAATTTGCCTTAGACTGCACAGTAAGAAGTGGACAGGTTATTCAGTATGTGAACAATTCCCTTGCATGGAAATGTGAACTCAAGAAACCATATGTACATACATTAGAAATAGTATGAATACTCTAAGCATGTGACTAAAGGGTTCATCCTGAACTGCACAACGACGCCCCCCTTCATTTCTAACCATCTGCAGCTACATTTCCATGCAAGCAATTTAAACCACTTTTTTATTCATCTGTGGCATTGGCTCAGATAACAAGAGGCTTCATGCCAGTACATACAGTGTACCTAAAGCTGTAAGAATGACATATGGCCGTCTTTCCGAGGTAACAACCAACGTTCATTATGCCTTTCATCCTACAAGGTGAAACACATGTTTCCTGTCTAAGTTAGAAGCGCAGCCGTCTTAATGAGCTCTCTGCTCATTTCCTCTCTTACGACAGGGAGAAAAGAATTATTTGTCTCCTACTCAGGCACAGACTTAATCACCATTTATGTACAACATCAGCAACTACACAGAAAACCAAGGTGAACAAAAGGCAGTCTCCACATATGCACATCTAGAGTGAGCGGTGTGGTGAACTCACACACAGGCCAGAGTCCAGCTCAAATAGGTATTCAGATCTGGGCTTTGTTGAAGGTGAATAGTTGGCACCATTTTGCACTTTGTGTGTCTGTGCATAGGAATTGTGTGCAAATGTGGATACATGTGAGGAGAAAAATAACAGTGAATTTTTGTGTGCATCAGGCCCTCCAGAGATCTGTCAGCATGGCACTGAGCTCTTTAATCATTAGATAAATCTGAAGCCAGACCTAAAAAAAAATGACCTCTCCTGTCCAAGTCATAGAGCTGCATTCAATAAGTAATGGCAGAGCTGTTCATCTCGAGCAGAAGAACTTTTAATGACAAAACAAACAGTATAAACTTAAAACAACAGAACAGGACATAGTGTCAGAGCTGCGAACATATATGGCACATTCGAAAGTTTACCTTCTTTAGGATATGGTCGAGTTATTTTAACATAAAACAGTCAAATGACTGTCTTTCTCAAATGAAAATGGCTCCCAGTTGTACAAAAATGCGTGGTAAAAAGATCAGAGGAAGTAGGTTACTCATAAATCCTGTCTGTTCTTAGACTGTTCCAATAACAGCCATGAAAATAAAATAAACCATAGCTCAGACACAGAAAGACAAAGTAGGGAGTAAAGAATTAAAAGTCCACTGTCATATGTCTCCTGACTAAACTATTAGTGGAGTGACGACCCAGCAGTGCAATTACAAAGCTCATACTGTTGCCAAAATATGAAGTAGACAGAGTTGGAGGCCCACTTCAAATCCTTTATTCCTCACACAGTTACAGTGGTTTCACATGCATGTTGTGAAATAACAATGTTTTTGTCAGGTGGCCTGAGCCAACAAGAAATGTACTAAATCATTTTCATATTAAAAAGGGGGAAATTAGAAAATGTTTGTATTTTAGAACACAAGACATACGTCTCAACCAAAGTTATTTAGAAGAAAGAGAAGGAAAGAAACACCAAGCACAGATGGAAAAGAGGAAGGAAGGTATTTAAAAAGGAAGAAAAAAATGCATGTGGAGGAGGGAGTTTACACAAAGAGGAAAGTAATTAAATTGAAAGATAAAAGGAGTGAAAATCTGTCAAGAACAAAGAAGTATTGGGAGTATTCTATCTATCAAACGTTCTGTCTCAAGTAACTATCATTATGAGTGGCCAGGAAGAAAAAAAAAGGGTCTTTGACCCACTTTCTACCTCTGATGCCCTATTCTATTTATTACTACTACAAATAGGGCACCACATATTGGGACAAACCGCTTCTCTCTAATGTACAGTTTACAACTATAACTCTTAACTTGCAACAATAAAAACAAATGTCCATTCTACAACGCAAAAAAGCGTAGTATGTGAAGGCAAATTCAAATGCATGGAGTTTTATTCCCACAGATGAGCACTTTTTCCCTTTTTTTAATGGCTGTCTGAGTCCCCAAGCCCTTCAGCAGTGTTTAGTTTAGGTTTGTCAGGATACAAAAAAGGAGACTTTTGGCTTGTTCTGAGGAAACACTGCAAACTTTGTACCTTCACAGCACACTGGTGACCTCTCCACGCTCACTTAGAAGTCTTTGATATGTTATGGTTCTACGAAAGAGACGAGGCCCCTTCGTACTCAGAACCACCACCCAGGGGGAAAATCAAACTCCACAAGACAGGGAAGAGAGGGAAAAATTGAAAGAGAGGGAGGGAAGGAAAAACAAAGAAAAATGAGAAGAGAGAGATGGGAGATTGAGGAGGTGAGAGCTGATGGATGACCTGTAATGCCTATTCTATTCATACCCTCTAAACTGTAGACAATGCAGAGTATGGTCACTTGCATGAAGCTGCACAGCAACAGCAGAGCGGCAGCCGTAGTTTGGACAAGAGGACGCACTTGAGAACTAATACTGCCGATGCTACTGTTAAAGTCATTAGCAACTCTCGCTAAGGTCAATAAGTATACAGTACCTGGTAACGCTGTCAGACACACCAGCGGCTGGAAAAACACATCACCATGAATATAAATAACGTCTCTGGATAGTCATGCACACACAGTATTCAATCATGCAGACGGACACACAAGATTATGCATACCAGCAATAGTGCACAAACACACTGAAGATATAGCTGTCTGTTCTCCACGTTGTTCCAAGTGACAGATTTGCCAGAATTCCTGGAGAATCGCAATGGCGTCATATGGGAGAAACACAATGCCTGAGTTTTGGGGTGGAGGCAGGACTTAATGAGGTGGCAATGAGTTAAGACTTGAGAGTGAATACTTTAAAATGAAGAGTGATGGAGTGGATGATGAGGACTAGACAGCCCTGGCCGTGCACAGGCCGAGGTGTTAAATGTCGCACCATGAACGTCTGAGTGCGCGTTTGGTGTTTTGTGCTTGTGCACTGATGAGAAACAGAACTATAGTTAGCTGGGATAAGAAAGAGGTGAGGGAGTGCAAGGAGTCACCCCTAAAATTAGATGAGGATGAAGACAACTGTGCACGAACTGTTTTCTTGAGTTTATCTCACACCCCTGCTGTGACTGTTTGTGCAAGTGTGTTTGTAAAATTGCTTTCAGTCACATGCAAGTAAAACCTCAACTAAACATTCCTGTTGGATGTATGGAGTCATGTGGAGCAGAGAGCAGTTTTCAACCCGTCTCACAGACAACAGCTTCAGGGTCAATATGTTTCACTGAGGGAGAAGCTGAGCAAGTAAAGTATGTATACAAGTAGCCCTGTTGCATCAGACAAAAGGGACAAATCACTGAGCAGGAAGAGACGTCCCAAACCCTCTGACTCGCCATTTTGACCAAGTACCTAGAACTAAAGAGCCTCAGCACCTAAAATCAGGAAACAAATCTGAGTAATAAAGTTCCTTTCACGATTTTACTTTGAAGAGATAAGATAGAAAGAGACTTAAGACAATGGTGAGGCAAAGGGGCCATATAAAAAGAGAGTATATTTAGTTTTAGTTTCTCTCTTTAATTCATACACATTTCAGACTCATCTGGAAGTAGGCTACATTATTAAAAATATTAATAAGAATATTCCCAAAACACTGCGGTTTGAAAGACGGAGCACTGTGTCAGTCGCTGAGTTTGATCAATCAGCCATTTGGTGCTGCAAACCTGGGCCATTTGAGAGGACCAATCAGAAGGTGTGACAGTTGAGGGGACATTAACTATAGTATAATTTGGAAACAAAAACGAGAACTAGATTCAGACATTAAAGTTCCTTGATATCCAACAATGGTTTAGTTAAGATTTTCTCAAGCAAGACAATTAAGATGCGTACGACACAAGACAAAAAGATGGGTGTTTGCGAAAGAAAAGGAAAAATTCTGTCCAAGACTAAAGAAGATCTAGTATGTTTAAGGGCAGATACCAAAGATAAACCATAGCCAGCTGCCACGTATCAGACCTCTTGATGGTGGGGAAACCAACCATGCCTTAAAAAAGGGGTGTCAGTCAGCAGGGGAACTAACTGAGATGGAAAGCAGACCTTGTACTTCTGGCTGATCAAGAAATGTGTTCTCTCTCAGGCTTTCCACACATACAATATTATGTGAAACAATGACCTGACAGCTCTATCACTGCACACTTTCTAAACAATTACAGATTGTCAAGAGGAAATTTCAAAATGATTTTTGATTCAAATCGTATGGCAGCAATTTCCTCTGCCCTTCAAAACTATACAATCAACACGCCTGCTGTTAAGATTCCCTCCTTTAGACAAAAGACTGTTGTTTCTCATGCTTAACTTGCTTAACTCTCAAGGTCTTATATTCTTGCAGGAAGGCCTGGAGGGATTGGGAGGGAGCACCAGTAGCTGTCAATCTATTCATCTAACCAGCCAGCAGAAATGCAGGGGCTGATGTGGAGCCTGTGCATCATGTTCTGCCTCTCCCTCTGGGAGGAAAGTTACTGCAAGAGTTCCAGGGAAACCAGGAGGACCAAAGAGCTCTCTATCCACAGGAGTAAAAGAGCTCCCCAGGATCCTGATGCGAAAAAGTGTTCCTACACTTTTCTTGTCCCTGAGCAGAGAATCACAGGTTCATACAATATCCTATTTTAGCAACAAATTCCAGTTATTCACCACACAGCTGGCCTTATTCCACATAGATATAACTTTATGACTTTATTATCCGTTTTCTCCTTTTCCCCTGCATTACATTCTTGGTAATCTTTCCTTTATCTGTCAACAGGTCCAATCTGTGCCAGCACCACGGGCCCCGAACCAGACAAGGACAGAGTGACCCGTATGGACATCGCAGATGTGCGGGAGGTGCTTACCAAACAGCGACGTGAGATTGAGACGCTGCAGCTGGTGGTGGATGTGGATGGTAACTTAGTGAATGAGATGAAGCTGCTGCGGAAAGAGAGCAGGAACATGAACTCTCGGGTGACCCAACTCTATATGCAGCTGTTGCATGAGATCATCAGGAAGAGAGACAACTCTCTGGAGCTCGCCCAGCTGGAGAACCGTGTACTCAACGTGACCTCCGAGATGATGCGACTGGCTTCCAGGTACAAGGAGCTGGAGGGCAGGTTCGCCACGATGGCCGCGGTGGTCAACAACCAGTCCATTCTCATCTCTGAATTGGAGGACCAGTGCCTGAGGACGATGGGACGCAGTGAGCTGCCCGTTGTGCCTCCACTGGTTCAGGTGGTACCACAGAATATACCAGTTAATAATCGTTTCACCAATGAGATACAGAGGGACAATAACAAGCGGGCTTTTCCTCGAGGATCACGAATGGAGTCCCCTACTGCGAGCCCCTATGCACTCAACCCTCCACCACCCCAGGGAACACTTACATCTGATGGTATGTACCAACTTTAACATGGTAGGGATGATGTAGAAATAAGTGACCCCATACTGTAAACTCAAGTTTTTAGGAGATGGAAGCTGAGTAAAATCAAATGTCCTTTTAAGTACTTGTCAACTGCAACAATAATTGTCCCATTAATTATACAAACCACTACTAAAACAATTATCTACAAAGTTCCATTTACAATGTAATTTCTTGCAACAGTTGGTATTGCTGAGGCACAGTTGGCTCATTCTTGGCATGCTACAGAGGCAATGAAATCATACATTCCTATGAGTCCTGCTTGGCTGAACAACACAGAGCATACGCACTAAATTAGTAGGATGTGGACCGGGCTGTTATAAAAAGCATTAAAAACCCTTCAGTTTAATGGCAATATCTATCTACAGCAAGACTTAAGTCAGATCTGTTCTCTGAGAAAAATAATTGACTAGTCCCTCAAGTGTTACACCCCTACACACAACTATCAATTCAGATAAAATCCTCTAAGATAGACATGGCTCCTCTAGACTGTTCTCACAGAGACTAATTCTGAGAAAGATTGTGTCCAATATGAAACCAATTTGTTAGCAAAAGTCAGAGCGCTGCCTGGAAATGGCTCCTAAAAACTGGACAGCGCTGGCAGGTTCCTGCCGATAGGGGTTATACAACCAGATAGTGAAATGGATGAAATTATTCATTCGATCTCGCTGACAAAGAGGGGAAAAAGAATACCGAGAGGAGAGTAACGTTACAGAGAGACAAATTGATTCCCAGAAGAACACTGACGCAAAGAATATTTTCCTCTGGTATCTGATTCTGACACTGATATGTTACTACCTATCTAATACTCTGAAGTGTGAATTCAATCCAGTGTATCTCATAAGTGGTTTGACCTGATTCAATGTTTGATCCTCCAGAAAAACAAGTCTGAATAACACTGAGCTTGCAACGCCTTCAGCCCACTTTCAGCAACAATAACGATACACTTAATTCAATCCCAATACGCAGAGAAGCAAAGGGGCCATATTTGAAAAAAGCCTTCATGAAATAAAGAAACACAAAGAGGAGAAGAGAAGACAGAGATGTGGAGAAGTGGTTGGGGGTGTTTAATAGCAGGGATTCCGCACTGAACGTTCTTGTGGCCATTTCCAGCTGTGCATAACAAATTTCCACTTACCAAGTCCTTGTTAAACTGTAATTTCAGTGTTACATTAGCTAATCATAGCTCATTAGAACTATGAGCTGCAATGTAACAATCTTTCTAGAGGCCTCATCTAAAGGCTCTGTCCAATCAGAACCAAGATGCTGCTTTCACAAACTGCTGAAATCCATGTTTCGTCTGATTGAATCATGTCAATCTGGACACCCCAAGTTTATGTAAAACCAAGAAAAATAACAGAAAGTGAGTGATGGGTCGATTTTGCTGGAGAGGTTGGCAAATTTTTTTAACTTTCAGGAAAAATGTATTTCTACCTTTTCTTATAGATAAAACTAAAAAGGATAAGCACTTCACTACAATAATTCCATTCCTTTTCCATATTTAAGTGTCCATGGATGAGTACAGCCTTTTCAACAGACTGTGTGTATCTAAATCAGTCAGTAACACAGGTAAATACTTCAAAATCCAACAGCTCTAATGGGCTCTCTTCCACGTAGGTTTACTAC
Source organism: Hippoglossus stenolepis (assembly GCF_022539355.2). Taxonomy (NCBI): domain Eukaryota; kingdom Metazoa; phylum Chordata; class Actinopteri; order Pleuronectiformes; family Pleuronectidae; genus Hippoglossus; species Hippoglossus stenolepis. The sequence continues at coordinate 19,894,206 of NC_061496.1, read as the reverse complement.
TTGTGTAAATAGACATTACCAGACCACAGTTTGGTGTAGTTGAGCTCCTTCTAAACCACTATGGCTTGGTCCCTTAATATATTTCAAACCACAACCTCTAAAAGCAATGTATAAGGAAACTGACAAGAAATTGACAGAGGAGGAGAGAGAATAGGGGGATTTGTTCAAGAAGCCCTTAACTGACAGTTCTGATGGAGACATATTACTGGAAAAACATAAGCCTGTGCAAAGAGCTTTAGGTATATGTATCAGGGCGTTATACTGAGTCCCTGTGTGCTCCAACATACAGCTGAGAAAACCATCTTCCATTGGCTTTTAGGACCTGGATGCCCCCACACAATGACTGTGTTCATACTGGTTTAACACAAATTCACACAGGGGAAAACAGAGGAAATATGATGGATGGTTGAGAAGGGTTCAGCTGCTTCAGCGCGAACACATGGGTTCATTTGAAGATGAATATTCATGAAACAATCAAAGTACAAATACATGCTTGTGGTTTCACATTGCATGTTTGAAACAGGAGATATTTTCTAAGGAATGTGTCGACAATTATACGTTCCCTCGAACTGTTCCTGCCCAACTCTCTCTCCCCTTTGTCTCGTCTCCTGTCTACGACCCCCGCAAGTGATGATGATGATGATGATGATGACTTTTGCATATGCAATAAAAGGAAGACATCTTGTCTGCTTCAAGGCACTCACTAGGGTTTATTTGCTTGGGGAACGTGAATTACCAGTTATTCAGGCAGTGGGAAGCTCTAGCAGGGATCTAGAATCAATACCAAAAGATGCAGATATAGAATGTGTAATCTTTCAAGTTATATGGTAATCTACAAATTGTAATTGATTTTGGGCAGATGAAGTAATTAGCAATATGTTTATTAGTATTAAATTATAAATATATTAGATACTGATACTATGGTGCAAATTGTAAAAAATGTCTGGTCTGCCCCAAACAAACATGTTCCCTTACATCTGGAGAATATGATTCATAGGCCGGGGCATCCCTGTAACACCACAATTCCTCATTTATAATGTTTGTTGTGACACATTTTTCCTGCAATTTGGATATTGCATTTGGCCATATTTTTTTATTTCCATAATATTTGATTAATAGTTCCGCCGTAGCAAATTACACTATAATAATGGATTGTGGCCAGTGGTGATGTAGCAATTGGAAAAATATTTACTGATCAGACATTTTAAATTAGAGCTACCACAACAATTTCTATTCAAACTTTTTTGGACTAGCGAGTTTTCTACAATGATCTTTCTGTTCCCAGGACCCTTCAAGGACTGTTACCAGGTGCGTCAGGCAGGACACACCACCAGTGGGATGTACCTGCTTAAGGCAGACGGCAGCGACCGGCTGATCCAAGCCTGGTGTGAACATGGCCTTGATAATGGTGGATGGACCGTGTTGCAAAGGAGGAAAGATGGTTCGGTTAACTTCTTTCGGAATTGGGAGAACTACAAGGTAGGTTAATTGAAAAAGGAGAACTAGCTTTAAGACGGTAAAGGCAGAGTTGAATAAAAACAACCTTTCCAGAACATTAAATCTGATTCTTGAGGGGAGAATGTAAGAATTTCCGTAAGCTTTAGAGAAATATTTTTTAGGACACTAAGCAAGCTCGTGCTCCATTGATGTAAACAGCTTGGTAAAATTGCTCATACCTATATCACAGCCGGGATGTGTAGCAATGACCCCCACACAAATATAATCAGAGAGCCCTGGTAGGCTAAGAAGGAAGACTTTGATCAACCCCACTGAAATGATCTTTTAATCCTTTTCTTCAAATGTGTTAGCCAGTGACCCATGAGCTAACAGAGGGGGAGTCGGACTAAGGAATACATTTAATAGACCCCAAAAAAGATGCAAGCTAACAAATATATCTGATCAATGCATTTTCTATGATCCGCTCTCCATCCAACTGCCGCTAAATCCCCATTGCCCACCCCCCAACCGATTTGTATTGAGTGACAATCTTCATAACACATTATAATTGAAAAGGAAACAGATTTTATTTTATGTTTTTGATAGCAGAGGCCATAGTCCTCTAAACTCTCCTCGCCCTGCTTTACTGTTTGGTTTTTTGGGCATGATAAAAAAAAAAAAAAGATCTATTCAACAATAAGTTGACCCAGTGGGTTGACTAAAAACTAAAATTAATACTGCCCTTTGTTGGTCTGCAACACACTGCAATGAGACTGAAAGTGGGTAACAGAGAGCATGCCTCATGGCTTGTCCCCCTACAGAAAGGCTTTGGCAACATAGATGGTGAACACTGGCTTGGATTGGACAATATCTACAACCTTGGGAAGCAGGGCGACTACAAGCTGATGGTAGAGCTGGAGGACTGGACGGGGAAGAAGGTGTATGCCGAATACAGCAGCTTCCGTCTGGAGTCAGAGAGTGAGGGTTACAGACTAAGGCTTGGTACCTACCAAGGAAACGCTGGGGACTCCTTCAGTAGTCACAACGGCAAACAGTTCACCTCGCTTGATCGCGACAAGGATGCATTTTCTGGTAAGATGGATACTAAAGGAGTTCCAGAATGCATTTTCATTTGTTTCAGAGTAATGGCACAATTGATGTTGTCCATCACACTGACTCATCCCATTCCCCCTGTTGTATCCCTTTCCACTAGGCAACTGCGCCCACTTCCATAAGGGTGGCTGGTGGTACAATGCCTGCGGCCAGACCAACTTGAACGGCGTGTGGTACAGCGGGGGAGTTTACCGCAGCAAATTTCAGGATGGAATTTTCTGGGCAGAGTATGGAGGAGGTTTCTACTCCCTGAAGTCGGTGCGCCTCATGATCCGACCAATCGACTAAAACCTTGAACTTTGGTTCTCTTCGAACAATCCTTAGTCTCCTTCCTTATCTTTATCTACCCGTAAACAAATTCTGTAAAGGCAGGACCAGGAACCCCTGCCATTGTCCAACTGTGCCTTCTAGAAGAGAGCGGAGGAAGAGATGGATGCATATGTTTATAGTCAGATGATAATGACTCTAAGAGTCGACTCAAAAGTGAAAGAGGACTGATACTATTGCCCTTCGTAAATACCTGCTCTCCTCCACCTTTCAGTCTGGACAGTAATGGTCCATAAAACTATTTAGTACTACTCTCACATGTTCCATTTTACTAACTCATGGTGAAACGCGACATGTAATAAAGGGAAATGGTCATTTACTTTAAGATATGAGATTTCTCCTGAGCAGCTAATGGTGACTTATTGAAGGAAGTGTTGCCCGTACCAAGGGCTAATGGATGTACTGGGATGTTAAATGCAAGTAGCAAGAAAATCCATGAAATTAAAAGATTTCAGTAAGAATATTTGATGAACAAATGCGGACAGGCTTTGATGAACCTTCTGTCTACTCGTTTCTGGGATTTTTCTGGACTTTCAGGGTTTTTATTTGACCCCACACAAAAGAAATGAAGTAATGCAACAGTGTGCTTGCTTAAATTGCATATGGCTGAGCTGGCTTTGGTATGTAAATATATCTGGCTGTATTTGTGAAAGTTAATTTAAGAGGTGTGATACTACTCAGGCCAAATGTTCACAATGTTGTCACTCTGCCAGTCTTTGTTATTTATCAGTGTATTTATAGTAAGTATAGCCAGGGCCATTTTATATCTAGCCCTGTAACAATACAATTCTTAATTTTTTTTTTTTAAACCTATGTAGAAATGCATTGATATCAGTGTAATGATTGAAGTGGGTGCATGCGCACGCACACACAAATGACAAATACAAAGTGGATTTCTAGTTGACTTGAGTGTGGAGAATGTGTGACACCCACTGCCAGTTCCCAAATCAAATTAAATTCCTTTATAAACATTGAACAGCCTTTAAGTCTTCACTTAGCTTCATCTTAATGAAAACCAAAACAAACAGTAAAACCTTAACTATTACAGTGTGTAAAGTATCAGCAAAGTCTCCATCCATTTAAAAATATGATACAATCAACTGAAATCTGAAATGAACCACTTTGAACTGATTGAAGTGCATTCCAAGCAAGAAGAAGGAGAATTTAATAATGAAAGAAGGGGGAAGAATAAAAATGAGCTGTAAGAGACTGCAATTAAAATCTCATTATTCTTGTTTGGAAGAAAAGAATTATGTGAGGGGATAAGGCAGATTCAAAGAGGCAGTTGGGACTATACTAAGGTACGGACAGAGATAGATAACAGTGAGGATATCAAATGATGCTGGTACAGAAGAATTTACAGACGAAACGCAGAGACAATAAAGAGACACAAGATAGCTGGGGAACATTCACTGCACGCAAAAAAGCTATTCAATTTTTCCAGATGTCTTTTTGAAAATATGCTCCAGTGTTTTCTGAGATGTACAGTAACACCGGGTAAGACATGTGGGCAAGGTCACAGTGATCTTGACATTTGACCACCAAAATCTACTCATGTCATCTTTGAGTCTGAGGGAACATTTGCAAAAAAACTCCCCCAGAGATATTGTGACAACAGGAAAGATGCACAGCTTAAAAACCTAATGCCTGTGGCCACAGCTGTTGCAGATGCAGACTGAGAGTGTCAAAAATAGTATACAAGTATCAGTAAAGCCCCATTCAGAGAGGTCAATAACTAAACCCCCTGTCTATGTAGGACATGTTTCAGCTGTTCTTTCTCTTATCTGTTTAACGTAGCGTTTTTTACAACTACGAGAAGAAAGAGGAGTGCTGACGTACAGAGGTGAAGCAAAGATAATAAATTAGGTGAAAGGGACAGATAAATGTTAATGTTGTAAAAACAACAGGAGACTAGTTATTGTAGTTTGGCTCACTGTGACAAGGCTCATGGAAGCAATTAAGGTACTTTAAAACTCTTAAGGGGCCAGTATTTGCAGCTGGATAGTTTCAGAAACCCTCTCCCGAAACACAATTACAGTGTCAGATTGGGAGGCTGCATCAAACCATTTCTGAGACTGAGATTGTCTCAGCTTCAAAACACTTTCACACAGTTCCTAAAATGAGAACATAGAAGTATGGATGAAACCGGAGCCAACTCGGTGCACACAGATAGAGGACTACTGTTGTTATTCTGCTTATGCTACGTGGCCAGCACAGACAAGGTGAAAGGAGAAAGAGTTTTCAAAGTGTGTGTTTTTTGTCACAGTGGAGTGATACATTTCTATGGGCTCTTTGTCCTTTGCATGATTAGCTAGAGAACAGGGACAAGTTCATCTGCGCTTTTAACAGGCAGGCCCTGTGGTGAACACATACAGGAGGGGTCTGTTTCTGCTGAGTCGAATAAGAGGTCAGAGTTCAGACGCATGCATGCACACACATGCACTTTAGCACAAACGTATCACTGTGCAAAAACCAAGGCTAAGTGACTGAAGAGCAGACACAAGCTTCTTTCTTTAGCCTTATCACCAGAGGTAAGTGTCACTCCCACAGGGATACACAGCAGACAGAAACATGACGGGATGTCACATGCACACAGACACATTGTGAAAGTTAACCTACCTGTGGCATATTTATCACACAGAAAAACACATGGTAATGTCAGCTCTCTGCTGTGGACAGATAATTATACACTAAGAGAAATCCACCCAACCCAAATTAACCATTACACATACACACAGCTATCCTTATTAGGGCACCGCATTGCCTTCCATTCATTGTGGACAGCCTAACCAAAACCTTATCCACAACTTTAACCAGGATGTCATAGATGATGTTTTGACTCATTAGGACTGAGCTTTGGTCCCCATGAGGACAAAAAGTCCTCACAAGGTCAGTGTTTACACTAGAAAAGGTACTCAAGAGGCATCAAACAGGAGCGCGCACACGCGTGCACGATACTCTGAACCAGCACTGCGGCTTTTGTTCATTCCCACCCGCTCTCACTCACACTCTCTCTGAAGGGACTGGTGGATTTATGATAGAGGGGAATGTCTGAGAACAGGAGAGTGGCGATTTCCATCCTGTGTGCCAACTTGGCTCAGTCCAACTCTGAGGGCAGCCAGCTGGTCACACATCACACATGCACACTCATCGGACTGTAAGAAAACTCACACCAACACTTAAAACACAAAAAGACTCCACCAAATAAAAATCCAACTTATGGTCTTATTCACATACGCAACACAGACATAGTTAAGCTAGCAAACATGTGCCGTTACACAGCATTAGATTTGCATTCGTTTCCCGGTCAGTCATTATGTCCAGACTTCCATGACGGAGCACAATGTGGTAGTTAAAAGTTTCTGAAACGACAAACAGACTTTCCAGCTCTCTGTGTTTATGCTTGTGTTTGTTACTCCATGCTCCAGTGGCTAAGTTTGCAGCAGTAGCTATGATACCAGTCTGATTGTAAGAGAAACAAAAAATCATGGCAGTAAAGATCAAAGTCGTCATCAAGTAAAAAAAAAAAAGAGAACAAACAGTACAGCAATAAAACCACACATGTGGACATGAGCGATTTCACTGCACAACTCAAAAGGGGATTCCTGCATGATGTCATGCCATGGAGAGAAGGGGCATAAATATTTAAGGGGAGGAAAAAGACATTTATTATTGTTATTTTCAGTTTTCCTCACTGATTCATGCATTTATTCCAGCTGAAAAGAAAGTAGATATGTTTCAGGAAAATTCAACATTGTCTGAGAAACAGAGCAGAACTAGAATGGCACACAGTAGAGTTCATACCTCTGCCAAGGCCCAACTGTCCCCCTAATGAAACCACATCTGAATTCACGAGATCTGGATTTTTTCTTTTATTGGGATGTGCACCAAATTATGCAAACTCATACATATCAGACCCCAAAACATGCCTGATGTTTTTCATCAAGATCCATGAATTATTCCCTGAGAAATCAAGGAAAATGTTGAAAAATGTGTCTCATTATATTCATTCCTTGATCTGCCCCGATATGGATCATCACCAAATATTGAATGGGTTCTTCCCTGACCCATACCACATCCTTGAGGCAAGTTTCGTGGCAATCCGTCCAGTATTAACACACTTCTCATTCTCTGTTTCATGCCAGACACACAGGCAGAGGCTGTTTGTTTCTTAAACCCAGACGCCTGTCCTTAGATTAACCTCTGTCCTGTAAATGGTCCATAAAGATAGGAAGCTGACAGTCAGCAACGTCAGTGCCTCGTTCAAAGATCAAACCATGTGGATGTCTGTGTGTGTGCATGTCTGTTTGTGTGTGTTACCTAGGTATGGTATACACGAGACCATGCTCTGGCTGCTTATGTAGTCTCTCAGTCGTTTGTAGTTGTCTTCTTTGGACATCAGGTAGTCGAGTCGATCAAACGTTGCCTTGTCCTTACGACTCAGTAACTGAAGTAAAGAAGGAGAGAGAAGGGGGAGCAAAGGGAAAGATAGCATGAGACCTAAATAGACAGCTATAATGCGTTTGCTACTGCAGGAGTTAAGGAGAAGTAGGAAAGAAAAGAGGTTCTCTCATAAAATCTAATCCAATCAAGTCACTTCTTTCAGAGCGAGGGGTGAAATTGGATACATTCCAGGAAAAGATTAAGTTTTAAAAACAAAAAGCTTGAGAACCTGATCAAATGGAGAAAAATAATGCAAGACAGAAAGAACTGGCAAATACAGTGTTGGCGACTGGTTAATCAGAAGTCTGGTGACAAACTGTCATCCAGCTACACATTAACACTTCCTTCCTTCAAAGTTCTGAGACTTAAGCTGCAGTCAATCCTTAGCTGTTGGAAACGTAGTTTATCTTTTCAAACATGGAATTTAGAATGTGTCTCCACATGGGAGCACTTGTGATTATATCTCACTTCCCTGCTCTACATACAAATTAACACGTACATAATTTCTGTACGCAGAGACCAACTGATGTTTTCGCCAATCTGACAATACAGATGTGCCTGTTCCCAATGCGTTTGTGCCTGTGTCTCCGTTTGAGAGGGGGAGAGCAAGAAAGCGGGGCTAGGAGTGGCCGAGTGAATCGATGCACTGTGCGCAGCTCTATTATGAAATAAGAATTTATATTACTCATTTGATGAAGAAAAAAAGAAGATAAATGTGGTGGACAATATTGGTACTGAGACGGTGGCCACAAATCAATCTTAAATACTGAGAATTTAAAAAATACTTTTGGTTCATTGTAAAACTGTAACATGTCAGTGAGCATCAACTGATTAGAAGGTCCTTCAATGTGGCCCAGGATGCATTTGTGTTTACGCTGCTAAGCGTGTAAAAAATGTTAATACCAGGTCAGAGTAACAGAGAGTAAAAAGAAAGAGAGTGACACCTGAAGTGGGTCCACACGCTCAGATCAGTGGGTGGTAGTCATGCAATCAAAAGCTGTTTGCAAACAACGATAAAAAAACAAAAGTGGAAGAGATCTAACTGTTGCACAGAACCCGACCCAACATACTAATGCAGACGTGTGTGTGTGTGTGTGTGTATCTTTCCAGGGGCATGTGTCCTTGCCAGCAAAACTATTTACTGACTGGTGATAAGAATCTGTTTTAGTGTTTTTGAGGAACTTCCCTCTTTACATCACGGCATAATTATGCCATTATCAAAGATCTACAACTTCAGAGAGAAACTGACAGACTTTTTGTCCCGCACACATTTATAATATGGACCTTAACCAAAGTAGCTATGAACGAATTTATTCAAACTTTGACATTTGCTCTGTAAAAGTTGCTATAATAAATAAACTTTAATAAGATTAACAACTGAATAATGTGTTGAAAATGTCCCCTCCATTTGAACACACGCATGATCAGTTAATAAATCTGCATGTGTCCGGTATTTCACCTAAAAAAAACTAAACCATTCAAAGACGTACACATTTACCAGTGATGGATCTTGCTGATTAAATTCTCATGATATTAATAGAATTATACGTTTTCTGAATGTCCTGCATACCGTTATCGTACAGATCTACGTGACACCTCTTTGTATCAACAGCACTCCACTAATAAATCAGACTTGCTTTTTGAGTTATGTAAATATACTCACCGCCCATGTTTTGGTAAGCCTGAAGATGGGAGCACTTTGTAACCCCGACACCACAGCCATGACCGCATGAAGGTTGTTAATGTCACACAGTTTCTATGGGAAGTTGAAGCACATAGAGCATAAAAGTTGAGTTTACTCTGCAAACATTCATAAGTTAAGAACAATAAAGTCATATTGTGTGTAGACTTGTGTACCTTGGCAGTGCGAATGTAAAGACTCAGCACCTCTGCTCTGATCTTCAGCGTCTGCGCGTGGAGGATCTCTCTTACCACCCAAAAACTTGTCTAGAAAAAACACACACACACACACGCAAAGAGATGATGACACCATTCGACTCTCACACACTCACCAAAAACAGATGCGGTTTACGGCAGAACTGATTAAGCAGAACGGGTCTGCAGGCACTCATCACAACTCAGAAACTAGTCAAATTCAGAGCAGGAGAGCACTGGGCAGACTGCTAACAGGAACGCTCCATTAGAGTCGATTAGGAATTAGCCCTTGAGGTAAAACAAGAGCTTTGCAGGAAAATCCAAACTTATTACACAACAGACACACTATAAATCCTAATATGTAAACTGTGAAAGAAGGAGAAGAGTGCGTGTATATGTGTGTTCAGAGTATTTGGCCAGACCAAGAGCGATGTCGGAAATTTCTCAAGGGAGAACGTTGGTAAGCCAAAGTTCTGATTATACATACACACACGGACAAGTCAGAGCATCAATCAGTGTTTAAGCTCTGGGGAGAGCAGGAATGGAAAGAGGAAAAGGGAGGAGAGAGAGGAGGTGATGGGAGGGGAAGTTAGCTTCAATGCCACAGGGCTCTGAGCCCGCAGCTGTCTGTCTGCACATTGTGTTCCCACAAAATCACTTTCTATTTGTGGCAGGAGATGACGAGGGGAGTCATCATTACTTAAATGAATTATTAAATAACATATGTATATAATGTTGCTTCATTGTGAATATTCTAATTTCCATTGTGATATAAATAACCAAACACCAGCTTAATTGGTTCTTGATGTAATCCTCAACGACTTTAGTCGGGTCAGTGATGGTTGATTACAGGATGTTTGTAAGTAGCTCGCTCTCATGTGCATGACAGGAACACAGAGGGGGCTGATAAAGAGACAGGACGGCCCACCGATGCCATGGGATCTCTCCTGGTGTTCCAGACAGACTGGTCCTTTGTCAACTTGACTAAATATCAATAGTTATTAATGGAGCTTTATTTATATTGTATTTTTCCAGTCTTATCAACCACTCAAAGCTCTTTACAGTACAATTTGCATCCATCCAGTCACATGCACATGCATACACTGCTTTTATAAACAGCCCTGTTTTTCTATCACCCACCATTCGTTAACTGTTGGCACAGTCGTCAGGGGCAATTTGGGGTTTAGTGCGAGTATTCAGTTTTTTGATTTATTCAATTGTGATGGTATCATCTTCACAACATCTGTTCACAGACAGACGAGAAACATAAACATGCAAAAAAAAGGACGGATAAACACCTAAAAAGAATACCAGTCACACTGTCTGGTGCTCAAAATGTGTAACCAATTGTTATTAATGTAAAGGAAATACTGGTTCTAATGTGAAAGGAAGACTGACCCTCTCTGCTTTTCTTCTTTCGCCTTTTTCAGTGTCTGAATTATTTCTCCACTTTGCTTCCCTCTTTTCTCTGCTGTTAGACTTTAGTGGGTGCTACATATATAAGTCAAACAGCTGGTAATAGCCCTGGAATTTTTTGTTTCAGGGAGGAAGTGAGAAGTGGAGGAGTGAAGAGATAAATTCATCCAGCCACTAACTCACTCCCTCTCTTATAAACACACAATTCACAGATCAAACTAAATTTAATCTGCTAAGGTAGTGAGTGTATTCCCATAAAACAGAGCCATGTGCGTTTAATTTCACCATTTCACGTGGAGAGGTCTGCAGAGAAGATGAGGGAGGGAATAGAAGACTCACAGATGCTATTTCCATTAGCTACCACTTGAATTTGCCTCGTTTTCTTCGAAAGAGAGACCTGAATATAAAAACCCTTAAAATCTTGGCGGTAAGAGGTTCAGATTCCCTCGAAGCAGATTAAATGGATTAAAAATGTATTTATTATTGTTATCATTAGTATTAATAGGGCCAGGAAATTCTATAGAAAGGAAATTTAATGGAAAAGGGTTTTTATGTTATTATGTGTGATGTGTTTGTATTCTTACCTTTTTAGGTACTTTTAGTATCTTGATATACTACTTATCAACACCTTTGTGTATTTTCTGTATGACCCATTTTCTTTTATTATAGCAGCAAAGGGGAAGAGCCCAAGACAAATGTCCCACTCTGGGACAATAAGTCAACGTTGAATCTTGAAATCTACCTCCGATCTCCAGTGTACAGTTGACTGCAGTTTCCATTTACTGTAAAATGTGATTCCAGTCTGGGAGCAGAGACATGCTGCAGCTTCACATTCAGTTTGTTCAGTGTTTTATCTTAATATCTCAGGTCAGTCTGGACAAAATATACTGTACCTTAGGGGTTCATCGCAGAACATGTGTCTGTGTCTGCATCTGCACAACGATAAGATCACTCCTGACGACAGTGCTCCACATACAGAAGTGTGTAAGAAGGGAGGCCGAGAGACAGGGGCATGTCTGTATGGATGCCATATTTTGTCCCAAGTAAGGATCATGTCTTTGGGGCTGTGCTCACGAGCGTATCAAGGCCTCCAGAACAGACCTGAGAGTCCCCAGTTCTCAATGAACATAAATAGACAGAAGAAGGCAGATCCAGACGGTTTATTGTTGTGGATCAACCCATTAAATGGCCCGAGGGGAGGAAGGGATGAGGTGGAGTTGAAGATCTGGACAAAGACGAGGATGATAGCTGGCTGACAGACCTGAGGGGATGGTGGGTCTGATTTACCATTGGCTGTTCAACAGAACAAAGTGAATTAATATGCCAGAGAATCAATGTGTTTAGAATTAATGGTCAATGAGCTGAAATAAGTTGATCATGTCATCATTGCCAACTTCTTTATTACTCCTCTTATGATTTCTAGATAAAATAATATTTGTTTTACTACTACGCAAGTTGCTCGCTGCATCAAAACCACGCACTGCTCATATGCATTATACGACCAATGCACAGTACCATTCTGAAATATTCACTCTTTGCTGCCAAGTGAACAGTGTAGTATTCTTTTGCTCAACTGGATCCTGAAACCAGCAAAGAGCGTCTGAAAGAAGAGGAATATGGCTTCTCCTCATGCTAAGGGAATCTCTGCTCAACCAGTTCAAGTCCTATTATTCACAAAGCTAATTTTCCTTGGCTTGCAGCAGATGAAGTATGTGCAGCTAACATCTTGAATCACCGTTTGGGATCTGCTACACATGGAGTTTCCACAGCAACACATTCTTGTTAGATCATCTCATATTTATACAGGAGGGCAGTAAAGTGGGTCTTTACTGGATGATTCTGGCAAAAACACTGGAAGGAGATTAAAGGGAACTGCTTACATCATTAACCACAACTTCCTGTTGATTTCACAGGGCGCAGAGGGAGCATGCCATTCACACTCCTGAATAAATTATATACGTAAAAATGTAATGCACGCGATTCAAAAACATACAAAATCACATTAATAACTTGATGCAGTTCAGAACCAAAATCCAGCTAAGGACAAAGTATCCTACCTTTCTTCACTGCTCTTTTACTTGGAGACTACTTGTGCGGTATATGACTAGCAGGGAGGAGATGTGGAGGTTATTTAGTGCTGCCATGACAAGAGCATGAAAAACAACAACCTCTGGGAGAGCAGTGGTGATGATTTGGTACTTGGAGGATGAAAGAAGATGGCACAATGGAAAGAGGAGTTGTAACCTCTCCATTCCTCGATGGCTAAAGCTTATAAATCTTTAACACTACCAGAGGAATGGTTTTCTCTCCCTCTGTTCTCCTTTTGGGAGCGACATGGGACTTCAGTACTGCACTGAAGTGCAAACTGCGTGTATGTCTCACCTGGTTGAACCTGCGAGTGAAGGCCACGGCATTTGGAGCAGAGCTGTGTTTCTCCTTCTTGTTCCAGCCACAGCTCGACAGCTCCTGAAAAAAATGCATACAAACAATCAGGTAAGTTAGAAATATGCACAGGTACACAGAACCATTTTCAGTTAGTCACTCAGTGGGAGGTGAAGAAAAAGCACAGGGCAGAATGTGATAAGAGAGAAAACATAGATGAGGAGAAAGAGGGAAAGAGAGAGAGAGGCGGAGGACAGCATCCAGTCAAAGATTTAGAGAGACTGAAGAACGGCTGAAAAACAAACCGATTCAGGAGAAAGTTCTACCTCATTAAGAAGTTTTGTGGTCTCTACCAATTACCACTAAACGTATTCTAACCAAAAGAGTGTTTCTTAAAACTGTTCATAAACAATGATACAATAATTCAAATAAAAAATCTGAAAGTTTTATCATTGGTTCATTTATTCATTGAGGAACTGATTCATCTTTTAAAAAAGGTACGTGTTGAACTGCTGTGGTCTGGAAAAGCACAGGTCAAACTAATTAAATAAACAAATGACTAATCCTTATTAGTCATGCCAGTAAATCTGAGTCACCACCTAAATGTGAAGCAGAAAAGTCAAACTCCACCACGAGAAAGCTTTACTGCAGTGTACCAAAACACGTCCCATCAGCACAGGGCTGATATAACCTACATTTCTGACAGCTTCATGTAAAAGGAAGCAATGACACATAAAAACAAGAGAAGACAAAAACCGCTGAGGCTATTCAGTTTACAATGATACAAAGCAGAGTAATTAATGGATGTTTGATTAATTTTACTTCAATAACAACTTGAAAATAAGTATGAAGTTACTGAAATTGTAATTTATTGATTTTCTGGCAGAGACATTTTTCATTTCAAAAAGTAATTTCAGTTTATTAAAGTGAAGGCAGCAACTCTGGAAATTGAACAGAGAAAATTCCAGCAACACACAAACAGTCAGTCAGGACCAGGCTGGAATCAGCTTGGCCTCGGCCACTGTTCTTAGCAATGAGGTAAAGACTCAGACAGAAGACCACACAGACACTGAGAGGGGAACCCAGACCCTCCTTTGGCCCTGCAGGCTGTCCACAGGCCAGGGACACTGACGTAACCGTCGGAAAGATGTTGCACAAGCTCTCCTCTTAAACCCTGCCAACTCAACCGGCCGACTTGCGCTACGATATGAAGAGCGGAATCAGGCTGCGGCTCCTCCACATGGCCCCCCCTGTGAGACAGCCCGACTGTCTGGAAGCAGCAACCTCCACCAAACAGCTCACAACTTTGGACCCCATCAAGACGTCTACTCGCACAGATAAGTCACGCTCACTCAAGGGTGAGTCTCTGAGCCGTTAGTGGCAGCCAGCAGGGTTAAAGAGGCAGCATATCAAATGCAGATGTTAAAAGCAGACGTTAATGCGTGGGTGTGTCGATGCCTCTGGGCCTATGTTGCGAAGGATGAGAATAAAAGGAGAAGTAAACGGGGGAAACACTGGAGGGAAAATGAAAGGATAGTGTTAAGACCATTAAAGAAACCACTGAACGTTGTAAAAGACCCAACAGCATCTTCCCATGAGGATGACAGGCCTGTGTGGAGCCTCCTCGGAGTTAGAGCACGTTGTCCCTGTCACAGGATGTATCAAACCCAGTGTGAAGGAGACTCGAGCAAGTCTCACCGAAGGAGAACGCGTCGTTTATTTAAAATGTGTCCTTTTAAAATAAGCACTGCCCTCCGCACTGCTGTCATGTCAATCATTATTTTCTCCAACTTTCACACAACTTTGGTGATGATTCTTAAACAAAAACGTTCCATAGCTATTAAGAGCTGTGTGTTTGTGTGTCTCGCAGCTCGAACCATCACCTGACCACCCAGGTAGGCGGTACACCCAAAAGGAAACACACAGTTGCTCTAATGCCTCCCTCGCTCAACAAGAACCACAACATTTCAACAACTGTAACCGACTATTCAACACTGGACCACCTAGACCTGTCTTCTAATTTAACCATCCATCTATTTATCCACCTAGGCACACCAAAAGTTGAGGTTATTATTGTTCTGAAGTTGTGTAGTGACAGTTGTCTTGTAGAAGGAAACTAATCCACAGCATCTCCAGAAATGATTAGAAGTTTATTTCCTTTTGTCTTTATTGTCTCATCTCACACTCAACATTACAAACGGCATTATCGAGGCAGCTCTGGTAAGAAGAGGGTTTTACATGCTACAGTAACGCTCCAATAAAATTTTTTTTTAAAAAAAGAGTCAGTGCTTATGCCAAACCACAGACAGCCTGTCATTTCCACATGCTGGTCTGGCTAAGCAGCATTTTTCATTAAAGCACAGTCCTATGGGGTTGCTATATGCTGGCTATATCAACTCAGTCTATATAGTTAACGTGAGGGCTGTCGAGGAAAGCTGACGTCACGTCTGGTTACAATTTACATGTGCGCTCTATGGATCCAGCCAAAGACCTAAACAGAGGTCAGATTCTCAGCGAAACAGCAACCATACTAAAACTGTACATAACCCTAGAGATCTCTAAAATAAACCTGCAAATGACCACTCCATCTCATTATCTCTCCATCTAATGCTGTGTTTGTTGAAACCCGAGTGTAGACTGAACTCTGACAAATGCACTGTAAGAAGAATCAAGTAAACAGAGGTACAGGCTGAATACAACAACAAGCTGAAGCTCAGCCACAAATTGCGATGACCTCATGCGAGATACTGCAGCAATTGCTTTTGTGAACTTTGTAAATGGAAAACTCAAGTGTTGGGGTCTCGGAGAATATTAAAGAGGGGCCACAGGCCAAGACAGGAAGGACTGATAAAGATGAAGAGCATAATGGAAAAACGAGGAGGAGAGGAAGTGAGGCTGAAAAAGAAGGTTTGCCACAAGAAGAGGAGCGATTGTGGAGATAAATTTACTGGGAATGTGAGGAAGGGATGGAAAGTCGAGTGCTGTTCTGCACTTCAGCTTGTAGTGAGACAGAGGAACCCTCAACTGAGTGCCAGGTTATGACACCAGTCTGCCTTTTCTTAGTTCTAGTAAAACCAAAATCTCTCTCTCTCTCTCTCTCTCTCTCTCTCTCTCTCTCTCTCTCTCTCTCTCTCTCTCTCTCTCTCTCTCTCTCTCTCTCTCTCTCTCTCTCTCTCTCTCTCTCTCTCTCTCTCTCTCTCTCAGAAATTATGAAAAAAGGGTCACGAAAAGCATTGTTACCTCGGTCAGACATCACTAAACTGCAGAGCTGAAAGAGACTTCCAATAAGTCAGCAGCAGGCTCCATTACTTTTCTGTGCACACCATGAAAATGATGACTTTTCCAGGAGCTCTTTTCAGACATGTACTGCATAAGATTCTGAAATTTACTATAGGTGGGGTTTCTATATGAAGATTTAATAGCGCCATTGCACGATATTACTATACAGATTATGTTTTATGCTAAAAGAAATAAACTAAACTCAGCAGTGATCTACTACTCCAGAGAGTATTCCTCTGGCACCTTCTTTGAAACTGGATTAAAAACTCTGGCCCAAATGAAGGAAAACGTCTTATTGTGGGTTTTCTGTCTCCACTATCAAAATGTTATTTTCTCCATCTTTCACCACGATTAATGTCTACTGATCACCATGCTGAAAGGCTGGAGTGTAGGTGGGATTCCTTGTTTGTTGTGCAGCAATTCTTTTCTCATCCCTACAGCAGAAAAATGTCAGCTACAGCTGTGACTGCACGACACACCGCAAAATATAGGAGAACATGTTTGAAATTTGTGAAAACTTTAAGCCTACATGTCAGGCCTCAGTCTATGAAGAGTTACCGCCAACTACAAGTCATCACAAGACTCCATGAGTCACATGAGAGCCTCAGTCTGTTCAGTGGATTTTTACACTGGGTGCTCAGACGTGAGGAACTGACATACTTCTCGGCGGTACGTAAAATGCAATCTGATAGCTATTCCCTGAGAGCTGAAGCAAAACCTGCCAAAGCCGCAAAATTACTTACTTGGCTGTTGCCATGACTGTGTGTTAAAACAAATGCAAACCTCTCTCCCCTTCGAGTCCCTTTACATCACTCAGTCCCTCATCACTTTTCTTTCAGTCTCTATTTCATAAACATCCATCTGCTTGTCTGATTATGAAATAGAAATGGCCCACTGGGACTGGAAAAAAGAGATGAATGAAGAAAATGTCCCATGTCTTCCATTTCATCACACTCACTTGCCCTTTTTCCCTGACACGTATTATCTCTCTATGTCTCTCATCAGATGATCGTCCATATTAAGTGAACTATTCAAGCCAGCACGCTCTTGAAACACGGAACCCATCACTGATAGAAACCATGAGGAATTACTGCATCGTAAATTTAGATGAGAACAAGATTTAGCTACATGTCCCTCGCACTGTTTTCCCTCCATCTTTCTATGATCCGGCTTGTCATTTTAATGGCACTTCACTTTGCAAACCCACAGCCAAGCAACACATCAGGGATTCAGCTGATGTTTGTAGATTGCTCTGCAACTATAGATTCTTTTACCACAAAAAAATTTACTTCTGCTGTTCCCATCAATTATGCCTGCACTCCAAACAGAACACAGGACTCTGACTACGCCTTTTCATATTCTTCACCATCTTCTTTACTCTACAGACAAGACACTTGAGTTTGACTGACGAGGATCCATTACGGGAAGGAAATATACACCAATCCTCGTGCATGCAGTGTGTTGTCACTTATGTGCTATTAAAACCGTATGTGTTTATACTGTGTGTTTGTCTCTGGATTCTGCTGTGTCAGAGTGGCAGGTTTCCAGCTCTGAGCTTTAAAACCTGCCTCTGTTAAACTATTTCCAATATTAAAGGGTTATTTAGAAATACTGGCTTCTCCAGTTATAATCCATTACTTATATATATTTCCACAGTTTGGAAGAAAAGAGGATAGTGAACGTGAACTATACTTCCTGGCCCAAGGGTTTGGCCAGACCCTTAACACCATTTTCTCACACAGTTTGTGGTGACTCCATTCACAGTTCTCATGTAATCTTTTATTGCTTTTGTGACTGACAGTTATCCGTTCTTCCTCGTCCAGAGGCTTCGGCTAGACCATACATCTGCGCCTTGGGAGTGCTGGAAAGCTTGAGTTAATGGTCTGGGACAATTTTGCCAACTCATCTGTTTATGCGTCATATACACATGTAAAATAATGAACAACACAAGCATGCATATTTATTTCTGGACTCTCAGTTGCTTTCTAACACACTCACATTCATTCATGTTATGAATACAGTTATGTGTTTATGGAGAGAAGAAAAATTTAATCTTAAAAACGGACATAACATGCCAAGGCAAAGCTAGTTTATGGTCATTTCAAATATTACAAGCAGTCAGAAGAGTTATTATGGAAATTACAGCAGCCTTGGAAGACCAGCGAAAAACAGAAATGGAGCAAAACATTGAAGTCACGCAGAGGTCGGCATTTGCAGTAAGAAGCCATGAGTCTAAAGGTCAAGTATGGTTTTCCTATAGTAACTATGCTGTAAGTCTTGAGTAAAAACTGTTAGAAATTAGAATAAGAACAGACCAGGACAGTTCAGAGTAATGTGGTGGAAAATCTAATTTGTTTATCATTTGTCATAATACAAAAACATCTTAATACTGAAGAACATCTGAACATGTCAGAGTTTAGTCAGGCAAGAGATGCGATATAGATATCCAATCCAATAGATGGTGGATGACTGCACATCTAGCTGAACAAATGAGAACCATAACACATTATTGCTGCTTTCAGACATACAATGACCTGTATATGAGAACTCAAATATCTGAGTCAGTTTCCCTGAACATTTTTTGAAACTTTTCCTGCCAGCTCCCCCCTGTTAAAATTTCCATAGAAAGTCTGAGTGAGCGCAAGTGAGAATGCAGCAAGAAAAAGGCTGGAAAGGAGCAAAGCGAGCAAGTGATGATGTTTCTAGTAAGCAAAGGACGCAAAGCTGAAAAATAGAGAGGGCCTTTGGTGATAAGTGCTGATCTCGGTATGACAAAAACTTTTTTATTTATATGACATGTCCTGCCTCCTACATGCTCTACACAGGCGCCACCACTCGCCCGAATGTTCCAGACATTTTTCTGCAGTTGTGAACATATTTGACCCAGAAAATCTCGTGCTGCATTTATGGTAAGTGAAAGGGGAAACAGGGAAAGGGACATTTCTGTCTAAAAGCCCCTTATGTACACTCACTGCCTTCTTTCTACCACTCACTCATTTCAACAAAATGAAATGCCAAAAATTCAAGAATTTGCTTTATATTAATATCCATTTAATTTAAGCTATAATAGTTTCCCATTTTATCAGTAACCTGTTTGTAGATTTCAGAGTAATACAGCAGTTAAAGGGTGCTTAAAGGGCAGACATGGCTGCATGTCAGTAAAAACACTATTGCACATCTCAAGGTTTTAACCAAGTTATTTAATATTTTCCTATTCAGACAGTGGACAGAGTGAAACAGCAGGCGTGCACCAACACACACAAACACCTGATTTTACCATCATGTGTCTGAGACTGACAGCAATGGAAACTCGAGCCGAGTTCAGTTCAGTCATAGCTATGTAGTTTTCTTCGTAGCCAGTGTTGAGACAAAAGCACAGTGAAAGTAGGAAAAGCCCCTCGAGTGCACTCTGATGCTGCTGGGTCACAGTGTGTACACTGTACACTCTGCTCCCTACTCTCCCTCCACACTGCAACCTTCCTCTCCTTGTCAGCTCTCCCCCTCGATCAGGTCAGTGAGAGAACAAAAGTCCTTCCCAAATAGCCTCTCTTGCTCACTTTTCCCAGCATTGTTCTTCAATCCCACGTATAGTCGCTCTACATGGGACACACCCACCTGATACTTAAATCTTTACCCTGAGCCATTATTTTCCAAATTGCTACATTGGACTGAAATACAGGGACACATTAGACTTGTAAATCCCACTTAGTCGGTCAGTCAGTCAGTCAAACAAAGCATTTATGAAAACATTTATGAACCTCTGTGTGATTTTAGCCCGGTGGAGTTAAGACGATGGGGCTGGAGTCCAGACGATATCAATGACTTCCCTCTAAGTGAAGAAACAGCAGTACTCCAAAGACAAAAGCTACTTAGAGTCCACAACCGATGGCCGGGGGCCAGTTAAAGTCATTGGCCCATCAGTCTGCTCATGTAAGAACATCCACTCTTCTCTAAAAACAGATTGGCCATGGGATACAAATATAATCACCAATTATGTTGGAAGTCATTCAAAGTTTACAACTACTAGAGATCTACTCATTATGTTTATACCCAAAACGTGACTGTTATTGAGGGTGTTTTGTAATACAGCAGCCTGACATCAGCCCTATTATGAGACACTGTGGTACTTGTGGATAGTAGTGGATGTGACCATCTGAGCTACACAGCTACAGTAACTTCTGGGGTTGTTTCAAGTTTAGTGTCCAGTAGGCTACTAACATAAAACAACATTTTAAAATATGATATAAATACAATATACAAAAGTACAGGCATGATAATACTCTTCCTTTCCCTTTGTAGCATGTGCTGCTGTATGCTTCTCAGCTTTTTTGATAATACAATGCAAATGTAACCCAATAGACAGGCTGCTCAAAAATCACTTACATGTTCCCATGTTTGTGCCTAGCTTTTCTGTTTCAGCTGGTCACTGATCAATCACTGTATTGATATATTAACACTAATGCTAGCTAAAATCAACCTATACTGTAGCTGAGTGATGTGGCAGTAGTTTTTAAAATAAGTCATGGTTTAACAACAAAAACAAAAATAGTAATAATGATAATATTAATCATGATAATGGAATCCCTACAATCTACGATTTAATTTTGTCTTGCAATGTAAGGGATTAATCAATGTTTGATTAATCCCCTCAAACTGGATTTTTTTTCCATTACTCAGACACAACAAACTATTTACAGGATCAGACAGGTCAAGCTTAACTATGATATTTTATTTAAATAAAAACAAACTGCAGGTCTGGGAATGACGTCATGCTAGAGGAGTGTGTGTGCGTGGTGTTCGCTGTGAAGTGCCAAATGTTGCGCATGTGCAAAGGCAGGATTCAGACTGGGCCACAGCACGCTGGGCTGTGGTCTCTCTCCTGCTTTCATAAGGCCACAGTGGCCAACCTTAAACACAGATTATCCATGTCTGCTAACCGAAAGGGTCTGACAATCCAGACGAGAAAACGCATTAGCCTCTCTCACTGAGGCAACATGCAGGGTGGGCTAGACTGAGTATGACAGATACTAAGATAGTAAGTGTAATATGTGGCTGTGCATCGGAGCTCTGAATGCAGCTGCTGCTGAGATTACAACGGCATGGTAAGGATGTAAGAATGAAATACAGAAAAGAAAGGGACCGAGGGAAAGACAGCAAATGGATAGAGTAACATCTTAAATAAACAATTGTATACATATAATTTGATTTTTTTAAAAAAATAGTTTTTGAGATAAGGGGGACTGATTTTAAACCTGTCATTAAAAACAATTACAACAATTTGTTTGATGTGATCTCAGCTCACCTCTGGCTGGATTTCCTTGAACACAGGAGCATCCATGAGTGTAATTTGGCCCTGGAGGAGATGAAACACGCAGTTGTCAGACTTATTTTTATAGCAGGCCACAATGGTTAAATTTGCATTTGCCCAGATTCCATACAGCAATGTAATACCTACATTATTAAGAATTTGACAAATCATTAATTGTCAAATCTAAGATCAACAATAAAACAGTTAAAATACTGCCACATCCTCTTGTGTGCCACGTCATTGTACGCAACAGGATGTGCACAGCCCATTACTGTCATGACTTTTACTGACAGCACATTTTAACACCTTCTTGAAATACCAGGGGAAAGTGACACTACGACAAGACAAAGATTAAGAGTGCCCCCTTGTGGCCAAACAAGGTAGTACATTAGTTTTAAGAGATGAAGTAGAGTTCACTTACTGCATATTCTTCAGGAGTGACCTTCAACACATCGAACACAACAGCATCAAAACTCTTCTTCAGCTCTGAAGAACCCTTATCACTGAGAGATTCAGAGCTGCTGCTCCTCTGATGGAAGTAAAAACACAAACATTATAATGCAACTGTGTGTAACAGTTCGAATAAGGCATCAGGTATACAAGAATGATGGCAGCTGCATGGTTAAGAACAAATATGAAGTGGAAAAGAAAGGTTGATCAAAGAAAACTGTGGTTACTAAATATTCCAGTCAAAATAAACATCTAACACTTAACTACATCCTGTCGCCTCATAATCATAAAATACTAGGGCTGGACACTTCTTGTGCGTTCGTCCTGCTTTTTTCAACACCTTGAATGGAGGCCTGGCGAGTCGGCGTGGCCTCACCTCAGAGACAATTGCAGCGTTGGTGTTGATGCTTGACTGGCCATTAGGGAGGTCCATCATTCCCACACCATCTAGCTCTAGTGCAGGAGACCACTCATCATCCTCAAATGCAGCAAAGTCCACCCGGCCCTCTGGAATAAAACACACACACAGTCAGTTGGTACATTTAGCACCACATCTTGACCATTATTTCCTCACCTGCAAACATATGAGACTCATCACTCACAACTTGGTGCAGCAGCACCCTCTTCTGTTGAGAACTCACTTTGTCATTATGGGTTCCTGACTTGAATATTAAACTAAATTAACCCTCAGAAAATGTTTTATTGAATCGTCCCAGCAGGGGCATTTCATATGGACACACTTTCACAGCCTGTCACTTACTACACATAAGACCGGACAAGACAGAAGGAGCTTAGGCTGAGTGTTAAGAAGAGATCTTCCCTGAAAGGGGTTTGGAGAGGCCAGCTGGCTGCTAGAGCCACAACTTTAAACAGCTTACACAGCACTACAATATGACCTACTGCCACTCAATGACTCTCTAGACCAGAAGGATTTTTAAAAGTTCTCTGGTCAACAGAGCAGAGTATGTAATCCTGACGCTCTCCAGGTACTTTCACTGAGTATTAATGGATAACTGGATTTTTACTAAAAACATAAAATGGCTGCTGTAACTTGTAGTTGGTGTGAAAAAAGGATTTCTACACAAGTGTTTTATTAAGTTGGTTTGTTAATGCTAAGGATTCATGCCATACTACAATGCGTCACTCACAGTACTTGCAGTGCGAGCAGGAGCATCGCTCCTGAGAGAACCATATTAACGTACAAATGTGAATGACAAATACACAACACAAGCTACACAAAGACTTATTCAAAGCTGAATTACCGAAATGACTCAACATTGTCCCTTTTACTTTGGTGAATCAAATGATGAACAAATAGATTCAGCATCTGCTATTTCAACATATTCTTTATTCAAAACACAAATTTAGTATATTTTAATATTCTTGTCTAAAACTACACGTATGTAGACAGAGACACACCAAAGGATTAACAAGCTGCATTCAGACATGCACTTAAATCCTGAAATGTACCAGGGAGCTGTATGTGAGAATGGAAATGGCCGAGTCGGATGATCCCGACATTTTTTGTAAACTTTTCCAGCTAAGGCATCTCTTGTGTACTTGACAATACAGGCCTCTATGTGCCCATACGGGCCTGCTTGCGTGCGTGCGTGCATGAGTACGTTTCTTCCTATCATTTTGGTTGGCTCAAGGCTCAGGCAACGGCCTTTGCTTCAAATACCATTAGCTGCTTCCTTCCACATTGCAGTCTGCTCAGCCAGAACAAACAGCGCTACATCATGTCAACCTTCTTCATATTGTTTGACAGCAGTGCATAATTGCACAGGAAGCAGTAGCTAGTCTGTGTTTACAAGTACAAGTATGTCTGCTGTTTATAAAATCATACGTCTGCAATTACCTTACTTCCTGGTCCAATACTAGTGTCGGTCTTTTCCCAGGACAATTATATAAAGTGTAACTCACAGTTACCACACAGCCCAGTCAGGGTAAAATTAGACCTACGCTAACATAATACATGAAGTGTCCAACATTGATACAGGGATTATGTCTTCATTCCAAAATAATCACTTTAAAAAACATCTATGACTCAACATATGATCTTCTACTAAACTTTATAACCACAGTCAATAGGGTTGTTCACTAGTTTGCCTCTCAGTCCAGTGTGTCAAACACCTGAAACAATGTACAGTCATCTCTGCTCCTGCAATTAATCAATGCAGTTAAAATTTGCACCTGACCGAATTATTGGTTGGCTGAAAATTGGCAGATTCAAGCCTTTCAGAGACAAATCAGTATCAGCGTTTATCAAAACTTTTGTTTTACAGAATAAACAAAGTAAAAAAGATGAGCATTTATGTTTATATGTCACACGGTTTATTTTCTTAATTCAAGTTCTACATATTTGGTTGTATTTGTGGTTTCTTTTTATTTAGTTATTTAAATACAAGTTTGAACTGTAAAATATCAAGAATAAAATACATTTTTTGTCATTAGGGCATTTCAAATTTTCATGCTTACATCTGACAGTATTGCAAACTTCCTAATGTCTGTATTGTCCACAAAAAAAATCTACATTGGCTCTAATTAAAATAGAGGTAGCCTACGACCATGCAGGCACACAGACAGTGCTGTCAAAACATCGCGAAAAACAAGCTGTCCTTACAAAGACTGTTACACTTACCAGTCGTGTGTCAAATGGGCATAGTGCTGGGGGTGAGGTTAGCCCGTTGTTCTGTATCACTTTGTTTATCGAGTCCTTTCTTTCTGTGACACTGGCTCCTGCTCTCTGTGTGAAAGAACAAAGAGAAAGAGAGAGGAAGGCAGCATGAATCTTCTGAACATGTGGAAAACCCACACAGCCATAAGCAACAAGCACTGCCAAAAAAGTCCAGATGCTGATTTGAACAACCCGCTATTGCAACGAATGATGATGGACACCTCTGCATCCTCTGAACCATCTGTTTAAGTAACAGTTAACTCAGAAAAAAGTGGGAGAGGAACATTGGCATCATATAAATACCTACTAAAACTTCCTTTCAGATAGTTATACACAATCAATGCCATTTATTATATTATACAACTCAATATCATACAATTATTGGTATTAATTGTTCACCTAAATCAAGAAATGCAGTAATAATTACAAAAAAAACATAATGTATGCAGATGTTTCAACAGGTATCCATCTGAGCAGATCGGGGGTTAGCCATGACATTACAGAGCCCATTTTGTTATCATTGCTGGTATCATTTTCAATGTTTCCCTCGATTATCTTCATCAATTTATTCACAGCTGCTGACATTTCTTGGCCCTGAAATGTTACATAGAAATGATTTCCCAAAGTCGTAACAAAGATACTGGATGGCTACAGATTGGTATTTGAATTAGGAAAAAAATGGACCAGTACATCCTTATTCTCATTAATCAGTTGGTTTTTAAGAAGCATGAGTGACTTAATATTTGACACACGATTCCAATATGGTCCAGATAGTTTGCAGCCAACCTCATGTTGAGCATGAATCATTTGTTGCCTTAACACTTTGAACATGACATTGCATGACTAATAACCACCAGTAGGTGTCTCACTACTCTAAAGAATGAATCCTGTGTGTCAGACAGACAGGCTATGGACAAATGTTGCATTCTGACAGACAGTAGTTGGTCTTTTGCCGATAGGCAGCAGCTAAGATCTTCTCATCCCCTCAAAGTTGTTATCACTGGATAGAGGTACAAAGCTCAGCAGCAGAACAAACAGCAGATTAAGATTTCCTCTAGTCGGAGTTAACTTTAAACCTTTGCTTACAGAAGCCTGTACATTCTTTCAAAGATCACATTAGAGCAAGAGAACACCACCCTGGAGATTGGGTTCAGTTTCACAACAGCCTGCTGAGAACAAACTGGTTCAAGGTTCAAGCTGAGCCACTGGGTTCTTTTGTATTATAAGAAAAGGAATAACGTGTCTTCCTACGCAAACTTAACAGAGACTATGCTTACATCTATAGTCGGTCATTGTCCCAGAAAGTGTTGATCTTCCTATACAGTGAGCAGTGTAAACACTACATAGCAACAGCCCGTTTCTGCTTGTCTGCTGACAGTTTGCTCTGTGTCTGTTACGTACCTGATCATCCAAGAACAGTTTACATCTAACTTTACAGCTCCCTAAGATGCCCACACCTCCAACTATGCAACTTCCATAACACTTCCCCATCTAATCCCATCAGGTCAGTCTCCTGTTCTCTGCACTTGGCCACATCCATGTACCTCTAACAATAAGATGAGCTGAAATGTGTTATGTTGTGTTGACATCATGCTTTACTTCCTGAGGTTCAAGCCAGGGAATGTTTACCTGAAGAATATCATTTGTAAATGCTAGGAATGCTCACTGGGACAGTACTTAAGGAGGAGATGATGGATTAGAGGAAGAAGCAGAGGAAGATTGACAGCAAAGTGGAAAGTGTCATGTTGTAGAAGAGGATGTGTTGTTGTTAAGCCAAATGTGAGTCATTGCGCAGCCTAGCAGGTGCTGTTGAATTAGGCCTCTCTGAATCGGCTGCCTCTTCCCCCCCTCTTTGTGTTTCCAGGCTGCTTTGACATTCACATGCTGCAGTTCAAACACAAAAGCCGCTGCCAGCCTAATTGGCCTCGTTGCTGAAGGGCAAAATGCATACTAGCAAGTGTTTCCGTGTGTCGTCATTCACATGACAGCATATTTGCGCATGTGACAACACATTCCACATCCTGCACTGACCCTTACATTCCTGTCTCTAGTGGCCATGAAAACAGGTCTCCTGCACCTTCATTTGGCATGTCCTCTATCCTCTATCCTCCTCTCGCTGCTCATCTCCTGCCCTGTTTCTCTTCACCTCAACCTCTTTTCGCTGCAGTTTAAGATTTTATGTGAATGGATTAATAGGCAAAAGGGTCATCTCTGTCAGGTAAACAAATTAAAGTGCATGCACTGCATGTATGACAGTGTTCGTGGCATTGGAAAGAGCGAAAAGAGTAATAATAATTTAATTGTTGTGCATTTCTAGATGTATTTTTTTTACCGTGGCGTCAAAGTTTGATTACACAGCATCAAAGCACGAGGTTGTATCTGTATAATGTCAGTGGTCATGGATTCCTTTGATGTTTTAGATGTTGCAAAGGCAAAAGATTGATACGATCTGAAGAGAAACAAGAGTGTTTTTGACCTGAACAGATCTATTAGTCTGTAGATGTATTTTTTTGTGTTATTTTTCAGTTCTGTCAAACTATTTAACAAAGGAATTTCTATGGCATTCATTTTCTGCAATCATTTGTTTTTTAAAAGGGTTTAACCTGAGCCAGGCCATACAACAATGACAGCAATCATGACTTCCATACGTGGTTAGTAGCATACAGCTGCTAAAATACCTTATGCAAGTTGTGATTTTATCAAATGCACTGGTATCAAATCGGTACTTGACATTGGCCGATACGCCATTGTCTTGTCCAGGTATTGGAATCAGTGTCAGAAAGGGTAGTATGGTTTTGAAACATTTCTAGTATGCATATACATGTTTACTCTTAACTACATCACTATCCCAACATGAGATGATAGCTTCCATAGGCACACACAAACATAAAGGATTGTTGTGTTGAGTGTGTGTGTGATGGAGGGAACATGTTTGTTATTGCCTTTACAGAAGGTCACTTACTGTGAAACTGTGAAAAAAGGATCAGATGGGAGATTTCTGTAGCGTCCAGCATTAACACAGTGTTGTGTGACTTCAACAGCTTTGACAGCTCTGCCACTCCCTGCCTGCAGCTCTGCAGGCCTGTCTTTGACACCTAGCAGCCGCGAAAGCATCTCTTCTCAATCTGCTCAAAATGTGTGCGAATGCTCCACAAATATCGGTCTCATGCAAACAGCAAGATTCATAGACCATATTCATAAAAACAGCACAGAGTCGTGGCCTTTTCTCTGCACAAACCTTTAAAAAAAAGGAGTACGGGGAGAATCCATTTCCTCTATTGGTCCGCTGTGCTTTATGATACAAAATTAAAGTACCTCCTCTTTGTCACTGTACAATGCTTGCACTGTGTAACACATGCCCTCTGCTTTGCCTTGCAGCAACAGCAGGGCAAGAGGAATTTCAAAACCGTGCCGCAGAATGCACCAAAGTCAGGGAGCCAAAGTGGGTCAGTGTGTTGAGCTGAGCAGTGAGGGATGTGACAGCCCATTAGGCTGTGCCCTCTTCTTCTCCTCTTTAGTACACAGTACACTAACACAAACAGACTCCGAGCTGTTAGGATCTATAGGTCTGCAAAGTCAAACTATATATCTTTTCGGAAAATTACTTGTTTACTATTTAATTACCATAGTAGGTCTCAATGTCACCATAAGAGAATAAACTGGGATATGGATGCTTTACTTACATTTCAATCCATGGTCTCTTTAACTCTCATTCCCATTTTACATGAACAAATAGAAAGGTCTTATTAGGGGCCGAGCACAGACAATGGCGAAGGCCTTATTGAAATTTATATGATTATTATTGTCTGCCAAATGAATTGCCTTTTTGAAGGCCTAAACATGCATGAAAACTCAAAGTTTTCAGAAATTTCGAAAGTGGTGAAAATGTATGTATTCTGGAGTAATTTGAAATGGGCGTGGCAAAATGGCTCAATAGCCCCCCCAATGCAGCACCTTACTTCGCTTTCACCGATCTTCACAAAATTCGGTACACACGTGTATCATGACCAGACGCACAAACAAAGTCTCAAGCAGCATTAGGAATAAAATTACATTGATTTTTGTCACACGGTGTGACCGTGGTGTGGCGTCAAAGTTTGATAACACACCATCAAAGCACAGATACAAATCTGTATAATGTCAGTGGTCATACATTCCTTTGATGTCTTAGATGTTGCAAAGGTGAACGATTTATACGATATGAAGAGAAACAAGTGTTTTTGACCTGAACAGATCTATTAGTCTGTATATGGTGATAGCACCACCTACTGGCAACAGGAAGTAAGCCTCGTTTACAACTTAAATTAGATTTACATAAAATGTTCACGGTGTGGTCTGCACTTGATGGTGTGTACCATAATGCATGATTAGTGGGCATGGTTCGGCAGTGCGTGACGGACACAGGAAGTGAAGCGTTTATCCTTCCCGCGGTGTGCAGAACACACGCAACCGTTTCGCCCGGTCCTTGACCGCTCTCTTCCACGGCCCCATCAGGTCCCGAGTTCGCAAGTGCTCGGGCCTGCACAGTGCTGCTCAGAGCCCTAGATTCTAAATTGAATCTAAATTTGATTTTATTGTTTATGAAGCCTGTTAATCACCAGAGATCTAGTTAGTGGTGTTTCAGTGATGCTATGACAGCAAAGGCTAGATTTCGCTTCTCACTTTCCCTGTGCTCCAGTCAAGAGAACACTATTGATCAAAAGCTAAGAGAGGCCAGGCTGATCAAACACGCACTCCAATAACCTGCACATACACATACTTACACAGCATGTGGCTGCATGTCACAGCAGTTCGATATACTGCTTTCACTCAGCAGGTTAGCTATTCAAGCAGAGCATAGTGGCACGGCCTGTGGAGGGACAATGATGTGTGTGTTGCTGTCGAGGGAACATGGCTAACAGGCCTTTCACACCATCACTTATCATGCCTGTTATGCTCTGATCCTTCTGAAGGTGGCAGCTCAATGAGAGTTTGGACCAGTGGAAGTGGAAAAGAGAGGATGCCAACAAGTGTAACTACGAGTTATGAACACCATGTCCTGCATTGGCCCCAATTAAAGACATCGTATACAAAGATATATGACAATCGTTATTTTCCCCAACTTTGGGTAAAATTAGAATTATTCTTTTAGAGAGCATTATGGGTTATTTGTAGCTGTAAGTGTTTTCAAGTCTAAAGCCTTTCAGAAGTACTCATCCATTGGTGTTGGTTTGGTTGGTCCAGTGTAACCTGCAGGAGTTAGAAGGCTTGTATAACCTTTTTTTTGCTGTGACAGAACTAATAAATCAATGAGAGAAAAGGATCTCTTAGTGTCTTGCACAAAGCAGGCTCTCATGCGTAGCCCGAATGACAGGCACAAATAGCCCCCAATCTACCAATGCGGTGGCCCACCTTACGTTAGGCCACGGGATTCGGCCAACTACTTCTGATTGCCTGTCCAATAGCCTAGCCTAGAGTTACATCTGTCACACACAGTGAGCTCAAAAAGACAGTCTGGGTGTAAATGTCAGAGACAAGCAATCAAAGTACCTACGCCCTCCAGAAACGGTATCCTTATTGAAGCAGTGGTTGAGCAGAGAGTGGGACTCATTCACCAACCGTTCTTAAGAAGAAATTTCTTCTTAAAACCCACTTATGCAGTTTTTACAAAGATTCTGACATCACAAATGTTTTCTTATGTGGGATTAATTATGAAAACCAAGTTCATTTCTTTTCTGAGATAAGAGATGGCTCAGGAGATGCAACCGCACCACATGTTGCACACTGAACCCAGGTCAGTGTTGCAGTGCTCCCTGTGTTCGCATCAAGCGTCCACTGCTGACACTACAAAATATAACAACTTTTTTTACGGTTTGAGTCTGGTACAGCGCCGGCTTTAGATTTTTTTATCATTTTAATTAACATTAATCATTCCTGGCTTCTTTAATGCTCTTTTCAGTTTCTGTGTGTGCACACGGCAGAAAAAAGTAATTCTTAAGTAGATATGGGTGAATGAGGCCCAGTGTTTCCCCAAAAACTAGTAAATGCTCTTTGAGAATTTTGCTACCTGGTTAGCTGTTAATGCATGCAATTGCATGCCACAAAAATGCCTCACCGATTAAATCTGAAGAATGTAATATCAGCATTAAAATAAAACATGATGCATGCTGAACCTGAACTAAACTGTAACTACCCATAATGGACACTTTACGAAGTAAAACGCAAGGAGACAAACCGAGACTGAAGCACAGGACATGTGCAGCAACAGTAAATCTGAGAACAGACAAACAGTTTTAAGCAGAAGCAAAATCTGAACGTGAAATGAAGAAACAGTACCATCAACATGAAAGACCTGGAATGAATATATAAAATAAACTCCAGACAGGCATGTTTCTGTGATCATGCTCGCGTTATATTAAAAGGTGGAGGCTAGCGTTAAAGGAAATCGAAATGTAATTTGTTAACAAAACAGTTTTATCAAATTCCTAAATGGAGTGCCTAATTTAATAATGTAATAAAGTAATGGGCTGGACTTAAATGAGTAGCTGGCTGTTTGGCCGACAGCTGGCACGTATGGAAAACTCTGTTTTGATAACAGTATCTGGTTATCCATCAAATGAACCAAAGAGAGGCCACGGTGCCAAGCTTGGGAGTAGGGGCATGTGGCAGGGCCCCAGAGCAGCAGGCCGTCACGTGTGGGCAGAGCACTGGCCTACAGTTTGTGTGTGTATCTATGTCTGCATGTGTGCTGGCTTCGGCCTGATTTGTGGTCCAAATGGGAGCGGGCAAGCGGCCTAGGCCAAGTTCAACTCTGCTGCTGAAGCCTGAGAGGCCTGAGCATGGTGACAAATGACTGAGAGGGGGGGAAGGGGAAGGGGGCAGGAGAGGAAACAGAGGAAGTGTGGAGCTGGCTGCAGCTCTGATGTCTGTGGTCATTCCTTGCACGGACTATTAACAAGGAAAGGGAAGACTAACAATACAGGGCAACAGAGCAGTCAGTCAGAGAAGTACTGTTTAGAGGAAACTGATATGATCTCTATGTCTTCCTCTATGAGTCTCTGAGGATTGGCACAAGTAAAACATACAGCAGTAAAACATACGTCTAAGGGCTGAGTAAACAAATTCAGGATGAACGTGAAGCTTCATGGCTTAAACAATCCAGACATTATTGATAAAACAAGATATTCTGTGTTTGTGTCCAGATATTTAAGCAAACATCTTGAGAGCATCCAGCATAAAATCAAGTAAAACAGTAACACCTAACTATGTGGCACTAACCTGCTTCTATAGTGGTATGGCTGAGTATTATGAATATGTACTGGAGACAACTGGTTTTATCAAGCAGCAGAGATTGTGCTACACTTTCCATTGAGGTGAATATCATTTAAATACTTACAGAGCTGGATTACAAAAATAACTTTCTGATTTTTATTCAGATCCATTATCAATTGTTAAAATATCCACACTGATCTTTGCATTTGCACCTTCACATCACAGTTACATGGCAGGTACAACTGAACTACGGGTTAATTACTACATGTGTGTGCAGTGGCTAATTGTTGCATGATGGGTAAATTGTCTAGTTTGCGGTTTTCAGGAATCAGTTCATAGAATCATGCACAAAATATTATTTTTAAATTAATGAGGAATGTAGATTGTTGCTTGCTATACAAACTGCCCTGATTCACAACAGTTGGGTTAACTGTACTCTGAATATAGTCCATGTAAACCCACCACTGTTTCAAGACTGTTGTGACTCAAGAAGGTTTGCAGACTCAGGCCATTTCATAGCATATCTAAAGATTGTATCTACAGGAGGGATGGACAAAAAAAGGCTCTGCACACTGATCTGAGCAATCAGTCAAAGGTAGTTTGAAAGATGTAACCTCTGGCTGAGTCATGTAGGGCCATGGAAGTCAACTGACTACGACTTAATTCAACCGGCCCATGCCCGGGAGCTAACTCTAGCTAACAGGCGTCTGCACACATCAGGCTAATGTCTTGTCAATTAGCAAGCAGACCTTCAGTCTGAGTTCAAAGTGATCATTTCTGGTGATTGGCTCATTAAAACCATGCTCCCTCTGGCAAGGCAGACTCTGTAAAAGCTTCAACGTTTAGGTTGAAATGTGTACTGTGCAACAAAAAAAACCATTGTATTCTTAAATTACATAGAAAATATTGTTTATTACAATGTAAGGCTTTATAGTCAAGAAAGAAAGATTGTAGCACACTAGCACACAAAAGAAGCACATTCAAAATCCAGACTGCAAAAATCTATGACGTGTCAGGTGTAAACACACTGACCTGAGGGTTGGTTGGAAATAGGATCTATGATTAAGTCATTTGAGTGTCACAGACATTATTATATTAAGATTCGAGGGGTGATGGATTATTTACACACTATAATCAAATGTGTATTACTAAAATTTAAGTTCAGTTATCATTCTACTGGTTCTTCATGACACCCTTAGTCTAAATGATAGAACTTTTAATTGAAACATCTCGACAACCTCCAGCTAATATACTTTAACTACTCGCATAATGATTTGGTCCAGCCTAACACTGATTATTAATTCTCCTCATTAAAGCTAAACATGTTGGCAAATACACGATTATCTGGCCAAGAATCGTTGGTTTGAGTCAGCACTGTAAAGACATTATCGGAAGTTTTGGTCACAGCAGATTAGTGCGGGGGTTTTCCTGTCATTTCTCCAAGGACGCTTGCAACAGCCTGGAGAGTTTAGTTTTTAAAAAAAAAAAAAAACAGAAAATTGCAGAAGTGTTAGTGAGGTCCTGAATCCAATGAGATTAAATGATGTTAACGTGCAGTTTATACAAGGTCAACCCTTCAAGTAACTGTTCATAGTAAAAGCCCTTTCAGTGAGTAAAATTATATATGACATTTATTGTGGTGCCGGATTTAACTAATGTTGGAAATTGGTAGACAAACTTACATCAGATGTTTTGTGTGTTTGTCTAGTGGTGGATTAGTTTTAAACACTGAACTGAAGAGAAGACCTGCAGCCACTCTCAACAATTTGGATATACAGCTGGTGATAGTGTTAGGTTTGAATTGAATGAGAGTCAGGTTTGAATCAAAGTGAGACTCCCAAAATAAAAAAATTAAATAAAATCATCAAATCATGTTTCCTAAGATTACCACCTATGTTTGGTCCTCCCAATAAATGAGTCATATTTCTCTTAATTAATGCTAAATTTTCAGTTAGTTTTCTCAACTAATTTCCATCCAGTTACGTGACTTTGTCAGAACATTTATAAAAGGAAAACCTTGGAGACAGTATTTTCAAGACAGGGTTCTGGAAGGTCCCTTGGGGCTTTTGTGTGAGACACAGACTTGGCATGTTGCATCCTGACAAACCGTACAATTATTTGACAGCAAACATACACTCTCAGTCCTGCATACTCCCCTCTTTAGCTCTAGCAAACCAATCATTGCTGGTTAACGTAAAACACAGTGGTACGGGTGGGCCATCACAGGAATGTAACCACTGACACCAGATTGCATCGTACTTCCATCTTTCTGTTTCTTTGAAGTAAAGCCTCACAAATCATCCCTCTCCCACATAGAGCACTAAAATGTCTGTGCTATGCAACGATGAGATCATCCTCCTCCAACAAGTTTTTCTGTCCTGTTTTAGGTTGGCCTAGCTCTGCTCCTAGTCTGCTTGGATACTTGACCCAAAAGAGCAACGCACCAGACAACACTAAAACGCAGACTCTGGAGTGTCTTCAAAAGCAAACACGCTGTAGGCTAGCTATTGTTAGTCTAATGAGTCTTATGATGTGTATAGAGCCAAGTAAGAGGGAGTGTTACAGTTTTGAATATAGCACTGTGTCGCGGTCAACCTTTTGAGAATTTACTTCTAAGATGAATTTTGTCCCTTTGAAATTGCTTAACTGAGCAAGACTGAGAAAACAGACGTCCCATAAAGCACTGTGTCTCTATAATTGTGAAGACACTCATCGGTATAATGCATTCCCTAGCCCCTAACATTAACCATCACAACTAATTGCCTTACCCTAAACTAAACTCTAACCCTACCTTAAAACCTAGTCTTAATCCTCAAAAAAACCTTTTGAATTTGAGAGGACCAGCCAAAATGTCCTCCCAAAGTCAAAATGTCCTCACAATGATGGTATTGAGCCAAAATTGTCCTATAGATAGATAACTATAGATAGACACGTGCACACACACACACAAGCTTGTACTTCTACTTTAGTGAGAAAAACCACTGGCTTAATGCATGCCCTACCTTACCATCGCAATTAAATGTCTAACCCTAATCCTCTGTCTTCACTTCCCCAACATTTCATCATTCTGTAAGCTCTATGCTCAAAATGGCTCTCGCAAAGATATATGCACACACGGGTCGATTTTGCAAAGACCTGCATTTATCTCCTACAGACTTAACCAAACCTCTTAATAACTTACACTGTTGTTTTAGATGTCACGCAATTGATTCTACTAAGCCGACATACTACACAAAATCGAATACTGGGGCAGCAATATGTCTCCTTGTTTGGTTCAGTGACCTAACAAACAAAGGTGACAATAAAGGGGTATTCTTAACAGCAACATGATAAAAAGGAGCTACAGTGCTGCACCCCATGGCCTCCCCTCACATGGCCTTGCCCCGTCTTCAGGGCGTGACAAAATGTCCAATTACAACTTAAGACACAAAGGGAGCTTTACAGAGGGGGAAAAAGCAGAAGGAAAACTAAACACAGAAGGGGCAAGAGGAAGACATGTGCCTAAAATTTTTGTTCAGTATAAAAGCATGAATAGGAGCTAAACATACATGGATACTGACACCCAAAGCTGGTCAAAGAGGGACATGAACTACACTTGCAAAGCTGTGTGCTCTGAGAGTTCACTAGGTCAGAGGTCACATGGGAAGAAATAAAAGGAGAGATACAGTGAGAGAATGGGTGCGAAAAGTTGTTAAATTCTATCAAACATCATTGCAGAGAAAGCAACAGAAGAGGCAAAACAGAGACAAGCAAAAGGAAAAACAACTGAATGTGATGAATACAGACACAGATTTTGCCTTATGTGGCAATGGAGGCCTCTCTCAATTATATGGCGAGTACTTCCTATTCCCATCTGATAGCAGCTATGAAAGATTGATTCTTTCATCTTTCTCTCACACAGCAGAACAATGTTACACTGTGTGCTTCTTTTAGTTTGTGTGTATCTGTGTGTATTTGAAAGAGAGAGGGGGGGGCAAGCCTGCATCTAATGGAAGAGGAGCAACAGCTGAGACTGGAGAAACAGCTGTATCTCTTCAAGGCCTGCACTGCTCCCCTCCCCCTCCTCTCTCCCTGAATGAGCCCCTCACACCCCTTTTTCTGATCCTCCTCTCCCACAGAGCACCATGACCAGGGGCTATGCTGTCTGTGCACACAGACACAAATTACAATGCGTGTCCGGGTTACAAGTACAGACAGGACGCATGAGCTACGAAACATTTGTCTATTGACTACAAATTGGGAAGACATTGTGCCCAGTGCCACTGATGCCCTCCCGCTTCTCTTCCTAATATCCTTCCAACACTCCAAAGTAGGGCTTGGCGATATGGCCTAAAACAAATCTCTATTTTTAGGCTATATCACCATCAAGATATATACCTAGATATTTCGAAATCTCCTCTAAGTAACTGTACAAATGTTTTCAATTCCTTAAATTCAAAGTCCACAGGAAGTGGCTAAACTAGCAGATGTAAGCATTTCTGATGGTCCCTGAAAGCAACCTCATCGGAAGATATCAGTGGACATTTAGGCTAAAAACGCGATGTAAATGTCTTTGTTTCAAGTCGAATATAAATGTCGTGGCATGCCTTCTGGTCATTGGGCAGCTGTGGATCCTAGAGAAAACTGATGTATCTACTGATCTTCAACAAAGCCACTGACCGGCTGCTTCAAGTGAACGAGCTCTAATCTCACTGTGTAGTGCCAGGGCCTGTGTGTCTATATGCGTGTAAACTTACAACCACACACACTCCACTCTTGCTGGAGCGAACGCCACTTACGTTCACATTCATCATTTGTAAACTGATTCGTTCGGTTCAGCGTTCACAGAGAATATGAACTAACTGTCATTAACCGTCTCTGAACTCTCGTCAACTCGCTGGGACTCTTCGCTTTCTTTCTCTCCTTGCTCTCTGAGTCTCTTCCCTCCTCTCCTGATACAAAATATGCATGCACACAGGAGTTTTCTGGACGGGCGGGGAAGTGAGCAGTCTGCTGTGAGAGGGACATGATAAGAGCGAAACTCAGAGAATTTCAAGCTGCTTAAAACATTCACGTGACAAATTTATACTCGATGGTCGCGTTGTAGTTATTTTTTCACATCGCACATGGTACAAGCCACGATACATTGAGTATATTCGCTATATCGCCCACCCCTAATCCCAAGTTTATCAAGTGACCAAATGAAGCCAGGTGACCCTCTCACATGCAAAGCACCATCAAACAGAGGGGTGTCCAAGTCTTTCAAGGGACTTGCCATGCAATAAGGGCAGTCACAACTCTTCCCACTGACTTTTAAAGTACGGAAAAGTTGCATTGGCCCAAACAGGATCTAAACAGAAGTTAAATAAAATGACAAAGTAGAGCGCATACCTCCGCCAAGTCCCAACTGTCCCCTTACGAAAACAGATTTAAATTCACTACATCCAGATGTTTATTTGGATCTGCACCAAGTTGCACACACTCAGAAATATCAAACATGCCTGATTTTTGTTCATCAAGAACCATGAATTATTCGACAGGAAATGTGGAAAATTGTCCTATCTAAATGTTATAGAACGTGAAAAAAAATTCCTAGATCTGTGCCAAAATTCAATAGGTTCTTCCCTGACCCAAACATTACTGTATTGGATCCAACTGTTGTGTGGTGGAGAAAACTACTTTGTAAACGTTGCATGAATTTCAAATTAGGAGGGAAGACAAC
Organism: Hippoglossus stenolepis; assembly: GCF_022539355.2. Classification (NCBI taxonomy): domain Eukaryota; kingdom Metazoa; phylum Chordata; class Actinopteri; order Pleuronectiformes; family Pleuronectidae; genus Hippoglossus; species Hippoglossus stenolepis. Next base: position 19,856,547 of record NC_061496.1, on the reverse strand, counting down.
ACAAGGCCATAAAGTTAAAGATACTCAATTACACCTTCATTAAAAAAAAAGAAATACATTAATTTAGAGCGTCTTTGCCAAATTGCATTTTAAACTCGCCAGTGCTACTTCTGTCATTTTTTTTTTACTGTTCTTATGCAATATCCTATGACATGTACATGGTTTGAATGAATTAAGTGAAAACCCTGTTTGACAGTTGGTGATGTAAAGTGGGGAACTGAAGGCATATGAATGCAAGTCTCTGTCTGCATGTTGAGACCCAACCTGTGGGAAACCTGACAAAGGTGACAGGAAACAGGTTGTCTCAGTCACACACTCAAGTCTAAATGAAGTCTTTAAGATGACACAGAGAATCACATCTGCTTAAGAAATGAATCATCACCTTTTATTTCATCAAAGAGATACCGGACGGCAAAAAGGAAGGCAAAGAGCGGAGCAGCTGGTCAGGATGAAGCCTTGTATTCATCATGTTCTTAAGGCAAATAAAGGCCCACTGTGTACCTGACACATGAGTCTGATGTAGTGGAAAAGAACACAAATGAAAATGTTGGAAAAAGAAGAAAACAAAAGAGAGCAAAAGAGGAGAGAGGTGGAATCGTGTTTGTCTGTATCAGATCTATTGTCTTTGGCAGGGTTCAGGACCAAGTTCTTGAGTTTCCATGACATAACCGAGGCTCAGCTCTCAGTTAGTTCCCAAGCCTAAACACATGAAGGTTTAGACAGATAAATGAGGCTGTGTTGTGAAACCACAGAGACTGATACAGACTGGTGGATCAGGACAATATGCAAGGGAAGTGGAAGGGTGCGGCATCTTTCTGTTTACATTTATCTGGGCCAGTGGGGGGGGGGAGATTATGGTCCTGGCCCTCCTTGTAGAACAAAAACTCGGAAAAAATAGCCCTCACACCTGAGCACACACATTACACAGAGTAGTAAGAGTGGGGGATCATACAACTCAGACACATTATAAATGGAGTTGAATGTGAGTGTTCGCAATCGCGCCTTCCACACCAAATAGAATTTAAGTTTGAAAACATACCCATTGGCTCGTTTCTAATTTGGTACACCCAGTTAAAAAGCTAGGGTTGGTACTCCTGGAAAAGCCAACAAGAGCAGGCTATAATTTGAAAAAATGCTACGGTACATCCCACCCCGTCCCATCTGCCCTCTCGTCAAAGCTACATCCCCAAAACACATGAACTGCCAGACCACTGTTCTGCTAGAAGACAACTTTTCCGCTCACGTTCATTGTTATGTTACTAAGACAAAACCTAATTTACAAATCAGCTGACCATGGTTACCTTGCTTTGTACTCATCATTTGGTCCAAATAGGAAACTTCTGATGGTTGATTGAGAAATGACCACATGACACAGGAGGTAAAGGTTCAGCCTGAGAGTGTCAGGTGGAACAAGACCCTCATAGCTGGCATTCTGCATGCCTGAAAGGCTGGGCCCTTTACTACAAATGTGTCCCTAAACAAACATTTGACCCCTGGCCTCCTGACCCCAAACGCCTCCAACCTGACCAGGGTTTTCCCTACCATTATAACACTTAGGTGGGATGCCCAACCTTTTTTAAATAATGAAAATGACCTATGCTGGGAGTTTTCTACTATATACTGTTGTTTATGGTCACTAGTCTCTAGTTTGGTACCAATCTTTGAATACGGCAAATTCTTGGAAACTACGCTACTGGCTGAGAAATCCCCTTAAATACTTACATTTCAAAAGCACACATGGACAGGGATGCAATTGCACACAGATGAAAGACATTGTAAGATAATCATCTAGGCTGTGGAGAGGCCGGAATTAGAGTTAAACCAGTTGGCCGAAACATTACCACTTGTCAGCATAACAAATAGCCAGGACACAATCTGCTCAAAACAAAGCCATGTTTTTACTTTGATAGGATCTGTTTGGAGTCTGAGGGATATTTTGATATTTAATGTTTCTATATCTAGAGAAAAAATATGATATCAAATCCTGTTTAAAGCTGCACATTCAAAACAACGAGTCGACATCAACTTTTTAAAAAGTAAATAGTTAATAGGCTTTGTGGAGAGCAATTGCAGTGAAAGACCAATGATGACCGATAAGGTTAAGGTAAGATAAGGACAGCTTGGTCAGCACAGCCACATAAAACCATGACCTGCTTATAAGTAGGGCTTGAAAACAAACCCAATTTCTAATGGAATAACCAATATTATGTCCTTCTCAACTTTCAAACCACAAAATGTGTTTTGCTCTGTACTCAAAATGTCTAAATCACAATATTCCTGAATAAAATACACTTAAATTGATTTGTGTAGCTTGTGTATGTTAGGACAAAGTTATACTGATGTGTTGGAGGCGTATGACTCATTTAAGTGAAAGAAAAGGCTTTTTTGTTTAACAGCATATATATTCTAAATAAGGGTTACTTTGAAAGAAGTATTGTTTTGTTATTGGTACTGAAATTTGACAACCATATTAGTATGACATTTTAAAAAAGACCCCCAAAAGCAAGAAAAAGGGAGAAGGAAGCAGGAAGTGGGGGCTTGTGGTTTGGTGAAAGCAATTCATGTCATCAGGGGATGAAACTGAGGCTGCAACAAATTATTTGTTATTGATTCATCCATAGTTTTTTTTGATGAGACAATTCATCCGATTATCTTATATATTTACATGAAACAAAAAATATAATAATTCAAAATGTCACATTTCACCACGAAGGCTATAAAAGAAACCATTTCAAATATAAATTTTATATAGTTTTACAAGTCACCATAAAAGTTAAGATTTTAAATCAGATTCAATGAAAAAAAAAATTGGAAGTAGTAGTAGTAACAAATACATAAAAGATTTTATTTGCACAGCTAGTTTGAAGTCTGTATCTCACACATATGATGGATGAAATGAAATTTGAACATTGTTTCCTCTCTGATGTCAACACATGGTTGGGGTTACGGCCTAAAAATGTGACGGAGTGAAACTCACCAAAAAATGAAAATTCGCTCATTATCCACGACATTCATATTTGACTCAAAACAAGGTCATTTACACCACGTTTTAAGCCTAAAAGCTAAGATTGACGTAGCCATACGAACGTGCACCCCACACATGCCATGGGGCGACAGAGTGTGTTTCCGGTGTGCCCGTGAACGCGGCTCCGAGGGGGGCTATTAGAGGACATTTAGGCTAAAAACTCTGTCAACGACGCCGTTTCAAGTTGAATATGAATGTCGGGGCTTGCGGAAACTTAGATGACACCGCACGAGCAGTGTGGAGGCATGTTATATTTTTTCGTCTGAGGTAGTGGACTCGATTGACTTCAATTATATTGGATTCGGCTGCAACGCTGTTTACCCCTGAGACTCAAGAAGTGTTTTGTGGACTCAAACAATTCACCCACCCCTGCATCGGCATAGTGGAGAGTGGATAATGAGTGAATTTTCATTTTTCTGTGAACTATCCCTTTAAGCAGACATAGCATTATGGAATGTAATAGCTTAAGGTCCTACTCCCAACAAGAAAGCAAAGTGAAAAGAAACTGAAAGCAAAGCAACCACAAAAGAGATGGAGAACAGAGGAATAAGGGATACAAAGTTGTGCAGTGGTTCCCTTGCTGTGTAGCCCTTCATGTGCGAGTCCTCTCCCACGTCCTCAGAGCTCTAGACCTCCTGCCACCACTCACCTTATTGTGGTGTGTAATTAGCAGGGTTTGATTCAGCAATCAGTCACGAGTGACACTATGTACAGTATCTGTTTCAACACCGTTTGTGTCTGACTGCTCTCTGTGGCGTCTACTTCCCCTTCAGAAGGGCTGTGATTACAACACTGGAGGAACCACACGGTAAATAGACTCACTACAATAAGAAGAGGCAGTTTTGCACTACTTCCTCAAATGTTCCTCTGTGGACAAAGAAAAAGCAGCATATTGCTCAAGTAGAGCTTGCCACTCAGATCTCTTACGTAAATGCTAGGACGTGCATTATCCTTGTCATTTATCTCCTTCTCACACATGGTCATGCACACAGTCAGCTAATCAGGTGCTACCTAAGCTCACATCCGCAACACCCACTTCAACCAGCTGCCAGCAACAAGAGACACCTCGTATATAAAAAAAAAAGTCTTTATCAAACACAACTGTATGCCATAATATTATCAGTGTTTAAAAACAACTTGTCAGGCGCAGGGACCTATTATATTAGTCCAAGTAGTGTTAGTGATGGCTTTGTGGAGTCAACACCAAAACATGAGCAGAAAATTAACACCGATAACCAACTTTGCATTTGTTCTCATAGTGACAGAATCGAGGGTGGGAAGGCATCAGAGGAAGAATGTTACGACATGTGACTTCGCAGTTCCATCTGTGCTGCATGGACGTGCCAGACAAATGCATCAAGTTACCTTGGCAACTGAGTAAAAGCACCGATAGGAGGTCACGCAGAGAACAAAACTTGCTGCAGACCCAAAACGCCTCCAGAATATGTATAGGACCCAGGAGGGAGGATACAAGATTGCTGGTTGAAGGAGAATTTTATATAAACTGTGGAGTAAACATGATGTAATGCAGAGCAGGGAAACATACCCTGTGAAACACAAGGGGCTGAACCCGATGACGCAAAAGCCCTTTCCCCTAAAAACACACAGCTCTGATTCTGAGAGGGGAGTTTCATTTCACACACACACAGATGTAATCTCTAACTAATCACATTTGCAGGCCTTGGACAGAGCAGCTACACCCCAGAGCTGAACAGATGGGCCCACGTACACAAGGCATCTCTGGGATTAGCCCAGCTCGGAAGATGGAGGTGGTATGAAGAGTTACCGAGGGAACCGTTTCTTAAAAGTCACTATAGATCTCAAATGACGCTGAGGGAGTTGAAATCATTCAGAGATGGAAAACTGAAGCTGTGTCTATAAACACATTATCGTCTGAATGATTTTCTCCCTCTGAATACAACATGACCACGTTTGAATTAAGAACTGTTGACGTACATCCTTGAAAAGAGAAAGCACTTAGCTCTAGATGATTGTGTTATAGACAAAGGGGTGTAATTAAAGATAAATAACTCCCTAAACAGGTGAGCTCCAATAAAACATCCAGGTGCTCACGCTCTATCGGCAAGCAACAGTTACAGTTTGCAACCTGATGTTTTTGTTTGAGAAACGAAGAAAATTATATTGCAATGCAGCATTCGTAAATAGGCGTACAGATCGTTCGTTTGTTGCTCAAGTCCCATACTGCAAATCTCTACACTGGATACTGAATCAACCATATTTTATTGGATTAAAACCTAAGCCCTTGCACCCACTGACCTGCAGACGAGGCTTTCACTGATAATTTATAACCCATCCCAGCATTCTCAGGGTCTGAATTAGATGAAGTAAAAACCAAAAGGAATTCCAAACAGATTCCTTTACTGACAAATGGACGAACAGGGGACCTCCAACCCTGCGAAGGCTTTGTGGTTCATCTCCTATTTAGGGCTAAACTTTAACTGTAGTATTATCTGACCACTCAATAATACAATGCTTACAGAACTGGTATGACTGCAATCTCGAACACTAACTAATGAATAAACGCATCTGGTATCTATTCAACTATTGAAGGAGGCAGCTGGAGCCAAATGAGATTGTATCCGCCTTCCCTGCATGACACAACACACCACAGCACTGTAAAGGCATGCGAGTCATGAGTCTGAACCGGTGACCTGTGGGTCATATGTTAAGTGTTGAGAACAGCAGCTCCACACAGCCATACTAAATATCGATATGGAACATTCCTTAGAGCCCTTTAAAATCGGGTGAGCAATGACACACAGGACACTGAGTGTGTGAGGCGGCAGGGCTGAGCAGAGGGAGGCTTTGAAAGAGAAAAAAATGGCAGGCTAATAGTGAGCAGGCAGTGAATTCAGATTAAATCTGTATCTGCTTGATAACTATTGAAGGGGAACACTCGTGTGTGAGTCATTTCCGTTGTTATCTAAAGATAACTTTGTGTATATCTTCAGATACTCCTGGGCTAACAAATTAACATGCAACTCTTGCTACTGCTATAAGACCACTGTCGCAGATTCATTTATCAGTAGAGGATCAACATAGCTTCATTTGATCTGTGATAGAAGCTAAAGATTGATCAATGTTAGATCTGTATAATCTTTTACCAGAGTTAGATGTAAAAGAATAAGGTCCCAAATCTCTTATAACCTCCGCCATGGATGGTATGTTTTCACACTTGTCCATTTCTTTGTAAGCAAGATTAATCAATGAAGCTGAAATGATTTCAGTGAAACTTGGTGGCAGGGTGGGACATGGGTAAGGGAAGAACCCATTACATTTTGGTGCTGATTCATATAAAGGGTGCACATCCAGGATTTTGCCCCCACTTTCTTTAACATTGGTAGAGGGCACAAATGTTTGTTGATTTCTCAGAGAATCATGCATGCATCTCTTAGGAGAAAAAGGTAATTTTAGTGGATATCTATCATTTTGCTGCAGATCCAAATAAAAATGTAGTGAACTTAAACAAGGTTTCATAGGAGGATTTTGAGCCCTAGTGGAGCTCTGTGCCATTCCAGTTTGAACTGATATTGTGGATCCAAACATTAAGACTACATCCGAGGAGGTAGATAGTTATGAGGCACAGTGACTCATTGAGTGGTGTTAGTGAAATGTGAATTTAATAAACACCTACCAGCTGAGCCTGGAAGGGGGTCCTCTCCTTCTCAAGCTCTAAAAGTCCCCCTCTTTTCAGTCATTTCAGGCCATATGGGTCGAAAACTGCAGGTCACTAGACACACAAAGCAGCCACACGACACGTCCTCGGTGCTCCTTCTGAGACTAGATGGACTGCACACAGTATTGTTCGTGGGTGAACCCACGCCACACCCAAAACACTCCCTGGAGGGTAACCGTGCAGGGGGTTCACCGCCAATGAGCTATTCGGAGCACCGAGCCTGCAGTGGCTACGGCTGCTACATGAGCTCCGCTGGGCTAGCAGCAAGAAAATGGGTCGACACGAACCCCCCCGTGTCCCCAAACACCAACAAGCTGTGCGGTGACTCGAGTAAACACAGTCAGACTGCGCCAGGGGAATCACAGCATGCTAACTCACCGACTCGCCGCCCTCCTTTCCCTGTGGTCCCTGCGTTAGCGGCACCGCTCGTTAGCTCAAAGCGTTAGCTCGGCGAGGGAGCGCATGATTTATTACGAGCGTTGTATCAAACTGCTCGGTGTGCGGTGCGGCGACTGTGTCTTCACGTGGGTGGAGGAGAACATGAATAATGGCTGACATGCATTACAGCACCCAGCTACACTCGGAGCAGCCCCTGCATCAGCTCGTCGTTTCTCTCGCATCCCCTCCTCCGGATGGATGCCGATTTATACGGGGGGGGGTACCCTGCGTATAAAAACAAACACACCCAAACCCGTGCGCGGGGCTTAAAGACACGTTAGCTAGCTACATCGACGGCTGCGGAGGGATTTCTCTAAACACGACGTCGCAGACGATAACAAAACTCAGCCTCGTGCTGCTCAGTGACTCACCGGAGTGCGCTGTGTTCCTCTGTCTTCTGCTGGTATTCCAGCGGGCACATGGGAGGAGAAGACGGTGCGGACAGGCTCGAGGCTCAGGACACGACGATGCGCGTCGCAACAGCTGTCCTCTGTTTTGAGTGAGGGCTGAGGAGACGCGCGGCGGACGGGCGGAGCTTCCCGACCAGTCCGCCCATCACCCTGAAAGCCGCCCGGCTCCGTTTAGCTCTTTATATACAGGTGGATTATGTGTGCGTGTCCCCGGTATGTCCACATTTCTAAGATAGTACAAAGGGTTCAGGACAGACAGAAAGCTTACCTCTGGTTATTGCAGTGACCTCAGGGGGACGCGCGCTGTGACAGTTAAAAAGGGCGCAAAGTTCATGTCCTTGATTCTGACTCCTCCTAGTGGTACAACTACCTTAGTGCCCACAGCAGCTCCTGTGACTTTATTATTCATATTATTAGGTCAAGAGGTGGGGTTGCAGAGAAATAAAACATAATACTGTCTTATAAACATTTGTGAATGCTTTAATTAATTTGAATGGCCAACATGCCTCCTATAGAATTTTTTACACTATACAACAGACTTCAAACTTGGCTTTAGGCATTAAAGAATCCGACCCACTATTACCACGGCTACAATCTGTGATGCCTTCAGTTTGCACAGTTATCTACGTTACCTAAGGCTATTCTACAACATTGTACCTCAAGCTTGTGTATTTTGCCTGGAAATTTTTATACGACTTGCCAAATACATAGATTAGATATGTCACTATCAAATAAATCAATTCAAAATTATGTTCTGATAGCATTTGCCCACCATTGATGGACTCTAGTTTTTAGAGCTTTACAATTTGAGGCCACACTGCAATGATCCACAAGTTTGTCATTTTCTATGCTGGAAATAAAATGAAATTCAGATTTCTACATAACATACCCTGTATTAATTGCAAACACACAATGGATGTACTACACAGTCCTGCATGAAGGCTGATACATGATAACCAATGGGGTTTAAAGCTGGATTTTAGACTTTTAGCTTGTGTATTGTTATTTCTATACTAAAAATCACAGACGAGTGTCTCTCGGTAGAATACATACCACAGCCAAAGCTGAACAATCCTACACCTGATTGTCTTGCTCTTTCAGTAGAAATATAAAAGATATAGGAAGTGGGCTGATGACCTAAACAATTAGTCATAAAACATATTCAGAATATGTCATACTTGTTTGTTAACACTATAAAACTATGAGAGATACACCGCAGCCATTTTACCTTCCTGAATAAATATGATCTCAGCTACACATCAGTGGTAGTGACAGGTTTGTAGCTTTATATTTTTTATGTACAGTGGCTGAAAAGGAGAGTACCCCTCTATAAAAATATTTAAATCTGCTCAAGCATGATTGCCTAGTTCTTTTATATGAAATATAAAGGACAAATGGAAGTGGTCTGGTAACTTTAATTATTTGTCATAAAATATGTCTAAATAAAGTGGAGAAAACAAAGTCCTCCTGGTTTCGGCCCTTAATCCACATCCGTCCCATAATTTACTGGGTTCTTCTCAGGCCCAGGCCCCATCCAAGTTTAGTGGAAATTAGTTTAGTAGATATGTGTAGTCCTGCTGACAAATAAGACAATAAATAAACACACAGTCAAACACATTCTCCATAGTGGATTGAATAACAAATTAATCCATTTAATCAAAATTAATTTTATTGCTTTTATAACTCTTGAACACATTTTGATGAACTCTACTCATATTCAAGTGGCCACACTTGTCCCTCACTGAATTTCATGGTTTATAGAAGGTGGTGCTAACACCCATTTGACCATTTGGCTTTTTAACTAACATCAGATCACCTCCAACCTTTGAACACCTCTACCACAATGACATAACCGAGAGTGTCACATTCACTCCCCAAACTTGAGCTGCCTCTCCTTCTCCGCAGTGTGAAGCTCCTTCGCTCGATTCTTCAGGTCCTCTGCTTTCTTCTCATCCTTCTCTGTACCATCCCCAAGTCTGTACATGCGACTTGCGTTGGCGCAGCCCCACACATGTCCCAGCTCACAAGCCCTGTGAGCAAACTTCAAAGCTTGAGTCATGTCTGGCTCCATTCCTTTGGAATTGCCCCCGATGAACATAGCGCTGAGGTTGAAGCACGAGGGAGCGAAGCCACCAGCACAGGCCTTCTCATAGTACTGGCGTGCGGCCGTGAGGTCGGGTCCTCCCTCCATAGCTCGTCCATCATGGGCTAACAGGCCAACATTGTGACAGGCATTTATAGACTTCTTTCCACCGGCATTGCAAGAGCGCAGAAAGAGAGAGTAGGCAGTTTTCAGGCACTCGGTCACTCCACCTGGTGAAAAGATTCAGGAGAGTGACAGAGATGCAGAGTGATGTAAAAAGTATTTAAACCCCTCCCTTCCATAATAATTAAGTCACATTTAATATAAGATAAAGTAATATAAAAATGTATATAAACATCTAAATAGAAAGTAGATTAATTAATTTAAATTAGCTATTGATGTGGTCACATACTATTTTGATAATCATTATTAATAGTGTTAAGGTTAAGGACAGAGGATGTTGCACCTTTTACAGATTAAGCCCTACAAGACACAGTGAGACTTGTGAATATGGGTTATACACATACAATTTGAATTGGGTACTCCGGCCTCCTCCCACACTCCAAAGACATATAAACCCCACTTCTCACCCAACCCTTACAGGATAAGATTCATGTAAAAATAATTATTAAAAATAATAATAATAATCATCATAATATAAAACTTATTTATGTTGAACTTTTCATCCTGAAGTGTTGAAAGTAAAACCAAAAAATGAAAAAGCAGACAAAGCAAAGGACATAGGTAGATGGATGAATGGATGGACAGACAGATTATTCATATTAAACAGCTAATATTTGCAATAATATTTGCCTTGACAACTTTATCTTGCACTATAACCATTAACTGTTGTACAGCCATAAAATAGTTGATCAAAAAGTACATTGACTACTTAATGTCATAATATTAGGCCAATACATACAAGCAAGTACAGCACTTTCCATTTCTTCCTCAACTAATGTATCATAATTTTGTATTTTCCCACCTGTGACTTGATGAAGTTAAGTTTTGAACTTCTAAATGTGTGTCTCACACATAAGAGAGGGTAAATAATGGAGGCAGTAAGCCACACTGCTGTCGTACCTTTCCCTGTGATATGGTAAGCCCCCAGTTTGTAGCAGCTCTCTCCATGTCCATAAGTTTCACAGTTGTGTTTGAGCACCTGAGCTGCAGACTCATGGTTCTTCTTCACCCCATCCATGTAGTCTGCCAGCCTCTGACACCCTGAGAGGAAGAAATCAGGTCAGTGATGGCACAGTTCAAACCTGCAGCTGAGTTTCAGCACCACTGATCTGTGAACAGCGCAGGTCGTGTTACCTTCAGGGTCCTTCTCTTTGTAGCACTGGAAGCTGTACTCCACCCCCAGGTTGTCCAGAAACTCCTTCACCTCCTTCTCGTCCTTAAAGTCCACAAGTCCCGCCATGTTTCCGTCGACACCTCTGCGTTTTAACCCTCAGATAAATCGCATGTGTTGCAGGCTGAGCTCTCGCCACATCCACTGCTACTTGTGACCTTGGAGAGCGAGTTCAGGAGCGATGTTCGAAAAGCGTTTCCTCACAATAAACACCTCATCAGAAATCATTACAGTCAGAGGTAAGTTTGCTATAGACGCTCAACACAGTAACTCATATGTTAGGTTGCTCTTGAATCACGAAGAGGGACTAGTCCATGTGTCTTCCTGGTTTCATAAGACGACTTTACAGGCTTCCGTAGCCCGGCCCCCTTTGAGAATGTACTTCCGGTGCTGTGACCTGTGTTTATCGTCTGTCTCGTCAAATATAGAAAATAGCTGTGAAAACTAAAACCTTCTTTGCCCCGGTTCCTCGATTCCAGAGCTTCGGTCACCTGCAGTGATTAGTCGATACCTCTCGAACATGAATTCTGACACAACCGCTTCCTGTCGACATGTTTGCTCGCGGAGCGACTTTCCACAGCGGAGGCGAAAACAAGTGAGCTAGCTGGCTGCTCCGCCGCTAACAGATTAGCATAGCGTCGGGCTGAACACGGAGCCGCTGCACGGCTAGCAAGTGAAGCGGTGGTGAAAAAGACACCAGTCTCCTTTTCATAAGCTAAAACTAGAGTTCGTTTATTTAAATTTTACTCTTTAAAATATGACCATGGCCTGCGGTTTCCTACACACGGTAAGTTTTGCCGTTTGACGTTATGTTGTGCTCATGTCATTTCTGGAGAAAGCAATTAGCATATGCGCTGTTACTGTCAATTGAAACCCGCTACAGAAGCTAACAATAGCATTGTTCTGTTTTCAGAATGAGTCATCCCCCGCGGCTCTGACAGACCTGTGTCTGACCTATGTGAGCCAGAACCTGGACTGTTTCTCCGTGAAGCGCCCGGACGGCTCCCTGTGCTTCAGAGAGGCTGTGCTCTTCCCACAGGAGCTAGCAGACCAGCTGCTGGCCAAGATGGCCACTGAAGGTAAACCTGGTTCTCTGAAAGACACTGCTGGACAGACAGAGCTGGTCATGGCTGAGTCCCACCATAGTTTCTGCATCCTTCAATTGTTGAACAGTCAAATACCAAGCTGATCCATTACTGGGATTAAAATAAAAGAATTTAGCTCTTGAGTGTCTCTCAAAAGCTTCTATTCCCCTTAAAGAAAAAGGGATAAATGTGTAAAATCAGCGAGCCACTTAGACACTGTTCAGACCTGGTATTAACATCCATCTGGAGTGATTCGATCACAAGTGGTCAGCATTAAGTACATCATGATGTGTCCTGAGATATGATCACTCTGACCCCATTCAGAGGTGGTCTGGGATGCATGTGGCCACATTCTTGTTGCTGTGTGAATGCAAATGTGTCCAGGTCCACATATATAATATAAAATATATATAAGGACTCAGACTGCATATTCAGCTCACGCCCTCTAACCCTTTAAATCCAAACAGCCTTAAAACAACAAATGGTCTTTGTGAACACAAATGGCAGCTGGGATCATTTACATAGAGAGCAGGGAAGTGAGATCTAATCACAAGTGGTCACAGGACACGCACCCAGGATTCATTCTAATTCCAGGTGTGAACAGATGAACTTAGAGTTGACCCCCTGTGATCAGATCTCTAAGGACAGATGTTAATACCAGGTCTGAACAGAGCCTTATCCAATGGTATGTTCTCACAAAAACTTTGATCTAGGAAATCTAAGTACTATAGTGCAGAGCTCAGTCCTGATCAGTCCTGCATGGATCCAAAGATTTCATTTGACTTGACGTCATTATTCTACAGGTCTGTTGAATGACAGCACAGTGGGTGTATTTCGGAACTCTGAATACCTGCGGCTGAGACGGGCCTGCATCCGCACAGCGCGTATCTCTGCCGAGGCATTCCAGAAAGCTCTCTGTCCCCACAGACTGTTGGAGCTGGATGCTGCCAGGGTCAATGCAGACCTCACTATTCATGATATCCTACAGGGACTGGCCTCCAATAAATACTGTCAGGTAAAGAGAGAGTATGTTAACTTGTTAGGTTTTTCCCTCGCTTCATGTTAAAATTATAACTTGTTGTTTTCTTCTTTTCTCAAACACCCTGCAGGACTCGCTCCAGCGTCTTGGCTTAACAGGTCTCGCCATGTCCTCTCTGGAGGAACCAATCCGGTATCGCTTCAGCTCCCTCCAGGGCCTCCGCTCACTCTCTCTTGCCAATGTAGACTTCTATGACTCTGGGCTGGTCGACGTTTGTTCCCTGCCTCGATTAGAGAGCCTCGATATCTCCAACACCTCAATCACCAACCTCACTCCACTGCTGGGCCTGAAGGATCGGCTGCGATCACTGACACTGCACCAGCTGAAGAGGCTGGAAATGAGCACTGCTCAGCTGCTGGGACTCATACGCCAGCTGGATGTATTGCAAGTGAGTGGAAGGGTGTCTTCTTTCAAATTAGTTTGTATGTGGTTATTGAAAAGAATACTATCACAAAGATTCCCAAAGTCATGTTTGTTTGTGTTTGGCCATTTGTGATCTTTGTGACCCTTTGCCATTCAGCACCTGGACATCAGTGATGATAAGCAGTTTACCTCTGATGTGGCTCGTCAGCTGCTTGGACAGCCAGGGATTCTACCTGACCTCGTCTCCCTGGATGTGTCGGGGAGGAAACAGGTATTTATGTTTGCATTTGTCTCTGAGTGCTTGAGTAAGATGGCAATCATCAAGCTCTCATTTTTTACATGTGTGAATTGTTGCAGGTTACAGATGCAGCTGTTAAAGCATTTGTTGATGAGAGGCCGGGGATGACCTTTGTGGGACTTCTGGCCACAGATGCTGGTTTTTCTGACTTCCTCTCTGGAGAAGGAAATCTGAAGGTAGTATTGATGTGTACATCAACACTGATAACTGTACATAGGAATTAGGGTCCGCTAAACAATCTTTTTGCGTGTCAACAGGTCACAGGCGAAGCCAATGAGACCCAGATTTGTGAGGCCCTGCGCCGCTACAGTGAGAGGGAGGGTTTTGTGAGGGAAGCTCTATTTCATCTGTTCAGTTTGACCCATGTCATGGAGAAACCACGGCCTGACATCCTAAAGGTGAACCAACATAATTATATATAGAAATTAAGTTGTTTTTTTTTCTCATTCAATTAAGACTGGTATTTTTTTGCTTCATCAATAATGTCAGATAATAATAATATATTTATCTAACAATCATTGGAGTGTCAGCCACGTTTCCAAGTTTATGTCAAAGTCCTACATCCCCACTACAGTTCTGTACACTTCAAGCTCCTCATTACTCTAACCAACACAGTATTACTTTCTTTTTCTCTTTTTATTTTCTAGTTGGTAGTTTTGGGTATGAAGAATCATCCTGCCACTCTGAATGTTCAGCTGGCAGCAAGTGCCTGTGTGTTCAACCTGACAAAGCAGGACCTGGCAGCAGGGATGCCAGTCCGACTCTTGAGCACCGTCACTCAGCTCTTACTGGAGGCCATGAGGACTTTCCCAAACCACCAGCAGGTACTGTCATGTCTGTGCCGCTGTCATAGTGGCACATCGTTAGGGTTAGGGTTAGGCTAGCCCACCAGGTGACGATAAACAAAAACAATCTGTAATAACAATGACTGCATTTAGCAGGTCCCTTTCACCTGATACGGTTTAAAAGCAGAGGGAACTTAGAATAAAGGGCATACGACTCTCCATGGAGGAATTATTCCAATGGATGAAATAGGAAATCTTAAATGACACTCGGTGGAGTGCGGACTTCCATGACCAGATTTTTTACCCAATTAAGATCAATGCATTTTTCACTGGGAAATTGGTTAAAATGTAAAAGAAATCCTGTATATTGCTTCGTTTAAGAAAAGAAAATACTTGCCTCTTTGTCTGGATCCCTCCACCAAGTGTTGTAGAAATCTGTTGAGTACTTTTTGCATAACCCTGCAAACAAATCAACAAACCAACCAACTAACGGACAGAGTCATGAAACTTAACCTCCATTGTGGAAGTAATGTTTTTGGGGAATCCTCAGTTCATATCAACTATCAGCAACATATTTTTTATCAAGGCACATATATATATATAAATAAAAAAACTGTCTACTATTGATGTAAATTGTGACAAAATGTGTTGAGTAACTTCCTACAGCTAAAGAAGCAGCTTTCTTCTTTTGGTTTGGAAATAAAAGTCTTCAGAAAAGCAAATATATATGTTTTTTGTTTTTTTTTATCAAGGTGGCACAAGGAGAACTGAACATATAATGTTAACATAAGACTTGAGACAAATTTTTGAACCATACAGGCCTCAACTTAGACGTAAGAGATTAATTTTGTCTACATGTTTTACTGAGCCTGCAGATCAGACACTGATCTCCACTTTGGTTCCTGTGTTTACAGCTGCAGAAGAACTGCCTGCTGTCCCTGTGCAGTGACCGCATCTTGCAGGAGGTTCCATTCAACAGGTGTGAATTACACATTTTGTAGTAGTATGGTTACAAAGTAATTTAAACATATGTAAAAGCTTGAAACAGTGAATATGCATCAGTGGAAGCAAGGCAGGAAACCAGAACATAAAATGATTGACAGGTCATAATGTAAAAGCTTCTCTATTAAAGGAATAGTGTGTTTACAGTAGATATGTTTTGATCTTTGTTTTTCTCTTTTAAAGGTTTGAAGCTGCCAAATTAGTGATGCAGTGGCTCTGCAACCATGAAGACCAGAATATGCAGAGGATGGCGGTGGCTATTATTTCCATACTGGCTGCTAAGGTTCAATTCATGTTGTATTATATCACTTATACTGTTAAGGGCTCAAAAGTATGGTTCCAGAAGTTAAAATCCCTTTATTTAAAAAAATGTATTAAAAAAAAGGTAGGTGGACTCACCACAAGCTACAAGATTGCGAAACGATTTTATGTGCTCCTGTAGAAGCCACAAGTTTGTATGATATCCACTCGTTTTTTTTACATAAAACGTTTTAATTCTTAATGTCAAAGGGAAGTACTGCACTACCCAGAATCCTCAGGTAAAATAGTGAAGGCTGTGATTGGTGGAGCTTGCCGTTACTATGTTACCAACAACTGCGAAATTCATGTCAGCTACAATCGGGCGGTTCAACATTTCATAACGTTTACCACAGAGCAACCAGGATTTCATTTCTAACATGCTGCGTTATTTGTTTTGTTTTTTGAGATGAGGAAAAGAGTCCAAAGGAGTGTAAATCACTAGAATCAGGTTAAATTCCAGAAGAAATGAACTGGAAGTTGTAGGAAAGGGATCATTTGCATGCATCGTTCCTTCACTCTTAAAACAATTATGTACACAGTTAATAATCAAATGTTTAATGGCCACTGATCATCTCATAGCTGGTCGGCCTGGTACCAGACATAAAACTCTTTTTAGAAGGATTTTCTGAAACGTCAATGGATAAAATGAATGGGAAATTTACTTCAGGAACCAGAGCCGTTCTAAAAGTGGGCTGTCAATGTTTCGCTTTATTCTTTCAGTGCCCATTTGTAAGTTTTAAACATTTTAATGTCTGCTCTTTCCAGTTGTCCACAGAACAAACTGCTCAGCTAGGAGCAGAGCTGTTCATAGTGAAGGTAAGATTCTCCTCTCAGCTGTGTTCTCTTTCACCGTCACTAATTTACCAAAAAAGGAAATAATAATCTCTCTCCCTTCCCTGCAGCAACTGCTCCACATTGTGCGTCAGAAGGCCACTCAGGGCGTGGTGGATGCCACCCTCAAATTTACACTGAGCGCACTCTGGAACCTCACGGATGAGTCACCAACAACCTGCCGCCATTTCATCGAGAACCAGGGGCTGGACCTGTTTATTAAAGTTCTAGAGGTACACAGACATGTCGACACGCGCATGTAAATGAACTACACAATTTAGAACAGATTACCTTATCAGCCTATCATCACATCATGTACTGCTCAGGTATGTATGCCTTAGGGGCAGGCTGACTCACTGTTGTTTTGTTTCCATCCCTGCAGTCCTTCCCCATTGAGTCTTCTATTCAGCAGAAGGTTCTCGGTCTACTGGTGAGTTCACTGCTCTGTTTTTACCCCTCAGAAAAACTAAAAGCTGAATACATTTAAAATTTGTGAGACATTATTATTCCCCTTTCGGCTTTTGTTTGTGTAGAACAACATAGCAGAGGTCGGGGAGCTGCACGAAGAGCTGATGGTGCAGGGGTTCCTGGACCACATCAGCACTCTGCTGCACAGCTCAGAGGTGGAGGTCAGCTACTTTGCCGCAGGCATCCTCGCACATCTGACGTCACGAGGAAAGGAGGCCTGGACGCTCAGCGCAGATCTGCGGTCTTCGCTGCTGGAGCAACTGGTGGGAATGAGCTACACAAACATGTATTCAACTTATGCCCAAATATTTTGTATAAGTTTATTTAAGGTGTGTGTATTTGTGTGTCTCTCCAGCATGCTGTCATTATGAAGTGGCCCCCACCAGAGTGTGAAATGGTAGCATACAGGTGAGCAGCAGCTTCTAAATCTACCTAACAACAATTCCATAAATCTTTCTCTGTCTGCATGTGGTTTGCATATCTCGAATTAGGTGAACAGCTCGTTGTGCTGCAGAGGTGGTGCAGCTTGAGGGTTCTGTGGACGGAGTCCTGCAGCTTGTCTTTACTTGCTAAGGCTCATTTACTGCAGGTCACTTTTACAATTTCGGATAGAAATCTGCAAGCAGCAACAACAAAGGCAGAACAAGCAGCCCATTCCAAACAGACAGATATAGAACAGAGAGTGCACTAGTAATAATAAAAGGAAAGAATATGATTGCATATAGACAAGTAGGCCCATACTTTACAAAGGAAGGATGTATTACCTATATCAAGTCTGTATAATTTGTTTTCATAAACTATTGAAAAAAAATCTAAATTTGTGTCTGGATGGAACAATTTATGAAAACCTATGGTCAACTTTGCAAAATAAGTTGTACAAGTTGTATTTGGAAGGTTGAAAGTCCATCCAAACTTTCTTCCTTCTTGCAGAGACAATACTAGACATCATAAACTTAATAGCTCAAGTGGGAGGAGAATTCTAGGACATCTCTACCGCACAAATTCCAAAGATTATATTTAAAAGGGCACCTTGAAAAAAACAAGTCCATCAAATTCTTCCTCATATAGTTTGTGTCACTGTGTTGAGGTTCATTAGTGCACTATAAATATAGGGGGGCGCTAAAGAGCAGATCATTTTGGAGTTAATAAATGTTTGACAACAGTAAGGAGATGGTGTGTACAATCACTGAACTGTCTGAGGCAAGAGGAGGGTGAAGCTGGTTTTCTGTGCTTGACTAGTCATTGGAAGATGTAGGAGGAAATGCAATGCAACCAAGTGAACCAATCATCAGAGTGATGTGCGTCGCGTGTAGTGTGAACGCATTTCTACGGAAGTACACATCAATTTAAAGTGAAGGGAATGCAGCTATGCAGATCCTACAGCATTGATTCTATGTATAAACTTCAGCCAATTGTGAAAACCTTAGCCTACGACTTATCACTTTATCTGATTCCGCAGGTCTTTTAACCCCTTTTTCCCTCTTCTGGAGTGTTTTCACACCCCTGGTGTCCAGCTGTGGGCAGCATGGGCCATGCAACACGTCTGCAGCAAGAACGGTGAGGCACAGATACTGTACATTCTAATACGCATTTTCAGTTTTGTTATGTTAACCCATTCACTGACCCGCCCAACTAAGCCACTCATGTGATATTGTGTTAACCCTTGTGTCTGCAGCCGCCCGCTACTGCAGCATGTTGTTGGAGGAGGGCGGCCTGCAGCAGTTGGAGCGCGTCCACACAAACCCACAGACTCACAAAGACGTCAAACTGCTGGCTGAGAGCATTCTGGAGAGCCTGCAGCGCCACAGAGCTCGTACCGGCCAGCCAGCACACTCGCACACAAGTCGATGCCCACCACCCCAATAATATCACAGAGGTAAAGACACACACAACTGCTCATTTGCTATTTAATCGCACACTGGCTGTGGATTTTTCATTCTTTCACATTGTTTCTTTCAGAAAACAAAGCTCCCTGACCAAGAAAGAGACACTTCAAAGGGAGGGGGGTGCCACCACTAAGGGGCTTCTGTATTTGTGCGTACTTGTCTGTGGTATTTGTATCTATCACACAAACATATTTCATCAAGAATCCCCAGAGTGGTCAAGGACAGAGAATACGCAATTCTTTGCACACACTAACCCTATTTATTTTCTTTGTGTTTGTTGTGCTAATGTTTATGAAAAAATTAAAATATGATAAGCTGTTGGTCAGTTAAGCTCAAATCTCATGAGGCCTGTGTTTGTGCTCGTTCTCATTAGTGTGACTTCTGCATCCTGATTTTCATACCAAAAACATGTCCGTGCACACACATACGAATCTCAGTTTGGGAAAGCAAGCAGCCCTATGAACTGAAAGTTTATCCAAGGCTCTCGCCACTCTCCAGCCCCCTGTACTGTCACTTAGGGCTCTGCCTGTCTGAATTGGTTGATCAGCTCATTAAATATACGCATGACGCCACTTTGAGCTCGAGCATGCTGGAGTTAGTCCAAATTGTTGTGCTGTTCATTTTAGAGATGCCTGCCTGTTTGTTTATAGCAGTGTTCCGTTCACTGAAACCCCACGGCCTCTGGGTCTGCAGTACTACTGTTGCTCTCCTCTTCATTTAGTCTTTTTATCAGCTAATGCGTTTGATTTGATGTGACAGGACACTTGCCGAGGGTGTGTTCAGTGGGTTCAAATGTTCCAGACATTACAGATGAAAACCTAAATTACAGAGAAGTTATGTCTCTTGAAGAAGCTGCAGTGCTATTTCTTTTATGAGCATTTGGCTGCCCCAAGTCAGTTGAATCCGCAAGCAAGCCAGTGATGCTGTAAATCAAACGACCCAGAGTAGGTCTCACATGATTTATTGAAATGAAAAAGAACTAAACGCAATTATTTCTGGTTTAAGTGCAAATGTCCATTCTGGATAATGATGTGGTCAGTAAAGTCATGAAGGTTGTACAGATGTGCATTAAGTGACAGCAGTTTTCTCTTTGAGAAACTGGTGTATATATTGGTATGTTAGCTGTGCTTCCCAACCAGTCCAGGTGTTGTAAAGACAGAGACAGCACTTCTCTGTGAGCATGTGTGTATGTACGTCTGTACAAGTATCAGCATCTTAAAGACTGTTTGTCATTTGTACATATTAGAAAACACCAGAGAAATAGTGATTGCACCGGTTGCATGATAATTATTCTATTGTATGTTCCATTGTTTGTTTCTGAGTAAGAGAAACATGCAGAACAAAGAGAGGGGAAGTTGTGATGGGGGTTAGGGGAGGTAGTGGAGTTGAGAGTTATTTCCCTTTTCTGAAACCACTCGTCCACCTCCAGGATTTTACTAGGTGCATCTCTGTCGTCCAGAGAATGTGCTGTGAGAGCTGACCCTGACACCCACCTTCGTCATGGCTCCTGTATCCATTCTCGATGCAAACCAAACTAATGTCACTGTTACAACAAATTGCTCATTGAATTCATCATTTCCAGGCAACATGGATCTTGGCTCCAGCAGTAACGACAGTGACAGGTCCCAATGCTTTTATAGAAAATGAAATCAATGTAATATATTGGGCTACAACCGGTAGTTGAAAATACCAGTGAGCAAAGCACACATCAGCTCCTCTGCTCAGTGAATTATGGCCTTGTTAATTCTGCACGTGTCCCAGGCTGATGAAGAGCTGCAGATGACACAGAACATGTTTTTTGTTCTCTTCTGTTGCTCCTGCTGATGTGATGGATTGTTTTGTTAAGCCCCTGAACACCTCCCTGGATGAAAGGCAGTTTTTTAAAAACAAGAATTTAATCAGATAGGAAATGCAAACCAGTTAAAGATGCTGTATGTCTGCTATGACGGTGTCATGTTGCTGCTGAGTCACGTTTTCAAGTTTGAAAAAATAAAGAATGTACATTCCCATAAACTGGAGATGACACTTGTGTTGCCTTTTTAATGCAGTCTCTTCCAGAGATGATGTTCCTATAAATCAAAGTATAGAGAGGTAATGGTAAAAATCTTGGAGGTCATATTATGCTGTTGTGATTTGTCAGTCTAATCCTGAAAGTCACTACTAAAGCCAACTAAAACTAATGTGTTGACACAGACTGCCTGGATTGCAATATTCCCACTATTGACATTATTTTGACTATGTTCACATGAGTTGCTACTACTTGTTTACACTGGAACCCAGAACATGTGTCTTTGGGCTCTATGTCTGTCATATTGCTGTGACAACTCCAATTGGATGTTATAATGCAAATAGGACATGTACATACAGACACGGGGTGTTAATTGTCAATCAGACGTGAGGTCATAGGGAGCAGCGTGCATCTGTGTGAGAGAGAAACATGACAACTGAGACGAGTCTATTCCCCAGTGTAGCGTGGAGGTCTCTTCTCTATGAAGGCGGCCATCCCTTCCCGTCTGTCCCGCGTGGGGATGACCTGACAAGAGAGGGCAAAGGTTACAGCGGGGCGACAGCGGCCAGACAATGATGATGCGACTCCAGACAGCCTCCGAGGGTTTACACTCAGCATCACAGCTGAACTAATGCAATGATTCGTCCAGAATTTTGATGAACACATATTGAGTACACACTGGGAGTCTTACCTGAGCATAGCACATCCTTTCTATAGCCATCGCTGAAGTGATGTCAACCTGTAAGAGAGTTGATTTCAGTCAGCGTGGTCACTGATGAAAAATAATGGGACGGTGTGATTCATGAGTCATTTGTTTACCTCGACGCCTCTGTTCAGCGCTTCTTTAGCCATTCGCACGGCGATAGGAGCCTGGGCAACACAAATGAAACATCAAACACATTGGAGGGTGAGAAGTTTGATATGAAACCCTGTTGAGACTATTGTACTGGCTCCATTAAATTCAATAAATATGCAAATGGAATTAACTGAAACGCCTGTAGTTAGAAAGAATAATTCTGAAGGTTGGATCCAGATCAAAACCAAGACTGGATTTTGGGATGTAATCTGATATTAGAATTCTGATTTATCTTATCAGCCCTTCCAAAGATGAAAGGGAACCTGTGGTAGCCTTCAGTTGTCTTAAAAACTCAAAAGGTGTTTAGTTTATCCAGTTTGGGCTACTGTAAAAAATATGGCGGCCTCTGTAGAGAGGACCCACTCCTGATGTAAATATAAAGTTTTGAAATATAAAAGGCTCATTCTGGGGTAAAGAAAACAACAATTCATACACTTTAGATGAAACACTTATTTTATATTCAATTTCTGCCAATAGATCCCTTTAACCTAAATCTTACCCACTGGACCCTTAAATGAAAAAGTGAAATAGCCCCCCCTTAACCCTGTAACACACCAGACCTCCCGTGAGAAATATTGACAAAACTGGTCCGAGGTTCCACCTCATGCCAAAACCCTCACTCAGAATATTATCTCCTGTATCCCATTTCTCTTTCATTCACTGCAAACTCCTGTCAGCCACTTAACCCACACCAATGTGTGTCTTTGTGTGTCTGTGTGCGCTATTTGTGGTCCATTTCTCCACTTGGCTGCCACTCTGGCCCTGCCCGACTGCAGGCATCTGAACTGGAGTGAAAGAAATATGGAACGACAGAAGCCTGGAGAGAGGGGAAAGAGGAGGGAGAAGAGGGACAGAGGGGAAGGTGGGAAGACACCACCACGAAGAGTGGAGGGCAGAATGAAAAGAGGTGGACGAGAAGCAGAAGAGATTAATTGTTAAAACAGGAAGAGGGGGAGAGAGGGGGAGAAAAGAGAATCCTAAAGGAGGAGGAGGATGCATCAGTATCTGAGCTGTGGGGGAATAAAAAAATGATGGTTTAGGTAAGGGTTAGATTTAGATTAGGTTAGGTCAAGGTTAAAGTTAGATTAGGGTAGGTCAAGGTTTACGATAAGGGTGAGGGTTAGGCAAGTAGTAACTATGTTTAAGGTTAGAGTAAGTGTCCAGGAAATCAATGTAAGTCAATGTCCTCTGAAGTCATGGAGACACGACTGTGCGTGCGTGTGTGCATGTATTCTAACCTGGGGCAGTATCTCTCTGGCCAGGCTGAGTGCCTCTCTGTAGGCAGCATCCCCTGTCTGGTTCTGCTCCACTGCTCTGTTTACGAGCCCCATCTCCAGCGCTGCCTGCCCCCCCACACGCTTACCTGATAACAGAGAGAGAGTGTGTGATGCACAAAAGCCCTCGCTACACAACAAGCATCCTGTGCCTATGGGCAACATGTCAGCGTTTCTGCATCACCACCTGTGAAGATGAGCTCTTTGGCCAGAGTGATGCCGACAGTCCTGGGCAGCCGCTGACTGCCCCCTGCAGGACAAACCACCTCAAGGTCAACTTCCCACAGCCACTTTGTGTCTCTCAGTTCAGAATCAACTCATTTTTGTGACCTTTGTTCGTCTTACCCGCCCCTGGGAGCAGCCCCCGTGTCGTCTCAATCAGACCCATCTGTGCCGAATACGCTGTAACACACACACACACACACACACACACACACACACACACACACAGAGGACAGTTGAAGGTCTGAGCAGCAAAGGGCCATTAAGCTATAGGGACGGCACAAAGTCTGACTGATGACTCTTTCAGAGCAACACACGCAAGCACCTGCTCACCTAGCTTGTCAGCCCTCAGCCAATCACAGATCGGCCTAATATAGCCTATCAGATTCAGCGTCATGAACAGCTGAGCAGATGTGTGGCCCGCTGCAGCTATCATTAGTCCCTGAGCTCATCAGACGATCATTAATAGTGGGTCTCCAAATGTCACCGTGTCAGGAACGACAACAGACTTGTTTTTAGCCTGTGTGTTATAGTGTGTTTACATGAATGCACCATTCCAGGAAATATAAGAAGCGTCAGGTTATGCTTTTCTCCTCACAATCCAAGATGGGCTGTTAATGATTGACCAATTTTTGTAAAGGGTTGATTATTAGGTGTTGTATGTATTCAGTGCTAAAACAACATTCTATACACAGTCTATATTTAACCAGAAGAGATTTTAGGGCCCAGATGATGTGATGGTTTGAAGATTACATTTTAAAATAGTAAAATAAACATAATGTTCTTCTTCTTAACTCCCTACATTGTTAATCATTCTCGTGTCCCCACATCCAGGTGGAGAGCCACTATCTGTATCTACAATGAATGAGGGAGTTGTCAGTCTAGTCAAGAGGAATGGTCCCGAGGGATGTTTCTATTCTCCACCATACTATTGTCAGTCAGCCACTGATCTAATATGACTGGATCTTTGACAGCTGTGAAGCAGACTCGACATGGCCTCTCTAACTCCATTAATGTCACCTGAAGCGAGAGAGAAATGTAGAAGGTATCCACACGTGAAGCTGCCTCTCCAGATCTAGGTTGACAAGTGAAGGTTCAGCCGTCACTCACCAGCAGTGCGGAGGTCACAGGCCAGGGCGAGCTCCAGTCCACCTCCCAGGGCAACGCCATCCACGGCTGCGATGGTTGGCATGGGCAACGATGCTACACAGACATCAAAACAAAGAGAGGACAGCTCACAAGTGTGTACACACATCCAGGGAACAACCAAGATGAGACTAATCATCCAACCATCTTTCTGGTCTCTTACCGATCTGAGTCATGAGCGAACGAAGGCCGTGAACGAACAGGTCCGACTCAGAGTTGTTCATCAACGCTCTCTCTTTCAGGTCGGCACCTACAAACGGGCAGCATCACACATGATGCAGAAAGGATTTGATCAAGCGTGTAGACGCCCGGCAGGTGAAAGATGTTTCAGATGTCACGTACCTGCACAGAAAACCCTGGGGACTAAACTCCTGAAGACGACCACTCGCACCGAGGAGTCAGTGGACAGAGTGGACACCAGCTCCCTCATCTGTACTCAAAGGACACAGTGGTCTCAGTGTGTGTGTGCGTGTGCGTGCGTGCGTGTGATGTAAGAGTCTGCTCACCTGTGACACAAACACATGGCCCAGAGCGTTTTTTGCCTTGTGTTGACACATCACCACCTCCACGATTCCTGAAGAGAAGAAAGCAACAGGAGGAAGAGAAGCCAACAATCAATAGAGATGTGCCAATACCAGCATCGGATATGCCTTTGATTCTGCCGAAAATGCTGGATCGGGCATCCACGGTCTTTAAAGTTAAGTTATTTTCCAATCCTTCTTTTCTTTCTTCTGCAGCCACTGGCAAGTACAGTTTTTATAGCAGCGAAGAGGAGATCTTTGATGGTGCAGCATTAGCCAGAGCTGGCTAAGATGTTGGAAATTTGGCACTAGTGTTGCCAATTACCACACTATCAATCTCAAGCACTTTAACAGCTTTTAAAGGAGCTAATTGCTCTTTATTCCTAGATTTATTCATTTGTGTTCTTTCTCAATTATTCCCATAAAATTAGACAATAAAAGAAGTTCTACTGCATTCATTCTCATTATGTATTTGTTTTTCAGAAGGTTTAACCTGAGCTAGACCATAAAAAAGACCATACAACAGATAAATGCACTGGAATCGGAACGCTACTCTGTATTGGCCGATACGCATCGGAATCGGTATCGAGAACATCTGTAACAATCAATAGTTCATTAAATATTTTTTACCAATTCAATGTTTTCGTTTTTGATTACAGCACTTTATCTTTTCCACCGTTATCTCGTGTCCGTTATCTTGTTTAATATCACATGTTGTAAAAGTATATTGCAGCACAGATTCCTGTTAAGAGCAGGACGTATTAAGGTCATATGGATTTCCGGGAATAGTTTACCAAATTCCATATTAATTATAATAATAATCATGATTATTATACAACTGTGGGGAAATAGTCTGTTCTTCAAAAAGCATCCAGTAGGAAAGTATAGACATTTGACATTGGCAGGAGACGGGTCAAACTGGGTTTGTGTGATAATTTCATGGCGTTTTGCTCAGAGTGAATTGAAACGATGTTACAAAACATGAAATCTTCCTCCCTACCATCGTCTCCCTCCTCTAACCGCTTCAAATCCACCTCTGCACGATCCGCCGCCTCCGTGTGCTGCCAGCGGCGGTGAGCGCGACTGTGTCCCGCTAAAGGGAGCCTGACACCGGCCAGCATTCGCGCTCCGTCCCGCTGAATCAGATGGGAGGTTCGGATGTGCGTTCCCCGCAGAATTGCACCCAGACACCGCCACAATGGACCCCTGGGCCCGGGTACTCTGCGGAGCAGCGTCGTCATGTTGTCAGAGGCTTTATTGTTTCGTTTCCCGAAGCAGGAAGACGGCGTGATAGAGTTCTTACAAATGGATGTTTGGAGCAGGTTTCTTCCGGTCAGAGGAGGAGCGACTTAAAAACCAGCAGTGACGCAGCAGAGAGCAAACAGGTAGTATATACACTCCACCATCCAAAACTCTGTCAGTGTGTTGTTGGGGCGTCTGAAATGTAAGACGGTATTTTGATAAAAGGGAGTTTTACCTACTCACAGTTTATATTTCATTCAGCAAGACTCAAAGTGAAAGTGTTGCAATTGTGAAAAATCCGTTGCTACTTTCTCAATATACCCTTCCTCTTCTCACTCACACACTCATACACACGCACACATTTACAAGCACATGGTTGTGTTGGTGTGGGTTGAATGACTGACAGGACTTTGCACTGAACGGCAGAGAAATAGTTTGTGCAGTTATCCTTGTTAGTACTTTGCATTGACTTCCCTTCATTGTGGGCAGCCTAACCATCCTTAGCCCTCACCTTAACCATGACCAATCCATAGCTTAACGATGACCAATCCATACCTAACCTTAACCATGACCAATCCGTACCTTACCCTATCCTCACCATGACCAATCCATACCTTAACCATGACCAATCCGTACCTTACCCTATCCTCACCATGACCAATCCATACCTTAACCATGACCAATACATACCTAACCTTAACCTAACCACAATTCACATCTCACCACTGACCTTAACCAGGAACTCAGAAATGTCCTGACAAGGTCAGTGTTTATACTGGGAAAGGTCCAAAAGAGGCATCAAAAATGAGCGTGCACACACACACACACACACACACACACACACACACACACACACACACACACACACACACACACACACACAGTGTCCGGACAAAGTGGGTTGTTGAGGTAAGGTTTTCCGTCAGGCTGCCCTTGTCTAGTCTGACCATGCATTATTGAGCAGGTCTTTACAGGTTATGCAATTACCCTGTCAGTCAGTGGGTCTGATGACCCAACAGTCTAAGAGCCAGGTATCTCTCCCCCCTCTCTATGTGTGTTCACATCCACGTGCATGTGATCAAGCCTTTGTAATAGAAACAGGTCATTTATGAAATATTACAGTTATTATTATTTTAGCATCAAGGTTGTTGAGGAATTTTTGACCATCCTCACACATTCCTGTATATGCCACTATATATTATTTATAGTGTATATTATATCTGTACAGGAAAATAGTGCCTGTCTACATTCCACAGATACTCCCTTCTCTCTCTAAGCATTACCCAAGGTCAGGTTATAGATACAGGACCAACCAACAGTACATTGTAGTGTCTACGTTGAGGGACTTTCATATCTAACTCAGATGCCCCAGACAGAGAGGCACCAACTTCAACTCTTTTGCGTATTTCACCAGTGGAAAGACATCAGGACACAATGTGATTTAGTTATACACACTCTAGGCTTAACTATCCAATAGGATGTGAACACCTACATGTAACATAGAGAGTGACAGCAATTCTAGCCATTCATGGATGTGCTGTTAGAATGGGTGACGCAAGTAGAGGAAGATATATGGGGATGCTGTGTTAGACATCTTCAGACTTGGGGGGTGACAATTGCTCATGTTACTGTGTTAGCGTTTGTATATTGTTTCACCTTCTGGTCTCCTTGATGCATCAAGTCTACATTAAAACCTTCTGCATAAGACATCAGCTTCCAGAAAACTTCCATTACACAGTAATGTCAGATTACATTTATATTGATCTGATTACTTTCCCTCTGACGTTTTTATTGTCCAGTTTTGTTGGATACAAATGAGTCTGGTCAGTGAATCATAATCATTTGTAATTGAAATGTAAATGTATCATGAGTGCAGTGTGTAGGGACCAGGTTTGCTGCAGGGTGTTGCGTCAGGAGGGTGGGCCGGATGATTTGGAGGAAGTGAAACTGAAACTATAACCATAACTACATAGATGCACATTAATCCCTCACATTTTACTTAAATAAATTAGACCAGTGACCATAAAGAGGGATGAGATAGACAAAAAGAAGAGAAAAAGAAAGAGCTGACAGGTAAAACGAGAGCTGTGTTAAAGTTGGATGTTAAACCTGACAAGGGATAGTTCTAAGGAGCTCTCACATGTGCCTGTAGGTTCTGTTGCAGTGGAGTGAAATGTCACCTGGATGACATTGATGATGCGGATTTGGAGGGGTATAGGTTTTTTACATTTGACGTCTGGCAGGTGTGCATTCCTCGTCTCATGTGTGTTTGTGGCTCGAGGTGGAAATTTGATGATGGATGGCACTCGCTGCTTGAGTGTGAGTGACAGAAACTGTGACAGATGGTGAATTCAGGGCTCTCAGGTTGAACACACGCAGGCCTTCCAGAGGGACGAGGACGAATAAAGGAGGTGTTTTGTCTCAATATGTTTCAATGAGCTCCCTCTGCACCTGCTCTGTCTACAGCACCCTTTTCTCGCTTAAACTGAGCAGATTCACATCTTCCTCTGTCAGCAAACATCATTGTAAATGGCACACTGTATCTGATGCCAATCTCACAGTGTTTCCCCTCCAATCCTGTAGGGGTCAGACTTGTATCAACGTGTTGATTGGAGAAATGTGGAGTCTGTCCTGTTGCTCTTCTGCTCTGCTTTTCACAACTTGCATGTGTTTACTGACCATCTCCGTCCTCAGCCACGACCTCTCCTCACTATCCTCGTCCTCTATACTCGCCATTTTCTACTCTTCTCTTCACATCCTCCGTTTCCTTCCTCTTCCTCTCCCCACATTGGATGAAGGAGGCGATGTGTGCAGACTTCCACTGAGTGGCCTCGGTCTTGCCAAAGCCCAGGGCCGAAACAGGGCAGGGATGCCCGGTGATGGGGCACAAGCATGGGCACAAGACCGAGCATGAGTCAGAGGGAGTGAATGGCATCCTGTTACTGTAGCTGTCTGTCAAGAGCGAGACGGCACAGTGATCCGCTCAGGGCGTATACAGGGTTTTTGACCTTTTGTGTCACAGGTTTACACAAGATATACGTAACACTAACACACACAGCTCTCTCTTTCTTAAGCTTAGTCTGCAAACAGGGGCTTTTGCCATATCACACAGACACCTATAAAAAAACAGGTCTGTCTGCTTATAACTCATGTAAGAAGCAAATTTACTTTAAAGGGGACATAGCATGCCCATTTTACCACAAGTTGATATGGTTCCTTGGGGTCTTAATGAAATGTCTGTAACATACTTTGGTCAAAATACCACAAGGATCATTTAAAACAGCACCCTTTTTACCCTGTATAAAACAGCCCTCCACAGAGTGACCTGTTTTGAGTGCCTGTTCCTTTAAATGCTAATGAGCCAGCTCCCCCCTCCCCCCTCTCCCCCCATGATTTTAAACGATATAAATTACATATTTTATATGATATAAATTATCAAATATGCATCCCATACTTTGTATTCCCTTCTGTTGTCCTGGAGTTTTAATTTTCCCAATCACATAATTAAATGTCCCCCTCTGCCCATCCACTACAAGCACACAAGCAGACAGACAGAGAGCGAAAGAGAGGTGGGGGGGGGGCTATGAAGACATCATTTACCCCGAACCCCGACATTCAACGGGTACAACAACAAGCGGAGAAAGCAGAATCGCGGGCTGACCTTATATATACAGTCTATGGGGCTGACCAGCGGAGAAATGCTCGTCCCGTGTGAACAGCCAGGCGGCTGCGTGCTGGAGAACGGCGCTGCGCTGCCTCGCAGCGGCGCTTCCGCGTCCGGTGTACCCCGGCGTAACTACTGTAACCCGGCGTACAGTAGAGCTGAACACTGCGGAAGTCTTCCACACAGCTGGCAGTGTGGAAGACCGCTGCGAGGCAGCGCAGCGCCGTTCTCAAGCGCGCAGCCGCCTGGCTGTTCACACGGGACGAGCATTTCTCCGCGCTGGTCAGCCCCATAGACTGTATATATAAGGTCAGCCCGCGATTCTGCTTTCTCCGCTTGTTGTTGTACCCGTTGAATGTCGGGGTTCGGGGGTTACAGTAGCGCTGAACACTGCGGAAGTCCTCCACACTGCTGGCTGTGTGGCGCTGACACAAATTCCAGCTCACGCACGGAGAGCGGCGGTCGCTCCCGAGCAGCTGCTGCAGCCTCCCAGTCCCAACGATCCAGACAAATGCCACATGTGAGTGAATCGCGGGCTGACCAGCGGAGAAATGCTCGTCCCGTGTGAACAGCCCGGCTGCGTGCTTGGGAACGGCGCTGCGCTGCCTCGCAGTCTCGCTGCCTCCGGTGTAAACCCGGCGTAGCGAGTGTGGGGACGGGGGATGAGGTGGGGGGTGGGCCAAGACCATGTAGGGAGACTTCCAGTTCCTTGTTACGACACAATACACAGGAAGCGCAATCGAGTCGCTCAAGCATGACGTTTCTGACTTAGAGGAACTATAACAAAACGCGCAAGTGTTTTTTCCCCAGAGTTTTTGGGTTGGTAGACATGCCAGATACCCACATTAACCTGTAGAAGCACTAACAAAGTGGAATTTGCATGCTATGTCCCCTTTAAAAGTATGACTAAAGATGTTTAATGCGAATTTGTGTTTGTGTGTGCGTACGCGTGTGTGATCCAGGTATTGCCCATGTGTTAGGGACATACATCTGTTAACACAGTCACAGTATGGGGACTTGTCTTCCTTACGGGGACAAAAGCCAAGTCCCCATAAAGTAAATCATTAAATGTTAAGATGAAGACATTTTAAGGTTATGTTTAGGTTTAGGTTAAGGTTAAGGCGAGGGTAATGATTAGGCAAGTTGTAACTATGGTTAGGGTTAGAGTAAGTCTCCGGAAAATTAATGTAATTTCCTCTGAAGTCATGGAGACACAACTGTGTGTGTGTGTGTGTGTGTGTGTGTGTGTGTGTGTGTGTGTGTGTGTGTGTGTGTGTGTGTGTGTGTGTGTGTGTGTGTGTGTGTGTGTGTGTGTGTGTGCTAAGAGGCTAATATTTGTCTATTACTGGTCGGTCCTATATGTAAATATTTTGATATCATATTCAAGAGTATTACATTCAAAGGCTGCTGTAGACATGTACTGAGGCTTCAGTTCTCTGCAGCGATTCCAACCCAGTAACAACTTGACCCTTTGCTAATGCTAAAAATATATCTTCCATACTCCTCTAACCTCCATACACATGACTTAAAACTATGAAAAACACACCAGCCACACTGTTGCAGCAGGTTCACATGCCACTCTATAATGTTAAATATGGGCACTGTAATGTATCTTTACTTAGTTCCACATACATTGTTCTATAAGGTTCCAAATGTGTATTCATCCATAGCAGAAAGTAGTCCCTAACAAATGCACTCACATTGCTCCTGTTTGAGTAAAGTTTATCACAAACAACTCTGCTCAGCTTTTTTAGGGAATTATTTCTCATCAAAAATGAAACTACATATTCATGACTCACTTTATAAAGATTTGCATTTTCATGAGGAACGATTCGACTGCAGGTTGAGAGCCACAGACACGGTGGAAAACACACTGTTGGCTTTGGTCTTTTAACATTCAGCTGACAATAGAAGCCGACACTGCTTTAATGGCTCATTTTCCTCCAGGCTGCTCGCCCTCGGTCCAGCTTTTCTTCAATAATGACACACCAGACGTCATGTGCACCATTAGAATCTATAGGCATGCATGACTATGCATTTGACCAAATATAGATCGGGCTCTTTTTTGTAGCAATACAGAGACATTATAGGCAATAAATAAAATGTATAATTTAGTTTCATTCTCTCCATGCACACCCACACACAAACACACCACCGTGCGACGAAGCAGTCAGGGTGACTGATCGATGATCGTACTCTCGGTTCAATTACATTAGAATGATGGAGTTGGATATGTGGTATAGGGTAAAAAAAACTGCCTCAGACTTACAGCCTGAAAGATAGTTGAGCAAGATGGGAGAAGAATTATGACCATAGGAGGCACAGGGAGAGAAAGGCAAAGAAGAGTTATAGCGACACACTGTCGAGGAGTTAATGGCTAAAGCTCAGCCCAGGTTGAATATATTCCACTGCTGTGAAAAACTTTCACTTGTCATTACTTAGTGCAGGAACTCCAAAGAAAAACTACAAAACGAGTGAAGTAATGGTAGTGAAGTCAAGGCGAGTGACTCCACTGATGGTGGAGGTGGGCCTCCCCTCAGGTTGGGGATCAGACCCAATATCTGGTAGTTGACAGCTGACACGGCACAAGGCCTCATTAAAAAATAAAGATCTTTCCCTGCTCAGCACACAGACAGACACACACACACACACACACACACACACACACACACACACACACACACACACACACACACACACACACACACACATCCAACCAAGGCGGGAACATCCATACAGATAAGCATGCATTTACTGCACACACATGACCATAGACCTCCAAATATCACTTATCCATGACACACACACACACTCTCACACACACACACACACACACACACACACACACACACACACACACACACAGACTGTGTAAACTTACACACTCATACGTGCACGTGGCCATACACAAGCACCTGTAGAAGCTGACACCGGTCGGAGCAGTCAGGGAGAAAAGTTACATTAATGAATCTGATCGCCATGCTTTGACAAGGCAGTTATCTGCGAACATGAGCCTGCAGGGCCATTTAGACAGCAAAGCCATGACAGAGGGAGGAGACACCGACGCTGATCAAACAAGCTCACTTTCCTCCTCAGGCCACTCTGGCCTCGCTCCAGCTTCTCCTCAGTAATGATACGTCACACTGAAGATACATCGATATCTGGGCCTGACCACAGCAGCTCTGAAACTAAAGGATGCCAGTGTCAGATGTGTAATATTTTACAGCTTGTCATCCATGTGACCCCATCACAGCTCGTCAGTTTCATATTACAACCCCATACAAGGGTCTAGACCACTATTCTTTAAAGGACAAGCTTTGACATTTCTGGAACACGCTTATTTGCTTTATTATTGGGAATCTGATGAGAAGATCAGATGATAAGGCTCTCACATCTATATGCACTAAACAAGTCAAAAAAGCAGATCATACTGACAGTATGTGTTCGTTTTGATTCAGAAGATGTAATCTGTTAATCAGTGGCTAAAGTGGTGCTGGACAGCAGTTTTTGCTACTATTGGATGGAGCCATTCAGTCTATCTATATTTCTCCAGTTTCTAGTCTTGATGCTAAGCTAAGCTGCTGGCTGTTGCTTCATAATTACACTTCAGACTCAAGGCCGGTATTAAACCTCTAACTAACGCGTCTAACTCTTGGCAAGAAATACACAAAGCCCACTTCTAATGTATTGCTCAAAATGTCAAACTGTTCCTTTAAATTAGAATTTCGTAAAATCTGGATAAACAGCGTTAAAGATGCTCATTAGGTTTAATGATTGTGCTACTTGGAGGCAAACGACCTCTGTGTGACCTCTGCAGGAGACTGCTGATACTCATTCTCCGCTAAAAAGTCGGGCTGGAGAAATCAATAATTATAATTATTATACTCTCCAGAAGCCTAATGACTTAAATTCTATCTAATCTTTCTTCTGCAATGATTTTTCTCCTGTTTCTGACACCAAAGACATGGAGCATCCATGTTAGGATAACAATATAATAATTCTTAATTATATCCTCCATTGTAATTCAAACATCTACCTCCAACTGCTTTTTTTAATAAGAAAACAGAAATTAGATGTTGGCAGCAAAGACACAAGAGGTGACGGGCGACATCCGCCTCCTTCCAAATCTGACATTCAGACAAAAACATGACGCACAAAAATGTGGACAACTGAACGTGACAAATTAACATTTTGAAAAGGCAATGAGTATTTCAGAACTATGATTATAATGATGAAAAATAATAAGCGAGAAGCTGCACAGTTCCATTTGAATGAATGATGTTGTCAACGAGCAGCTGGGGGACAGAATGAGAAGAAATTAGCCAGTGGACCACATGAGATAAGGCCTGTTAAATCTGTGCATGGCTAAGAGGCTGCTGCTTTTAGGCAAGATTATGATTGACATATTATTGCACACGCACACACACACACACTCACACACACACACACACACATTAGAGATCCTCATATCTAGACCATCTCTATCGATGAATGAATTAGTCGGGAGGGCACACACCTGGTGACGTCACCGCCATAGCAAATTACACCCATTAACTACACACACACACACACACACACACACACACACACACACACACACACACACACACAGCACGTGTGAGTGTGCAGAGCTGCAGTGTGAGCGCGCATGGAGAGGGAGGGCGCGCAGAGCGAGCCAGCATCTCCACAGCGCAGCAGAGCCACAGTGTCAGAGCTGTGTGAGCGCAGAGGAGGGAAGGACGCACTTTCCCCAGTTCTCCTGAGAGAGGAACACACTGGCTGCTGGACGGCGAGGCACTTCAGACCCACACGCACTCACACAGAGCACAGTCAAGGACACATGCGAGCGGTGGCGAGAAGATTCCGAGGAGTCCCCATCCAGGATTTTGCGCAAGTCATGGCATTTGTTTGGAAACTAACGAAACAACGCGCTCCGCTGGAGACAAGTAATTCACGAAGATGAGTCACCAAGGGGATGATCGACATCGCTCAGTGGTTCCGTGGACCTCTCTGGCGGGACAGCGTCCGTTCAGCCGCATGATTGTCACCCACAGAGCAACGCGCGTCTTTCGGTCACCTTCTGAAACGATGCCTTGTGGCGACGTGCGTGGCGCGCCAGAGTGCGTGTGAGTGACTGACCGATAGTCTTCCTGAGAGAGAGCGAGAGAAAGAGAGGCTGGATATATTCAGCAGCCAGGCTTCCAGGCAGCGAAAGCCACACACCCAGAGAAGCCGCCTCGCCTCTCTCCCAGCTCCGCACACCCATGCAGGATGCCCGGGGAGCGCCGGGGAGTCCTGGTCCAGCTCAGCCGGAGTTCATGACGCGCTGGGCGGCCTCGTCATGCGTCTCTTGCCTGAGCCCAGCGCCCAATCCCTCCGGCTCCTCTTCCTCTTTATCTTCGTGATGGGGGTGGCCCCCTCGCCGGTCCTCACAGCCGGCTGCCCGGACAGATGCGTGTGCGACGACCAGCTGGTGGTCCAGTGCGCCGGGCAGGAGCTCACCCAGTTCCCCAATGACCTGCCCCTGGCCACCCGGCAGCTCATCATCTCCAACAACCGCATCGGGGACCTGCCGGCGCTGCAGCTCAACTACCTGTCCGACCTGGTCTACCTGGACTGCAGCAACAACTCTCTGACCGAGATCTCCGAGTCCACCTTCGGGAACTTGCGCAAACTCGCCTACCTGGACTTGTCTTTTAACACGCTGCTGCAGATCGAGGACCGGACTTTCGGGCCCCTGGCGTCTCTGGTGATGCTCCGGCTGACGGATAACCCGAGTCTGAGCGAGGTCCACTCGGACGCCTTCTCGGAGAACATGGCTCTGCAGGTGCTGGATGTGAGCCGGAACAACCTGACGGCTCTCAACATCAGCAGCCTCATCGCCCTGCCCGCGCTGCGCTCCCTGGGCCTCAGCGGGAACCCCTGGAGGTGCGACTGTGACACGGAGGACCTGTGCCTGTGGGTGCAGATAGAGGGCTTCAAATTCCAAGGTGAGCGTGGATGTGGTCC
The DNA here is from genome assembly GCF_022539355.2 of Hippoglossus stenolepis. Lineage (NCBI taxonomy): Eukaryota > Metazoa > Chordata > Actinopteri > Pleuronectiformes > Pleuronectidae > Hippoglossus > Hippoglossus stenolepis. The sequence continues at coordinate 19,820,541 of NC_061496.1, read as the reverse complement.
AGCACACAGAACACGTATACACAAGAACATTAAGGGCGATGTAAACTGTCAAATAAGATGAGTTCCTCCTTAGATTACAATTCAAACTTGTTCGGTCTGTGGCTGCATCATACTCTGCCTCTGCCCCTCACCTTTGAGCTCACACTGCGACCCTGATCAGCTGGCAGAGCTGGACCTCCTCCAGGTGGTCTCTGGTTTGCTTGACTCTAGAAGTGGGATTTTCAGTTTCCTGGCAAGTCAGCAAAGTGTTGCTGCATGTGTTAAGCGTATGAGCCAAGGACTCCAAGGTCCTCTCATCTGTTATTGGTCAGTTTAGCGCCTGGTGGTGGTGGTGGGGCACTTACTGCACTATTGCTCTTCTTTTATTTTGTGGTTGCGTATGTACATGCACACTTCCACGTGCACTCCCCCATGTGCACAGATGCAGGGTTAGATGCAGTTTATCTCTCTGAGGCAGGGACACACACACACTCAGACGTTGCTAATGGTTTGACCTCAGTGTCAGGGCAATCTCAAGATTTCGTTTCCCTGCTCCGCTCTGCAACACAATCCCCTCAAACTGCCCTTCACGTCTCAATAATGTCTCAAGTTGACCACAACAGATCAACAGACTTGTGTTACTCTTGAAAAGCAGCAGCCACGTCAGCCGGCTATTCAGTAAATAAAGGGGGATTGAATTAAACCACCTACGAAATCCCCACGAATGGGCTCAGTGACCTTCTCAGAGATGATCTTTGCCCATAAGTGTTTACTGCTCAGCAGGTGAACGGGGTTATATCTTATAACAACATTGTCTTTCTTATAATAGGTGTGTCTGTCAGTGTACATACGATTGACCTCACTGCATTGACTTGATGAGGGTCCTGAAGGCAGAGATAATGCTGAGGATGATTGTGTCCTGTTTTACCTGTTTTTTCTGGCTAGCCCCTCATGCACACACACACACACACACACACACACAAACAAACCCTAACCCCTTACCCTAACCTAAACTATCACACCTAAATGCCTAAAAATGTCCTCATAACGTAAAAATGTCCTCACAATGATGGTATTGAACCAAAATTGGCCCTCATAACTACATATAGACACGCACACACACACAAAGTCTTGTATGAGCACACATTCAGGAACAAAACATGCACCTGGGTGTGCTGGCGCTCTCGCCACCGCATGCTCTGGCCCTTCAGTCCAGATGGTTAATGATGGTGCTCAAAAAAACTGGACTCCTATGCTCCCATTTAAGATTGTGTGTGTGTGTGTGTGAGAGAGAGAGAGAGAGTGACTCACCCCACTTAGGTGTATGAGAGTCAGCATGTGATCCGCAGGTTAGGAGAGCCTCTAAGGCTGCTGGGCCTTATAGAAAACAGGGATTAAGGGATGAGGAGCTTGAAGGCCACTTGAAGACAGAAACTCGCAAAACTTGTTATCCACCTTTACTTTCAAAGCACACTCACGTACACTCCAAACCCTTGCACATACACACACTCACACATACTTCATTTGCACGCTCTGCTCTGCTTTTCCCCCCACTAAGTAGCCCGTCCTCTCGCAAGCACATCTCTGTAGAATAATTCAGACACACACTCAAAAAAGAGGTTTTGGAAAAAGTGGCACAGCAGTGACAGCACAGAACACCCACAGACGAGCCACTGTGCATTCAACATGCACGCTGCTGTGCTGGTGTCAATCCCAGCAAATAACTATGAAATTACAGCAAAATTTATTTCCACGCTTAACTTTAAAAGTTCTAAATATGACCAGAGGAGTTTAAACTCTACTATGTCGGGAACACACATCACAAGCAACACGGAATCTGTCTCTCAGACTGATGAATCACATATTGATATGGCTCCCATAAACAACCACAGCAACCAGTTTAACAGAGAGAATGGGGTCAATGCACGGGCGTGTGTGTGTGCGTGTGTGTGCGTGTGTGTACGTGTGTGTGTGTGGTCATGAATGCCCTCCAATCTGACTTCAGGGCTATGAGTCTAATGTACAGAGATTCGTGCTGTCGCTACCTCTCAGCGTGAAGATGAATCAGGTGCAAGTGTGTGTGTGTGTGTGTGTCTCTGTGTGTGTGTGGTTGCGTGCGTGTTTGTGTGTGCTCACTTATTCAGGAACCTTTGATATCACTGCCGATGGTTTGAATTCTAATTACGACATTGCTTGTTATAGAAAAATCCAGAAATAATCCTGATTCATTTCTGTTTCCTTCATTTCGGTCTTTCACCAGCATTTAGTTGTGTTGTCCTCTGTTTAAGTAAGTCCCTCAGTTTGTTTATGTGTCAGACGTGTCACTGACAAACACTGACCTGACTTGACTCTGGCAGCCACTCAAGTCAAGTGTAGCCTCAGGAATCAGAATCAGAAAACCTCCCTGGAAATTTGTGAAATTGTTACAATTGCGCAACACACATAAGAAACCGGAGGTACATTTGTAAAAACATTAATACTAATATAATAAAGTAATAATATTTAAATACAAAGTAAGTGAATAGAAAAAAAGGAAAAGAATTTTAGTGAGGTTCCGGATCATGGGGGGGATCCAGGATTTTTTTTAAAAATCACTTTCTTTAACATTGGAAGATGACGATGAAGTTTTCACTGTTTTCTCAGGGAAGGATTCCTGGATCTTGTGGAAAAAAACTGACAAATTAGGGAGCTGTGTGTGTGTTAAATTTGGTGCAGCTTGATTGAATTTAAGGTGACTCTTGGGCTTTGGCGAAGGTATATGCTCTCTACTGAGTGCCATTCTAGTTAGTCATTTCATTCTCAGTACTTGGGGAATACACCTACATTTCCCCTCTTGTCGTAATGGAATCTCAGCTTGTTGAGCGACCTGCTGTATTCGCTCTAGGTCAATTTTGACAAGTGGCTCAGCTACATACAACATAATTTAAGTGGCTTGTCCCGGGCTGGCAGAGCTGGTGGTGTGGTGGCTCCAGTTGTTGAGGGAAAAATATTTCTGGCTGCTCGTCAGTGCCCCGCACAGGCTCCTCGGGCAGAGGGCCAAGGCAGAGCCACACACAGGGCACGTGTAAAATATTCATAATAACAGAAAGAGGAACAGAGGCAACGGGTTCAATGAGGGGAGGAAAGAAAAAAAGAATAAAAGAAAGAACAAAAGAAAGAAATAAGTCAGGTTGTCATAGCAATTGGAATTTGATATGTCATTCATGAAATTAGTCTTTGACTACTCGAGAGATGAGACGAGAAACTAAAATATTGTGACGGAATAAAAGAGGAGAGAAAAACTGGGCAAACAGATTAGGACGGACTTTGGATGCATAGAGCGAAAAGAAAGAACAGACAGACTAGTTACCAATCGTCTGTGCCCCAGATCTGTCACTCAAATCCATTAAAACATTTATTATGACAAGAACCCATCTATTCAATTTAATACAGGTAGGCGATGTTTTATTTATCAGCTGGAACTATTTCTCCGACCCATCTGATGCGGAGCAGCATATCCAATTCAACTGGCCCACTGCTGTAGTGGAGTCTGTATATATTTTTATGTCTCAGTGCAAGCTCGAAAACCAAGACTGATGTGATGCTTGTGTGGGTGTGTTTGTGATGTGATCACCTGAGGCGCAGAGGGTGTGAGTCTGCGTGCATGTGTGTGTGTGTGTGTGTGTGTGTGTGTGACCGACCAATACACAAGCCAAGAGAGCGAAATTGGAAGAGAGCGGAGAGATGACAGAGCAAAACTGAGTGAAATGGAAGGATGTAGGAGAAGGAGGACCTGGACTGATAAAGGCTGAAGGGAAGACGTGGAGGGAGAATAAGTGTTAATGTGTCCAGAGTGGGAATGAAAAGTGGGAGGTGATAAAGTGAGCATGACTGATAAGACAGAGCGATAGAGGGAAAAGGAGGAAGAGAGAGCTACTGCTATCTGACCTTCACTCTCTCTCTCTCTCTCTCTCTCTCTCTCTCTCTCTCTCTCTCTCTCTCTCTCTCTCTCCGCTCATCCTCCACTGGAGGAAGAAGGGATCATGAGGAGAAATGATGGAAAGGAGGATGGTGGTAATCTGACTAATGCCGTATTTGAGAGGAAAGGAGTGTGAAGGCGTGTGTTATTCAGCCGAGTGGATGTGATGGAGAAAAGGTCAGCTATTCTTAGTCTTTGCCAATCCCGGTATGATGCGTTTAGCGCGCTAAACGGCGAGCTATTTAAGCTTCACTGTGAGAGGAGGAGCCGGAATGTCACACATGCACATTTTTGGACATTTGCAACAAAGTCTCTGAATCTTTACTTTTTGGTTGGAAAGGAAGAGTTCTTCCAATGTCTTTATGTCAAACGCAGTGCAGTTGTATGCCTCCAGCAAATTGTGCAGTTTAAGTGTACATACATTTTATTCTCCACTCTCATGAGGTCACAATGACATTTACCTTTGACTATGCAATCTTAGCAATTCAGTTTCATTTAAGTTCTATTGACAACGGGTCAAAGAAATCCGCTAAAGGGAGACTTGAGATATTATGCTCAAAAGGCCCAAAACATGTTTTGTCAAGCCAACATGACCTTTAACCTTCACGCACCGAAATCAGCCAATCTGTCTTTTGTGCCAAATTTGAAAGGGTTCTCTCAAGGTGTTCTTAAGATAACATGTTCACGGGGCAAAAAAATAGTTTTGTGAGGTTACAGTGACCTTTGACCTTCAAATTCTAATCAGCTTATCCTTGAAATTCCCTCAAGTTGTTCTCGACAAATCGCGTTCAGAGGGACAGAACCTCAGAATCCTTTACCCAGGACCACCAACATGTAATCGTTTCATCCTTGAGTTCAACTGAACGTTTGTACCAAGTTTAAAGAAATTCCCTCTAGGTGTTATTGAGATATACAACAACAACCTGAAAACATAATGCTTCTGGCCACTGGCTGTAGCTGGTGTGGAGGCATGATAAAAGTTAATCTGCACACTGTCAGCACTGGTATCAAGTTCACAATATATGACTAAATCTTTATATCAAAGACAGGCTGCAGCAACCAATTAATAACGGAGATTAATCTGAAGCACTTAAACACTGTTATTACAAGAGAAACTGATGGAAAAATATCCTTAAAACGAGACAAAACTCTGTGTCAAAATCTGTAGAATGAAAAAATCTAAACTTTCAAGGGCCTCGGAGAATAATCGGTCTGTCTCGTATTCAAACTCAAAATAAATTCATATCTTTGAAGAACAATTAACATTTTATTCATGTGTAAATGTTGCATAGCGTTGGTGTCTAAAAAAACTTTTCAACCTATGTTTAACAGTTACAGATGTCTCAGGTCTGTGAGGTTCACAGATGCTGTTTCATCTGCAAAACACCAAACCGATGCTCACTGCTGTAAAATCTATTTTTAAGGAGATTTGGTACATTACCTTATTTTTAAGTTTTAAGTTCAGAAATTTACCGAATATATTTTATGGTAATCATACAGTTTACATATTGTATTCTGCTCCTTAATTTACACCTGGAACTAAATAATGTGGTGCACCTTACATGCATGTGAAATGAGTGATGTTGAATATTAGAGCAGCGATATTATCTAAAATATAATGTGCCATTATGGTCGTGGGGAGTTCAAGTGTCCCATGTTGTGGATACGGACATTAAAAACGTTTATGGAATTACACAGACAAAACTGCCCCCGTACTTTATGTTTGTAACCTGCTTCCACAGGGAGGTCAGAGGTCAAGGTCAGCTGCAGAGTGTGCACAGGAGCTGGTAGGGACTCAGGAGCTTGTGTAGGGGACCTTACTATGGCTAAAGAAGTGTTACCTGAGGTTGTCTGGTTGGATGATAATTTCCTTGTACAGTTTTATATACACAAAGATATGAAGACACTGTAAATTTAGACATTAAATGGAAGGCTGTTTCAGTGATGGGGGGTTGACGAGGGACTGCTTGTGTCTGCAGCTTCCACCTCCCCCTCTATGAGACCACAACCACACTGATTACCATATGCATTGGCACAATTAATCTGCTTATAAATAGCTCTGTTCCCAGATCACAGGACAGGCTCTCTGCCCCGCAGGTTAATACCTCACGGTTCTGATTATCTGTGTGTGCGTGAACATACTGTGGACATACTGTACACATGTATGAATGTGTGTCAAATGTATAAATTATACCGGGTTTTCTATACGCGTTAAACCGCAGGCGTCTTGCATCTTATGTTTTCAGTCATGCTGCACACTGGAAAACACAAACTGTTATTCCTCTGCTCACAGCTCTTTTATGCATTGTGCGGCAGCAGAGCGAAGAGAACAAGTCAGAGGAAAATAGAGTGAAGTTCATAAAAGAGTCAGCGATGTTTTTCGGCGGCGTCTCGCTCGTACACTAGCCGCTCAGGCTGTGAGGTGATGAGCCTCGCTCTCTGTCAGCGTGTCACTGCCAAGCTCGGAAACCATCCAGCGGATGATTTGACACGGAGACTGTATCAGCCAGTCGCAGTGTCAGCCACTGCCACACACACACACACACAAGCATACTCTCATGCACACACCTAAACACATGCACGCATTCTCTTTTGAATAAAATAGAACATTAAAGTGCCCATTCACATTTCCTGGAAAGCTTTTCTTTTGTATCTAAGGTTGAGTGTGTATTGTAGTGTGTGTAGTGCAGTGTAGTTGGTGTGTGCTGATGTTGCCTCAGTATGTGTATATGCCATGCACTGCAGAAACACGACAGGTCTCAGCACAGTATAAATACAGCAGCATAACAATTACATTATAACAACAGCAGTATAACAGCCACAATATAACAACTACAGTGTAACAATAGTACAACAACTTCAGCATTACAGTTATAGTATAACAGCTACATTCTCACAACTACAGTATAACAAATACAGCTTAACAGCTGCAGTATACCAACTACAGTATAACAGTATAACAACTACAGCTTGACAACTGCAGTAAAACAACTATAGTACAATAACTACAGTATAACATCTATAATTTAACAGCTGCATTATAACAACTACGGTATAACAACTACAGCACAACTACAGTATATTCACTACAGTGTAATAACTATGGCGTAACAGCTACAGTATAAAAACTACAGCATAACAACTATAGCAAACAACTTCGGTATGACAAAAACAGTAAAACAGCAGACCAGGAGGAGATGTTTGTTGTCATAGGTTTATGTTGTCTTGTCCAGACCGGACCAGCTCAGCATTAGACGGCAGAGTTGGATCTGTTCATGCTGCAGGATTCCCCAGCTCGTGATTATTTAAGGTGGAGAAATATGGCCAGTGCAGCGCAGCAAGCCGGCAAAACACTGTGAATACTTCAGGGCTGCAGCAACTGTCCTGAAACTGCTGGGAATTAGACTGCACATTCAAACTTATCTGCAGACAACAAGAGGACACACATCACTATCACTCATCACTGTCTCCCCTCTTGTGTCACCCCTTCTCTCTGGGTCAGAACCTGAAAATGATCTTGTGGTCTAGATCCTGGGGTACTCGTCTCCTTCGACAGGATCATATTTCGGTCAGACAACTCACGTTCGAATGTTTATTGCAACAGTAGAACGTTTTAGTGTTTGCTGTCTAGGCTCCGGCTTAATCCCTCCCCGAGATATAATTACATAGATATGATGGGAGTGATGAGCAAATATTTATATCCCCCCGTTGGAGCCTACAGGTGGATGCTAGGGTGGTGGAGGGGCTGAAGCAACTGGAAACGATACTGACACAGCATCAAGAGTAAGCAAAGGGAGTGATGGGACATTTTCTGAGCTTAAATACGGTGGGTGAGTATTATAGGTGATTGTGGAGTGTGAGGTATGTCACATGATTTATGTCACATGATTGGAGCAGCGCAGCTCGAGTTGGCTGCCTGAACTAGTTCGCAAGCCCCGCTCCATTATGAGTGCTGCACAAGACGTTTATTAGTGTTTTTAATTCCAAGTGGCATAAGTGCCAGAGCGAGTTAAAATAAGGCAGCTCAAGTTGGCCACTTCTCACCAGAACATTGTCTAGACTCTCAAATCAAAATGTTTGGGCTCTTTAAAAAAACATTGTAATGATAGATTTTCAAAGTGCCCTAAAAGCAGCCACACACACACACACACAATAATTTACTGAGGATGTTTTTCCCTTAGCCCAGAGAGTCAAGACTGGACTTGATGAAAAAACACCAGTACCTTTAATTTAGATGGAGTGATTCACTGCAGGAAATTTGAATGTCTTAAATGTTGGGCCTTTAATATTGACGTTAGGGTATTATCACTTTATCTGCCCTCAATAAAAGTGCCTGCGAGTACATAATTAAAGACGAGGCTCTGGGAGAGAAACAGGTCCGGTGGATAAACAGGGACAAACACCGAAAATGTCAAGGGCATTCTGAAAGAGTGATGTGTGAGTGGTTTTCCAGCCTGAGTGATGAGACGAGCGAGAAAACACTGAGTGACAAAAGAAACAGACGGTGAAGAGAGAGTGAACAGGCAGTGAATCATCTCGGCTTCCACCTTTTCCTGTGTTCCCCAGTGAAGCTCAAATGATTTTCTGTTATCTCTGATTAGAGGAGGCCGTCGCAAGTTGTCTCCATTTGCAGTAGGAACACTTCAGAGGCTTTTCTCCTCTCGTACAGAAGAAAAAGAAACGTTATACCAGTTATATCGTCCTTGTATATTATCTGCAAATACTTAACTGTGATATGACATTTAGAGTTGCAAACATAATGCAGCTGCACAGTTGACACTTACACCTAACCAAAACTTGGTTTGGCCTATGAGCCTGAATCACGCCAATTTAAATACAGTGTGTTTGATAGATTCATTTCCCTGAATTAAAGCAACACTATGCAACTTTTGAAAGAAGAGATGAAACTGTTGTCCTCATACAAGTACATACAAATTCCAAAAATGTAAAGCACCCCTTTATTAATTCAAATACTTGAGCCAAATGTTATATTCAATGTTTATTTTAAGTTTATGGCAGCTAATAAAATATTGGTAAATAAAGGGATCGTTCACTCAAAATGAAAATTCATTCATTATCTACTCTATCTACACCACTATGCTGATGGAGTGGTGGGTGAAGTGTTTGATTCCACAAAACACTTTTTGAGTTTCAGGGCTAAACAGTGTTGCAGCCAAATCCAATACAATTTAAGTAACTGGGGATATCAGTTCTTCAAAGGACAGAAAAACAACAGGAAAAAACAAATAAAATGCCTCCATGTTGCTCCTGTGGTGTCATCCAAGTGTCCGGAACCCCCGACATATAAATTCGACTTGAAACGCGTCATTTACACCAAGTTTTAAGCCTAAAAGTCTGCCTTGACTGAAATCGACGCCAATGCTGTGTTTTCTCTCCTATGTTTGAATCTAGATTCATTAAGGCATTTGATTTGATAAAAGACTTAGACAGATAAAGCTAGAACTAGAAGGGAGCTCAGAGAGCGCAAACCTCAGCCAAGGCTAACACCTCATCTCGCCATGTTGGAGAAAGTGAACAAATATCCTGCTCCAGATGTGCACCAAAATTTTATGGGTTCTTCTCTGACCCATTATTCAACAAAAACAAAATAAATCCTTATACCACTCTGCGCCACAGAGAGTTTAATTAAACAACGTTTCGATACAGAGTGGGATCTTCTTCCCTGACCCATACCACATCTACAATGTTTTTGTAGTTTTTGCATACTCCCGCTAAATATCAAACATAGCGACCTTGGCAGAGGAAACCAGAAGTGTATTCAGAGAGTGCCCTATCTCGCCATGTTAAAGATTCATAGTTCATCTGTTGCTACTGCTGAATAACTGTAGTAATCTTAGCACATCTCTAGCCACTATGATGATCAGCATAATGCTGCCCGCTAACTTAATAACCCAGTGCCCAATGGCTGCAGCTGCTTTTTCTACCTGGACTGATACAAACAGATACAAAGATGCAGACAGCCAACTGTTCCACTCACTGTAATACTGTACTGGGTGTAGTCGTGACCTGTTACAACTTTTCAGGACATATTCTGTACACACAGCCCCATGTCAACACAGTCTCAATCGACTGCGTCAGACATGACAACAGCATCAGCTCAAATGATCTCCTGAAGTCTGAGGAAATAAAAGAACCTGGTGAGGTGATCGCTAAGTTTGTATTGATCGTTAACTTTATTAGACCCCTGCAGATACAGTATGTTGTGAACATTTTCATCTGCAGTGATGTAAAACCTTTACCAAACAGAGTATTTTTAACCCTTAAGCTGCATTCAATTTTCTGGAGTATGTTAAAACACAAATGTCCCAGTCAGTTGCTCTTGATTTTTTCTGGAAATTTTTTTGTCCACCTGGTAAAATGTCTAGAAAATGTCCAAGTGAGCCCATGTGAGAATACAGCAGGAAAATTCACAGCGAGTGAGTGCAGGGGCGTGTTGATGACAATGATGAATACCCAGGGATGAAAAAGAGAAGTCAGATGCAGAGAAAAATGTCACCTTGGAAAGACAAAGGGATACGTGCCGACGCCGGTGTCGATGACATTTTCCTGTTGTTGTGTAATTTATCTGACCGAGACGACAGGGGCGGATCCAGGAGTGGGGCCAGGGGAGCACTCATTGGCTCCTGAAGTACCCCTGTCTTGTCCGTAGCCTTTAAAAAAAGTCACTTATGAACAATAATAACAATAAATATGATAATTTGTCTATATTTTTGTTTACTTTCTAAGCATTTTTGAAGTACACAATGTCTTTGAACAAGGATCCATTTTTCAAAATATATTCAATGTGGTGTGGCTTTGCTCAAAGCTACAGAGCTGACAGTAAACAAGGAACGACTTGAATGTTAAACTACTGAATCAGTAATTGTACATATAATTTGGCCCCTCTGTGTAAATTGTGGCCACAATTCTGCAATGCGAGGAAAATCTCCTGTTGCGTTCATCTTCAAACATCCATGACTCAAATTTCTGGACTTTTTTGAGGTCAACAGGTTGATTTGTATTATGTGTACCAATACTTTGGTTTCACAGGGCTTTGTTTCATGACAGACCTGTTTTTATATTTATGAACTAAAACTGCTGCTGCTGCTCTTGTGAAGCTCTGGCAAGTAGTGTACAAAAAGTATAGATCATATCTGACTATCCTCACCATCCGTCCTCCATCCCTCATTCTCATGTTCAGACCTTTGGCTTGATCAGTAGATGAGTGCGGTTTAATTAACACTGTTAACAGCAATAACCCATCAGTGGACAGGACTGCAGCCAAATGCACTTCTCTCCTTTGCCCCATCTCTCATCCTCCAAGGCCAAACTCACTTCCTCTGCTCTCCTTTGGTTGTGTGCACGGAAATATTTCTGAGCAGTGTGGTTGTTTGCCTTTTCTCCCTCTCTGGCTCGGTCAGTCCGCCTGCTTGTCTCTCTTTACGCTCTCTCTCATCTCTCCCATTGTTTCCAGCTTGAAGGAAAAAAAATGAAAAAACATCCTTTATTTTTTGGAGAGCACAATGAGGCATGTGGGAAAAGTGAGAGAAGAGGAGCACGGGAATTAGCTGTGCTGGTAACGAGAGATGAAGTCGGATGGACTGATGGACTGCCTTCCTCTTGTCTCCGATCGCACCATTGGACACATTCAAAGCAAGCCTCAATCCCCCCCTCCCCCCACCACCACAAGCACCACCCCCCCTTCTCTTTTTAACACTCTGCCTTCTCACTAATTAATGTACGTGAGGGTACTGTATATGCTAATGCTGCAAAGTCACTGTGGTAGAATGACAACATGCAGCAGGGCATGTCGAGCTCTGCTGCATTGGTGTTTTGTTTTTTTTTAGCAATACGCTGGATCCCTACTCCAACTCAGACCTTTGACCTCTCTTGTGAACAACCTAACATCTTATATAAACTCTTAACGTCATCCAAAATTATTGTTTTTTCTTGTACTTCTGATCCTCTGTGTGGTCGACAGTCGGACAGGCTGATTTTCAAATTCCTCAATATGAACGGCAGAAATTTTGTCATCTCCTTATTTCCGAGCTGCTGCAATGTTTTGTTAGTGTGTAATGATGAAACGGGGGGAGGGCTGATGTGTCAGAGGCCTGCACTTTTACGTGTCTGGCATGCATGCACGTGTGTGTGCACAGCATAATAATGCTGCCATGTCCTAGACACCAAAGACCTACATTACTTAGAGGAAATCTATAATGTCTCTCGGGATCTGTTATCACAAAGGTTATCACTGCATTTGTTACAACATGTGTTTGTGTGTGTTGGGGGTGTGTGGAGGAGTCCTTGCTTTTGTTGTTGTTCACCTTTTTCTCCAGAGTAATTCAGTTTTTTTCCTCACCCCCCCCCCCCCGATACGCTGCCCTTCATCTTTGACCACACACACTGATTATTCTCTGTCCCTACTCTCTTTTATGGCTAAATCTTTCCTCATTAATCTCTGCTCTCCTTACTTATCTACCCTCTCTTCTCTCCTTCACCTCCAGACGAAGGCCAGACAGTTTGCCACAGTCCCCCAGAGCTGGCGGGCCAGCGGTTGGCGGAGGTCGGCATGCAGCTGCGGGCAGACTGCCACCAGGGTCTGGGCTACTGGGACTACCTCTTCTTCATCGCCATCGGCTTTGTCATCTTCTCAGCTGGCACAGTGTCGGCGTGGGTGATGGGGGTCCTCATGGTGCTTTACGAGCGCTACAGCAAGCGGAAGAGCGAGGAGCTGGACAGCGACGATGAAGACGAGAGAGGAGGGATGAGCGGGGGAGGAAGTGGAGGAAGTGGGAACCAGGGGAATGGGGACCTGATCAAGCCTGGCATGCAGGTGTGACATACTGATGTGAAACATCATGAGAACTGGAGGAGAGACATGACGAGGACGAGGATCCAGAAGGGATGAGAGGACTTTGAGACCAAAGGCTCTGCAATGAACCAAGATCTGACTGTCTCTCTTTGTAACAGATATGGCAGTTTGCTCTCCGTAATATTGGAGAGAAAGGGTTTGTGTGTGTGTGTGTGTGTGTGTGTGTGTGTGTGTGTGTGTGTGTGTTTGTGTGTGAGAGAGAGAGAGAGAGAGAGAGAGAGAGAGACAGACAGACAGACAGACAGAGACAGCAATAAGGATGACTATGCCTTCACTTCAGGACTACAGAATGACCTCTGAGATTATTGAGAGCAATAACCCCACACACACACACACACACACACACACACACACACACACACACACACACACACACACACACACACACACACACTGTCCATCTCAGCACAGATACTCTGGAGCTGGATTCCCTGAGTAGGCGGGTGTACCTGCATACTATGTGAAGTGCTCTTGAATAACTCTGTAAATGATGATTATAATAAGGTATGTTATGTGAACCACACACACACACATATCACGCAGAGACATCAATGCAAAATACATGAGCCCATATTGGGGGGTCACAAAGAGAGTGATGCCTTAGCTCTACTACAATAAAAAGGGAAACTTAGTAAATATCAGAATTAAAATGTGTTTTTTTCCCTGAATGCCTTAAAGGCAACTCACTTGAAATAGTGTGAAATAGTCACTGTTGTCTCTTATAGACAGAATCTGTGCAGAAAAAAACTTTAAGTCAATTTTAGGTCATAACAAATAGAACAATGACAAAATATTGTGAATGTAAGACTCAGAATGGACGACTATGAACAAATATAACCTCACAGAGACTTGGTGGTCTGAGTGAGCTGTGAGTGGGATCCACATGTTACTTTTCACGTTTAAAGGCCCCATGTGGAGTTTTAGAACACCAGTGGCGTTATGGGACAATGGTTTGGTGAGTAGGTCCCTTTTTTATTTGTATTCTGTGCCTTACTGGTACACATACGTCTGAGACGGTGCCGGTTTTATGCTTTTACACTGACTGACAGTTGCAGGAGGTAATTCATTAAAGGAGACATATTGTGCTCATATTCAGGTTCATGATTTGGGTTATTACTTGAAAATGTTTATATGCTCTAATGTTTAGAAAATTCATCACTTTCCTCATTGGGGCCGATCACATAGAGACGTGGTGCAACAGGCATGGCTGCTTCCCTCTTTCATTTGTATTTGCTACTGTTCTGTTGATTGGGCACCAAAACAGGAAGTGGTACAATAGTAAGGCTGGCCTCTTGCCTTGTGCTCAAAAGTGGAAAATATTTGAACTTTTCTCTGTCTCCCGTCTCTTTAAGGCCCTCCTCCCAATAAAGCCCAGTCTGCTCTGATAGACCAGCTAACCCACTCTATTGTGATTGGTCATGCACATGTAGGAAAATGTCGTCCTCCGCTCTCACTTTACCTCGCTTTGTTTGGAGAAATGCCTGACTAGCTTCAGGAGCAGTGTTTTCTGTGGAGGAGAGAAACTCCCTTCTCTGTTGACTTTTGACTTTTCCACTTTACGACACTTTTACATGCAAAAAAAGCCAAATAACACACTAGAGGAAAGAAAAACTGAAAAAGCACCATATGTCTCCTTTAATAATTAGTGCAGCATAGCAAACATAAATGTGAGTTTGAAAATAATTTTTAAAATTAGCTTTTTACATGTTTTAAAGGCTTCAAGGACACAAGCAAATACATTTATGTGATAAATTCTGAATGTCAACATGAGCAGCTTTGTTGACCAGAAAACTCCACTGGGTTCATTTTAAAGAGCCATGTGAAAATCTTTTTTTTGCTGAATATCAGTGGGTTAACCATCTTACAATAATGTAGAGGTGTGCTCAGTCCACTGTGACATCATTGTCAGATGCAACAGACCTCTTTTCTGACCACACCCAGCGAAGCCCAGCAGTGTTTCCATTTAGATGTAGCACAAAATATAATCAAGGTCATGAGTTTCACGTAAATCACGATTTATCACGTTTGATTTTTATTAATACGCCAACTTCTCCACCTCAGCCAAGCATGAAGACTTTTTAAATGTCCAGTTAAACGTCCACTCCACACATTTAAAACACACTTAAAATACAGGTTGATAACAAACACAATTATTGTTTTTTAGTGTGGACAGAGGAGAAACAGCAAGCGTTCATCCGTGGAAAGATGAGTAGATGATGTCTGCCTATAATGACACAATGTGATTCTATCATATTGTTTGTGTTGTGTATCTACGTTAATCTTAATGTTTTCTGTGTATATATGTTTCCCTGCTGTGTGAGGAGTTTCTCACTCCAGTCTACATGGTGTCCAAGCTGCTGTAGCTGTAGAAGTGGGGCAGGTTCATGGTGGCTGCACATGAAGACAGAGTTAGGGTGATTGAGTCGTATAGCTAACGATGACTCTACACTGACTGGAAGCCTCGCTTGGTTGACCTCAAATTACAGTGGTGCACATACAGGCCACAGCCTATAGCCCAGCTGTCAGCGTGGAAGTAAGCCTCTGGAGCAGCAGTGGTAGTGGTGTGTATGTTCATGTGTGCGTGACCGTGTGTGTGTGTTTAATTGGGGCAGAGCGATCACGAAGCATCTCTGCGAGCAGCATGGACGAGTGATTCATGAGCTCAGACTGATCCAAACCCTCCATCCTGATCCTCCTCCGCCCCGTCCGTCCCGTGACGGACGGACGGGGCGGTTAGAAAAGATAAATGACAAACTTTGGGTAAAGGTGGGGATGGGTGTTGGGTGTTGGGTCACCATCAAAAGCATGAATTCGTCGTGAGTGATGTTTATAGGAGCTTTATTGAAAGACTGATTGATAGATGGGCTGTTATTCACTCGTGCCAGATGAATGTGCATGGCTGAATGACAACTCTCCAGAGGGTTTGGCAGATCGCCTGTTTATACCTGTGTGTGTGTGTGTGTGCTTGTTTTTGTTACCTCTTTAGGGTCTTTTCCAACATAAACACTGTTTTGTCATAACCAGTAGACCTCGTGGGGTCAAAAGCTCAGTCCTACTGAGGAGAAAACAGCATTGCTGAGGTCCTGCTCGAGGTTAGTGATAAGTTGTGAATTGTGGTTAGGTTAAGGTTAGTGTTTGACATGGATTGGTCATGGTTAAGGTTATGGATAAGGTCTTGGTTAGGCTGTCCATCCACAATTAATGTAAGTCATTGCAAGGTATGAACAAGGATAGCTGGGCAAACCTGTGTGTGTGTGTGTGTGTGTGTGTGTGTGTGTGTGTGTGTGTGTGTGTGTGTGTGTGTGTGGTCCAACCAGGTTTGTTGTCAGTGGTTTGACAGAACATCTTAATGTAGATGCAGCATAGTGATTGAAACAGGTTTTTTCTACTCAAGGGTGATTTGTAATGTTAGAAAAACACACACTTCATCCCTCATTTACACACATAAACCTGGTCACGCACCCTTGCACACCCTTGCACACACACACGCACATGCATGCACAATAACGCCTCAAGGGCACAGCTAAAGTCAGAGTCGCAGACGTTAGAACATTAACACTCCTGTTTTTGTCTCTTACCATGCATCGCTTCACCCTCTTACCCTCTCCTCCAACCTCAATCTGACACGCACGCACACACACACACACACGCACCTGTACCTATAAATGATGTGTAACATCTTTAGGCTGTCATTATCAGATCGTTTGTTCAAAGCGAGGCTTAGAGGCGTACGGGCTTTAAAGGAGCTGCAGATTGCTGTGCCAATCCTTCTTATGTTACCTCACATTCATAAAATAGACATTTGACCTCCAAGCGTGTGACCTCACAGCCACGTATAGCCTATCGTACCCCTAAACACGAAGCTTCCTGTTTGCAGCGAGCGGCTACTGTGCTCAGCTGAATGTCAGTTTTATGCCATCGACAAATATAGAGCTGTTTAGCAGGCAGCATGTCAGTTCTTAAGCAGCATTAGGTCAGAGGATAGCGGAGGCAGTCAGTGTGCCAATAGTATGAGAACGGTGTACACGGGGGGGGGGTATCCTAGTGTTAACTTGTCACAGGACAAAGCACAGGACATAGTAAATATATCACTGATCTAATACAACCTCTATGGTACATCTTTAGTGTAGGAGGTGTCAAAAGGTGTGATCAGTGTGGGGCAGAAGTTTCACAGGTTAGTCACATGTTTGACAGTGGAAAGTGACTTTTCTTGCAGATGTGGTGCGAGTCTGTGTGTGTCTTGATGAAGAGGAGTCGCAGAAGCCGTTGTGTGAGCCCGCTGGGGGAAAGGGTAACGTTTTGTGGCAGAGCAGTTTTAAAAAAAAATTTGTTGCCAGAAAATTATTGCTAAGGGCGCTGTTCTGGATGTCGTTGGCATGAAAATTAATATGAGGGAGGGGCTGCTATGTAACTTCTCTCCTCTTGTCATCTCTTTGTGTGAGTGTGTGCGTGTGTGTGTGTGCATGTTCAATCTATACAATATTACGACATCATTAGCCTGCTGATCAGAGACCAGAGGTGCGGTGTTGGCTTGCAGTCAGTCTGAACAGTCCTCATGTTATGTCTATTATGTTTATATGAGGGTGTGTGCGCGTGTGTGTGCGTTTTTCTGGTAGTGACGCTGATTCAGAATCATAAGATATTAAAAACTTAGGAGGACAAATTCGTTTTCTGAGACTTTACTGGTTAATACCAGAAAATATAACTTGATTTATTGTGCTGTAATAGGAACAAAAAGTACTCAATTAAATATTCTAAGAAGTTTTATACCATAAATAGTCTAATAATTGTCTCTCAACGCTCTCACACACATCATACACAAGGGATAACAGCAAGTCTTGGAGGAAATGCATTCATTTTGGATATTAACAGTATCTGTTGGTATAACTCCCCTCAATGATACAGTCCATATCACTCAGAGATTTGACCCTGCACATGCACACACACATTACAATAACACACACATACACAAACAGTGGGCACTGGGACACATGTCAGGGATTTAGAGCAGGAAACGGAGGCTTACAGAAATCTTCAATGAATGCACACCTGAATGTTTTCTCTTCCCTCTATCGACTGCTAACTTTTCTTCCCCCGTCTTTATTTGTCCTCGCACCTCGCTCCCACCTGCTTGGCTCTTTCTTTCCACTCCCTCCTCGCCTCATTTCAGTTGTGCTGCCAACTGCTCAGTCCCTCGGCTCACACCACTGGTAAAGAGCAGGCTCTAATCCCCCACAAGGCCCTCGAAACGCTGCCTGCTGGATCTTAAAGCCCTGGACCTTCTGAAAGCTTCCAGGAGAAAAGAAGTGACAGAGTTGAGAGGTAGACAGACAGACGGGCAGACAGACAGACAGACAGGCAGATAGACATGCAGGCAGACAGACAGGCAGGCAGGCAGGCAGGCGGACAGGCGGACAGGCAGACAGGCAGACAGGCAGACAGGCAGACAGGCAGACAGGCAGACAGGCAGGCAGGCAGGCAGGCAGGCAGGCAGGCAGGCAGGCAGGCAGGCAGGCAGGCAGATTTCTGGAATTAATAGATAGATACAGTCCTAAGAACTCAAAATCCCAGAAGCACAATATCAGTGTTGAGACAAACATTTGTGTTTATACAAGCATTTCTGTGCGTTTGTCAGCACTTGTTTGTGTGTGTGTCTTTTTGTGTGGGTGTGTGCTTGAGTTTGAGCGCTTGATCCCGTTATTTCTCTGAGGGCGATGTTAGAGCGTGAGCACGGAGACCATCTAATGCATTAAGTCAATAATACATCCCATCATGCGAACACACACACACACACACACACACACACACACACACACACACAGCACAAAAGAGCCTTGAGGGGTAAAGATGTTCTTGTTTGTGTATCGTTCCTTTTGAACCAGTTCATGTCTATAGATTCTGCTCTACACGCTCTCATTGACAGCAGGGCTGCAGTGAACTAAGTCGTCATAGACACCATGCTCTTGTCCCATTTGTCTTCAGAGGTGAAAATCATGTCTGTGCTATATTCAAAGGTGACGAGACAAAACTCAACAGATGTTTATGCATCACTTTCAGCGTGACCCCACTTTATCACACACACACACACACACACACACACACACACACACACGCACATGCTTTGGAGCATAAAATCCTGTCTGTAGATGACATTGTGTGGGAGCAGAGGACAGTGTGGTTGTCAGCAGGATTCCCTCTGCTTGCTTGCCCTTGAATGGAGACTGAGAGGAGATGAGATGGTTGTACCACAAAGGACGACACCATCATTAGATCAACATGCGGCAGGAGAAAGAACAACGCAGGAAATTCTTGTATTTTTCAACCTGGGTTTCATAGTTATGACTAATCTGGCTGATAGGTTGTGTGTTGCAGTTGCCATCTCCGTTTCAGAGATTCAATGAGCCTCCTTTGAGAAAGACAATCAGGGCAAGCAAGACACACACACACACACACACTTAAGCTCTTACAAATAATGCTACTGTAATGTCTCTTAACACAGGGCATCTTACAATGGAAAAAGTGTTCAGCGTTAACAAGGAGCTCTTTCCAAGAAAAAGAAGACATTGAGTGAACTGTGAAATGTAAAGCAGGCCAGTCAGAAGGTAGCTGTACTAAAAAGGAGAAAATAATCATCGTCAGTCTAGATGTCCATCCTAGGAAAGTCCACTTAGTATGATTAAAACTTGAAGTGAAGACAGTATTAGTATAATTCTATATTTATTAGCTAAACAATTCTGCTGATGAGCCAGAACTAGTTGTAGTTCTTGTTCATGCTTTGCGCCGCGGTTTAACACGATCACATTGTTTTGCTCTTAATGCAAACAATGTCGGCTGTGAAGAGAGATGATCAAGCGCCTTTTTCAACACGTCCAGGTTGTGACGAGCAGAGTGAGAAACTGAGGTCAGGGGTCACAGGAGGTTAGAGACAGATGTTTCATAATCATATGAACATGTCACACTTTCTAAACGTATAAAACACAACACATGCACTCACACAGAAACACAAAAAGAGCAACACACAGGAGTCTACACATACACTCACAGACACACACACATACACACTCAGAATATTATTGTATGAATCTACACAGAACTTGCTTCTGTATGACTTGCGGTTCTGGCTATTTAAAAACTGCAGTAACTTATATTAAGTGCTATTTTATCTTTTACTATTATTAAAATGATAGACTGATGTTTAACCAGCGACTGTGGTTTCATTCTTTTTTAAATGTGTGTTTTCTTTAGGTCGTTTCTGTGTCCTATAATTATGTGAAAAAATAGACCTACTAGAGCTGCATATTGACCAAAAGTACCTGGAACTTAACTCCCAAGAACTTTGTCCAACGAAAATAAAGTTCCTGCAGGGCATTGTGTCCACCACAGTCTAAAGACAGGGGGAGATGTCTTGCGGATGTGTGAACGATTGACGGTTTCAAGAAGCTAATCCACCGGATGGCGGTAATATACAGTATAAAATAATTATGCTATAACTACCATAGACTGTTTTAAAGACGACATCACTGTTCCCCAAAGGTGACGTCGAAGCGCCTTGATCCCCATAAGCTCCGCCTCCTCCTTGTTAGTAGATGGGACATGGGCCAAACTAAAAAGTGAGAGTACACATCAAATAAACTATTGTCAAAGATGAATCTGTAGGAACTCAATACCGCGTCTCCATTCCCCGAATGCGACTGAGCAGAGGCAGGCTCTTAATGGTGTCTTATGCTGCAAGATGGCAGCGTTCACATCCAGGACATTTTGGCTTCATTTCTGGATAGTGGGAGGAAGTGGAGACATGTTGTCTCTTTATATAACAACACTACCACAACAGTAAACGTGGAGAAGTTTCACATTGTGCTGCTGTTGATTGGGATTTGCTGCTTTGCAAATGGGATTATTGAGTCAATGCTGGGAAGAGGAAGACTTCTACTAACAAACCATGTTCAAAACACCCAAAATGGTTGACTTAAAGTAAGGAAACGAATTACTCAAACAATCAGGCATCTTCAGTGCTGTAAGCCCCAACCAAAAGGCTCCTACAGCCACTGTTATGAGGGGTAAAAACATCCTGCAGAACTTAACTTAGACCCTGTTCTCTGCGGTGAAAACGCAGTCTATGTCAGCACAATGTGTGGATGGAGAGAAGGAGGGCAGAGAGGTGATTGATTTAGACTCTGCACCAACACCCTGGCACACGAGATGGGAGGGATGGAGGGGTAGGAGAGGAAGAGAAAATAGGTGCATAATACTGCACCTGCAACCACTCAAACCTTGTCAACCCTGAACAACACTTTTTCATGTATTTCCAAATCTTTCACCATCTCCTAATTTCCTTCGTCAAAATGTTCAGCATCCTTTGTGGCTCCAGTGTTTCTTTTGTCTCCTGCTTGCTCTCATATTTCTATCTTATTTTGCCTCTCTCTCCCTATTTGTCTTGTCTTTTGTTCTCCTTTGCTTTACCTCCCTCCCTTTATCTTCTCTCGTCTTTTTTGGCAGGAACAACGCTTTTATCATCCAGCCTCACCTCTGCCAGGATGGGTCAGATACTGCAGTGGAGCCGTCTTCAATTGGCACATAATGTAGAGAGAGAATAAAACGCTGCTGAGGGAGGCAGAGAGAGTGGCATGCAGCAGGAGAGTGTGTATCCATGCACTGCCCATTCTCTGGAAGAGAAGGTTCACCCTGGCAGCCCAGTTCATGGTGTCAAATCTGTGTTTAAGGTAGGTGTGCAGTGTGTGTGCTGCGGCTCCACTTGGTTAGCGGTGCATCACTGTGGTCCTTGGTTTCCTGGACGGATGGTCGACCAGACATGGCACGCCGGTGCCAAAATGCCAGGCTTGGTCTGTGCTGCCAGCCTCGAGGAGCCTCAATCGATCCTGACAGCTCAGTGTGTCACCAGGTCACAGTCGCACACTGAGGCAGAAAAACAAGGACAAGGAACCCTTTCTACTCTCCTTTTACCTTTTGAAACAAGAATAAGGAGATGGTACGAATGCAAACTGAAACAAGTGTAGAGCGAAACCTATGTGCACTGTTAGTGTCTTTTCATGACTTTCTTTTGTGTTTTCTGCTACAGCTGCCCAACTCATGTCCTATTCAGGCAGAAAATTGACTTGAGTGTGATGGTCGGTCTTGGTTTGTGTAGAAAACCCTTTGATGCAGTTCATCCATCCATCTCAGGCAGCAGTAGTAACTCTGGAGAGAGAGCAACTGACACGGACATTTGCGTTCTCACAAACAGCCCCTCTGGAACATTTCAGGAGAATATCTTGAGTTTGTTAGGATCTGGCAGTATGCCTCTCTGCTGGCTGTGTTTATATCCCCTTCCCTGTATCTCTTTAGTTTGTTTGCTGTCTTCCCCTGACCTTTCTCCTACCTGCGTTTTCAGTCTGGTTCACTACTTTTTTGTTCAGCCTGTCCACTCCACCTTGTCTGAGTCTGAGTTCTGCATCTTGGGTCCTGAAATATAGCAATTAAATCAGAGTTCAGTGCATGTCTGAAAGCAGCTAAGGAGACAAACAACCTTTCACACGCTCATTCGAGTACCTGGAGAAAACCCACACCGACAGTTTATGTGCAGTGACAAATAGAATGACAGGCTTTTAAAAACGACTCACATAAATAGCATTCGTGTAATAAAATCACACCAGTCACATGTTAAGGAATGTACGGACATGTGAGTGATGATGTTAAAGAACCAGTACTTTTGTGCTCTAAGTTTGACTTACAAAAATGATGCAAAAATGTCTCCAGCAGAAGTTTGGCTCTCTGACCTCAACCTGCTGACCAGCTGTCTGACGTCTCATTCCAGGATGGAACCTGTGATCTTACTGAGGAACGTTAGGAGATTCCCAAATCTGTTTTAGTCAGAGAGGGGGAGGACGGGGAAATCACATCACACTGAAACACAAATCTATGTCACAATGAATACAGTATTCAAGTGTCACACAATGGGAACATTTTCCAGATATGATTCTCTAACTCAGACCCAGATCTCTCCATTACGTTCAGCAGGTTGTCAGAGGGAGAGCACGTATCTGTGCTGAGCGGCATGAGGAGGTGAAACAGCCTCTGTGCCTCAGATTAAACCTCAGAATAGCAGCTCAGTGTCCCTGTAATAGAGTTCGTCCTCCTCTGAGACTAACAGCTCATTACCACCGGACTACCCCCGAGGACCCCCCCCTCCCCCCCCCTCCCTCGCCATCACCAGCAAATCACCCTCTCAACACGACCTCGTCCCTGAGATGGAGCCCCGAAGTCGTGACGAATATCTTCCTCCCCTCCGCCTTTACACTGCTAATCTTAGGATGGTTAAAGTGACTCCCATTAACTCCTACTTTTCTGTTTTACCTTCCTCCCAAGCATCATAGCTGCCACCCTATGTCGGACATAACAGCTGATTTTAGACATGCACTGAACTCTGGACATTTTCCGGAGGGGCTGTGTGCGAAGGGAAATGTCCGAGTAAGTTGCTCCAGGGATTTTCCAGAACTTTTCCTGCCAGCCCCCTAGTAAGATGTCCGGGAAATGTCAGAGTGAGCCCATGTGAGTATACAGCAGGAAAATGTCTGGTAATTTCACAGCGAGCAAGTCGGCGTGTTGAAGACAAAACTGAAAAAAACTAAAAGAATACAAATATCTCAGGATGAAAAAGAGGAGGCATAAACATACAAGACGCAGATGAAGATGTCGAGTAAAGACAACGAGATTCGAGAGCGCTGACGCCTGTGTCCATGTGCTTTAAACAAAAACACATTATATATATGTCCCAGACAGGCGCACCTGAATGTGATATATTTCTTTTTCCTGTTGTGAACCTGTCTGACCTGTACAATCTTCTGCTGAGTTTTTCATATGTGAAAGGCAAACTCCGTAGTTCATGTCTGAAAACGGTTAATATGACACACACACACACACACACACTTTCTTCTTCTGATGCCTCTGTTCCCCTCTGTCCCCTCGCAGGGTGGCTCTTGCTGACACCTTTCCTGATTTGGACATTTTTGATGAGAATCTCCCACCTCAATCTCTTCTGTTTCCCTACTTAACCCTCCCAGGGGCTTCCTAGATCTGCTGTGACTGACACACACAGACACACACACACAAAGACACACTGGATCGCGCTCGCTGTGTTTTACACACTGGCACATGAGCGTGCACTCTCACATGCTCACTTTGCTGTGCCTTAATGAGGTCTCATCATATCTTATTCTCTCTCGTCCCTAACCCTCCTCTTCTTCCTCCCCTCTCTGCTTTCTCTTTTCCTCTTAATCAAGTGTCTTGATTTGTATTCTGCCGCTAGACTGAGGTGTCAAATTAAAGAATTAGCCAAGACAAGTAATTGAACTCTATTTGGAATTTAGATCAACATAATAAACTCATTTCTGGGTCCTGTTTTGACAGTTACAGAGACTCTTGAAAAACGTACACAAACACACTGTCAGAAGTCATCACTAAATAGGTCTCCACATGAATACAAAGTGTATTATTCTCTCTCTACTCTGTGCCAGTGTGTGCGTAATGGTGTGCGAAAGTAAGGAGGAAGAGGGGGGTGTATGTCTGAGTTATGGGTGCGTATGTATGTGTGTGAAGCCCACAGTGGGGGAGAGGTGCTGGATGTGGATCCAGCTCCAATTCAGGGTCTCTTCATGAAGGAGAGGGGTGTGGAGGAGAAATGAGGGACTGCAGGAAAAGGAACATCCAACAAGGATTATCTGAGTTGGAGCATCCAGTGCCATCAGATGCATCCCATCATTTCAGGTGTTCCGTCTGAGTTAACCTGTGAGCAGGAGTTAGTATGTAAGGGGGTGGTCACTGTCAACTGAGGGGTATAGGCTATAACTGGTTTAATTGATTAGGCTTTTCACAATTTGTGTCATCTCAAATTCATTCACACCAAAAAAGGGGCAGCCCCATAACTGATAGATCAGATATGTTATAATTACTAGATTTTATCTATCTTAATTTTATCGTCAGGAAAACTGAAGGTGCAGTGGACCAGCAAACAAAAAACTGCAGAAGACCAAAAAGAAAAGAAGTTGAAGTAAAGTCCTCAAAAAATACAAAAACAGACTTCCAGGGTACGGCAGATAAACAGATGGACTGGTAGCCTGAGCACGAGAGAGATGGAGTGAGCCACAATCCAAAACTTTCCAATAATAGCAAGGGTCAAAAAAACACAGAGTCAAGAGCTTGATTACCTTGTAAGTAGATGGCCGATCTGACAAAGACTGGAGTGAAGCAAAGAGGTTTATATGCAGCAGGAATCAGGTGTGGTTGTGAGCCAGACTGATCTGAGGCCTGCTTGTTAATGAGGAGTGAAAACTCAGGTGGAGGGTGACCGGAGAACCTGGAAACAAACTGAGAGAGGGGAGAGAGGCACACTGCCAGATCCTAACAAGAGAACTCACAAACAGTAATGATACAAGTTTTAGCTCCACATTTTGGGAAAATTGACAAAGGTGAGAAGATTGATCACCACTGACCTGTGAGTATAATGAGTAGTTAGTGGAACCAGCAGCCACTTAGCTTAGCTTAGCATAAAGACTGGAAACCACTGACTGTATATAAAGATGGATGACACGTCTCCCCTTCCTCCCACTATCTAGAAATGATCAGAGAATGGACAGAGGTCCGGCCTATACACACCCTCAACCAATCGCGAGTCAGTCGAAGCTTTCAATCATGTTTATATAGCATCAATTAAAGCCAAACTTCTTTGAAAAATGTAACCTTTAACAAACATCAGTGTGATGATAATTACCTAAAATGACAGAAAGCTTCATTGAGAAAAAGGAATTCGTGGTGGACTTCTTGATACTTTGGCTTTACTTTTAGGGAGCATTCATGTCGTCCATCTTTACAGTCTATGCAGGAAACAATTAGTCTGGTTGCAGTAACTTTGGTCTCTGCGGGTTGCCTGGTGACTGCTACTATTCAAAATATAGCCCAGTATTTAACCACCTTTACAAACGTTGTCTTCTTCTCATTTGGAAATTTATCTTTTCTACATATTAAAGTTTCATTTTTGATCTTTGGAGCTGTTTGCAGGCAGTTTTGTTACCTTCACAACAAAATGAAATGAAAATGAAGGGTCATGGACAATCTTTGCCATCTGCATTATTACTTTTCACTGTCCCCAAAACATTCATATAAATCGGTCAGAGTTTTCACTCATGTGCCCATTGTCCTTTCACGTTTGTTTTTACAAACCTCAACGTGGCATGTGTACCTTTATATTTCTGTTTTGTGTCTGTGAATGAGGCCTGTGGTTATTGAGTGGACGGTCCAGACGTGTCGCAGAGGCTCTGGCCATGGAGGACTTGGCTCCTTGAAAAGTCAAACCCTGCAGCAGGGGCCCCCTGTTCGGCCTCAGGGAAAATGTAAAGCATTTATGCTTACCTCGCATCTTTTGGTCAAAACACAAATAGAGGATAGATTCTCACATTCCCTTTTTTCAGAACCTGCTGGCTCAGCACTTTTCGGGGCTGATTATAGTAGCTGTGTGTGTGTGATGGATAGCCTCTTGATCATATTCCAGGTAGAGGTGTAGTCTGACTCTTCTCAGGAGACACTGAATATAGCCACGTAGAAACCCCGCTCAGACGACACAGCCACAGAAGCTCTGCACACTTTTCTGAATTGGACAACACGATGAGAGAACACACTTCTGTCAGAGCTGTTGAATCATCTGTGCGACACTTCTTCTGTAAACTGTCCTCTTCCTGCAGCAGTGTTGCACTCTCAGGAGAGTACCCGTATAAACTCAATAACTTACAATAAACTGCATCTGCTGCCTGCTTTCACCTGCTCTCTGTGTTGGACTGATGAGTTTGGTGATATTTATTGCTTCCCAAGTGACCACAAAGTGCACATCACTGCTATCTCACTGCTTTCTACCTTTTACCTGCCTATCTTTAACAATCTCCCCAAAGAGATAAACACACATTTCTATCCCAGCAGGAGTTTCTATGCTGTGAAAATGTTATGAGGCCAAATTTAATAAAAGTAGCAACCACACGTCACAGGAATCGGTAGCATAAGCAGGGTTTTTTTTGTCAAAGTTTCTCTCATGAGCCTATAAATGAAAGAGGGCAAAACGAAAGAGCTGTTGTAAAAAGACAGGGTCAGATATCAAGCTGGAGGCTGCAGCTAAAAACAGTCATTTTGGATCAATACATGACAGAGCTGAATAAAAGGTGGGAAGAAAGGAAGAGAAGAGAAGGAGATACAATTCTGTGTTTCCTCTCCTCCACAAGGGCCTCTCTCTTTTCATACAGATGCTTTACTATCGATCTGATCTGTGTGTGCGTGTGTGTGTGCGTGTGCGTGTGCGTGTGTGTGTGTGAGTAGACTGTACAATCCATCTCCGATCACTTGTGTCTGGATTATCTCTGCATTGAGCTCTTTTTATCGTTACACTTACCGTTTTGTCCGACATTTTGCATTATCTGAATGTTTTGTCTTGTCGTGTACAACATGAAGAGAACAGTAGAGAAATCTGACGCCTGCAAAAGCATCTAGAAGCCCATCAAGGTATGTGTGTGAGAATATTTCCTGCTGGAGTTGGACTGTAAACATTTAAGGATGTAATTTAAACTGTAGAATGACATTCTCTGATTTCATTACAGGACTTGTTTCAAACGCCTGTTTATGAGCGCAGCAGTGCTGCTGCCACATCCGCTCCTACAACTCACAAGTGAGTAAGACCCACACTAGTTTACAGTCTGCAGCAAAATTAAGTCACTAAAATAAACTGTGTCCTTTATTTATACATAAAAACTGAGATTTACACTACCGTTCAAAAGTTTGGGGTCACTTAGAAATGTCCTTATTTTTCAAAGAAAAACACTGTTTTTTCAATGAAGATAACATTAAATTAATCAGAAATACACTCTATACATTGTTAATGTGGTAAATGACTATTCTAGGTGGAAACGTCTGTTTTTAAAAATATCTACATAGGTGTATAGAGGCCCATTTCCAGCAACTATCACTCCAGTGTTCTAATGGTACATTGTGTTTGCTAATCGCCTTAGAAGACTAATGGATGATTAGAAAACCCTTGAAAACCCTTGTGCAATTATGTTAGCACAGCTGAAAACTGTTTTGCTGGTGAGTGAGAGAAGCTATAAAACTGGCCTTCCTTTGAGCTAGTTGAGTATCTGGAGCATCACATTTGTGGGTTCGATTATACTCTCAAAATGGCCAGAAAAAGAGAACTTTCATGTGAAACTCGCCAGTCTATTCTTGTTCTTAGAAATGAAGGCTATTCCATGCGAGAAATTGCGAAGAAACTGAAAATTTCCTACAACGGTGTGTACTACTCCCTTCAGAGAACAGCACAAACGGGCTCTAGCCAGAGTAGAAAGAGAAGAGGAGGCCCCGTGCACAACTCAGCAAGAAGACAAGTATATTAGAGTCTCTAGTTTGAGAAATAGACGCCTCACAGGTCCTCAACTGGCAGCTTCTTTAAATGGTACCCGCAAAACACCAGTGTCAACGTCTACAGTGAAGAGGCGACTCCGGGATGCTGGCCTTCTAGGCAGAGTGGCAAAGAAAAGCCATATCTGAGACTGACCAATAAAAAGAAAAGATTGATATGGGCAAAAGAACACAGACATTGGACAGAGGAAGATTGGAAAAAGTGTTATGGACAGACGAATCAAAGTTTGACTCTCCACAAAGAAGTTTTTAATGTTTAACGACTCATTTCACTCTGAAAAGCTATTTGTACTCGACGCTGTGATTATGCTGACACTTTTCAGTCGACAGAATAACTATGTGTGCTCTCCTTAAAAACAATGAAAGCATTACCACTTCAGCTGGTGCATATGAATATGGAATCAGAGGAATCACTGTGAGGTCCTCACCAAAAGTGATACGAGATTTAGCACAGAGTAACAGAGTGTCATCACAGGTGATCCTTTCCACGGATACACACACATGCACACACAACCTCATGGTGGTGCTAGAGGAGAGGTCCGATGATCACCAAAGTCATTTGCATCCATCCTCTGGGGACCGTGAATGTTTGTGGCAAATTTCATGGCAGTTCATCTGGTGCTGCTATCCTTCATAGCATCATCACATCTATAACTATCACTATTACTATTTTAATTTTAACAATGAGTCTGACAGAGCTTAAGGTCTCTTGTAAGGTCTCGACCTCACTCTGTAAAACGCCTTGAGATAATGTACGTTGTGATTTTGCGCTACACAAATTGAATTGAATTATAATCGAATAGGTTTTGAGACTGATTAATGAATGATCAGTTAAACCACTAATGTGCAAACTCTAATATAAATTCTGAATCCAAATCTGCTTTGCTCAACAATGCTGTCTCTTTAAGGCTGATTTGCCGTAACTATCATATCAAAGCCATCTGCACTTTTAATACTCACTCTGGTAACTATTTTGTAAGGCCTGCCAGCTAAATGTAGGAGTAGGGCAGAACGGTTTCTTTGTGTTGTGTCGATTCAAGTGCTCTCAGAAGAGCTCTCCAGCTGCGTTCAGCACCGGGACTCTATTTATAAAGAGTGCATTGAGGCGTGGGAGGAGAGCATTATATTGTGTCAATATTTTAGATGGCGTGAACCACGCAAAGTAAGTGAGTAGAACAGGCACGCACACACACACACACACACACACACACACACACACACACACACACACACACACACACACACACACACACACAGTGGCCTGGCCTATAATCGTCTCTATTTAAAATGCTAATTTCCTCTCTCCCGCAGGTGCCTGACTGTGTTTGAAACAAAATTGCTCGTCATAGCAGGTCAGTCGGAGCCTAATGAATTCAGCTGTTCTCCCATTACACTTATGGACGTTGAAGGGTGGATGACAGGTGTGCTGAGAACAGCGCCTGCAGCCTTCTCTCACTCTCCAAGATGAAATTCCACGTCAGCCTGTGAATATTTTAGTGTTTGGCTTCGATGAGGCTTTGACCTTTGACCAGCTACGAGGGATATTTTACATGGTGGTGCACACTTGCTCGCTGACACTGAACCACCGATCAGATTAAATCACCTGTCCCCGGTCACAACACCGACCCATTTCTGACTATAAGGTCAACTACTAATCAGGAGCAGCACTACACTTTAAGGGGATTTATTGTTTATTTCTTGCTGTTACTGTGCATGAAATATTGGCTTAATAAAACTTTATAATTATATAATGTAGAGGCAGTGTAGCCCTCAGGTTGGAGATCATTTACATGAGAATGCATCCACATGCACAGAGATACGTATTTAAAGAACCTATAGGCTGTAATAAGTGATTTATAAGCCTGCAGGACACTGCATTAATGCTATGGTCAGGATGCATGATGGTGTGGGTGGGTAGTAGACACACACACACACACACACACACACACACACACACACACACACACACACACACACACACACACAACACACACACACACGATACCACATAATGCTTGAAGTCTGTAAGTAATTCTCCATTCTGATTCCCAAGCTCTTCTTCGGTTTATGTCCATCTCCGGAGTCTGAACTGTTTCAATCCACTGTATATCACATTTAAAACTCAATAAAAAACTGTCTGGTGTTGAAGTTTAGCACTGTAACCCAGGGGGTGGTGAAGCTACAGCCTCTGGACTGTATATGACAAGACAATTTGGCCCAGCCAGCAAAACATTTCATAAATAGAAAAAGTATCTCAGAAATACAAAGAGATATTGTGGCAGCAATAACCTTTTTATGCAATAAAATAAAAGAACATAAAATAGTAAATAGTGACATGTCATTCGGGGTGGTCATCATGTTGACAACCAAGAAAAGTAGATGCCGAATGTCATGATTTCCAAGAAAAACGTCAAACCAATATGCCTAGTTTGCTGGGATATGCTCAGTGGAGTCTGTGTGCCCAACTTTCACAAGACCACATTCTGACAATGTTACGCAAGTAAGTTTTGTGGTGAGCAAGCAGGCTAAGAATCTGAAACCTCATCCAGAAGGATAATTTATAAAGGAAGCTTGGTGCCACTGTGGAGCTGCTTGAACCAGAAAGTTTGTTACAACGAAACATGGCAGAGTGGATTATAACTTATACCCTATATCTTTTACATCAAAATAAGCAGGTATTCGCAGGTGTTTTAAACGCGGGTAAACCTATAAACCAAAGGTGATTTATTCCTTTCCCATTGCCAGCGGAGGAGTTAGTCTCTGTTTTTTCCTCAGTTCGTCATGTTCCATGTCACAAACCAAAGCACTAAAAACTGAGAAGATCTCTCACCTTGCTGTCTTGCCAAATTAGTGTGTTCACATGGGAGTTAATGTTGATTTGATCTATTCCCATTGCAGAAAAAAGCCAGATCTTAGTGGGGTTTTTTGACCAGTGGAAGAGAAGCTTTAATGATATGGTACAAGGTATTAAAAAACAGTGAAACAAAAGGCAGAACAAACACTGACCGATCTGATAAGGAAGGAATAAGTGTCTTTGCAAGCCATGCATGGGACCAACAATAGTGAGGATTTGTTTAAACAAGTTGTTTGGGTGGAACCAGCAGTAGCATCATCATCATCATCACTACCATCTGACATCAGAAGATGTGTTCAATGATTTAGTAGGGCCTATAAAGGATGTCAAATAAATTGAAATGCCCCCTTTGGTAGAAGGTTCCCCACCCCTTTAACTAAGCAAAAAAAATGTACTTACCTCATGTCAAACAAGAAAAATATCCTCCCTGCCCCCAAAACCCAGGAGACACAGACCCCACAGAGAGCATTCACAGGTAATGATAACTGCAATATGATGTGAGCCTAATTTCCTCCATATAGCCCAGAAACACAATGCAACAAGAGAAGAGGAGACGTGAAAGGGACAGAGACGGGCAGCAAGGGAGGGAGGTGAGAAGCTGCAGAAAACATCAATAAGTGACCAAACACTTCTCTGCTGTTTCCTCTGAAGAACTATGACGCAGAAAACTGAAGAAAAACAACAAGAAATACAACAAGAACAAAGCGGAGAGGCGATGTAAAAGAAAATGTTCTCTCTGTTTCCTGCAGTCAGAGCTACAGTAAGGGCCTAATCTCATATAAAAGGCAGATTTAGAGTTCATGGAGAGCTGTGATGTAATACTTAATGCATGGCTATAAATTAGCTCATGTGAGCCCCCATGTGATCCACAGCAGCACGGTGGGCACGCTGAGGATGGTGGGCTGAGCTAATTGCAGTAATTCAGTTGGAAGCAGAGCAGAGTGAGAAAGTCTCTCACACTTTAAGTGCACTGTAGTATTTAAGTAAATGAAAAATAAAGAATCAATCAAACTATTCAGTATATTAGGATGTCAAGCTTCACTACACTGTTTTCCATGTATGTATTGGAGGGTATCTGTGGTGTTGGTGCAGTTTTACTCCACATATCTACTCAGTTTTATTACCTCAGCCAAGGAGGTTATGTTTTCACCCCTGTCTGTTTGTTTATTGGTTTGTTTGTAAGCAGGATTACATGACACAACTGAGCGGATATCCACAAAACGTGGTGGAGGGATGTGGGATGGATCAGGGAGGAACCCATCAAATTTTGATGCGGATCTGGATTAGGAGGTGGATCCAGGAATCCTTAGGGGATAGGGAGTTTTTCAACATTTACACCGTTTTCCCTTGGAATAATTCATAGATCTTGATAACAAATCAGGCACTTTTAGAGAAATGGTAAATGGTTTGTATTTATATAGCGCTTTTCTAGTCTTGTTGACCACTCAAAGCACTTTATATCTATTAGTGTGTGCAATTTGGTGCATCTTTATGTTGGACCATGGTGCTCTGAGAGCGATTCTGGTTTCTAAGGGAAGAGGAGATGGTTATCCATAATTTTTCTCAACATAGTTTGTTCTACAGAATGACACATCTTGTGGTTCAGTTCTGGCCTTAGGGAGTTCAGCTTATGTTGTGAGGGAATGAGATGAAGTCAGCCCATAATGTTGGCTGAGCAACAGTTGCCATGAAAGGTATGTTAAACGGTTGTAGACTTGTCTGTTAATCAATCATGGGTGGGTTTTGGGCGTGACATTCAATTAACCAATCAGGGTGTCATCTGCCATTACTTTTAAAAGTTACTGTGTTCTCCTCTGACCCGCACCGCATCCTTCCACAAAGTTATGTGGTAATGTGCTCAGTTGTTTCTGTGTAATATCTCTTGCAAACAAACTACCAATAAATAAGCAGACAGCAGTGAAAACCTCCTTGATGTATAGGTTATAAAAAAGCTGAAACTGCAAAGTGACTGTCTCTACTCCAGATCTGTGAGGCTGCGGTTCTCCATCCTGTTTCCAAGGGTTAGACGTATCCCATTCTCAGTGGAATGAAGCTAATCTAAAACAGTGGATTATGTAAAAGAGGACCTCAATTTGTGCTAATCCCTCTCTCCTGTCTGACTGCCGCACTCTACTCTGAAGGGCCTGGTTTATAGTGGAGACAATGGATGTCAGGTAAATATTGTTACCCGGTTGTTCCTCTGAGAGACACAGAATTAAAGCTGCGGTAACATTTCAGTCCAGACACAAACTGTCACATCACTCTGCTTCACCACCGAGTACAATTATATTCACATCCCAGTGGCTGGGGGGGTTGCTGGCAGAATTTTTCCAATACACAATCACTTGCTCTGTCATTGCCCTGTTTCACATCGTGTACTTGCTAATCATGAAAATGGGAGTCTTGTGTTTGCGTGCGGACTCAGTGATGGTTCATTGGCGAACCCATGTATGTCAGCTGTGTATGTTGACATAGTGAGTGAATGTTTGTGCCTGGATTCTGTACATGATGCATCTGATTTTGTCCCTTTTTCAAAGATCTGATGTTGATTTTGATTAACTCCACCAATGAGGTTGTGTTTTCCCCCCTGACCATTTGTTTGTTGGTAAGATTCTTTGTTTATTTGCAAGATGAGGCAAAAACTACTTGACATATTTCCATGAGGGATGCTGTGTTGTTTCAGGGAACAACCTCTTTATATACAGTCTATGGGAACAACCTATTAAATTATGGTGGGGATCCAGGTCATGGGGAAGATCCAGGATTTTTGTTCACTTACTTGAACATTGAGAGACAGGGCGTTTAGGGGCATTTGTCATTTTTACTGATTTCCATGGGAATAATTTATGGATCTTGGTGAAAAAAATCAGGCACATTAAGGGAACTGATATCTATGAGTCTGTGAAATCTGGTGCAGCTTGATTGAATTTAAAGGGACTGTTTTGCCTTGACAGAGGTATGAGCTCTACTGAGTACCATTCTAGTTTTCTATTCATTTCACATTTATATTAAGTGTCTCTGTGGGTGCATAAAGACAGATTTCTACTGTAATTGTCTGATGATGAAATAATTGGACAGTCCTCCTCTTACCCACCCCTCCCTTGGCTGACCACTCCCTCTTCACGCCCCACTGTTCCCCACAACTGGAGCTGACAGCCAACCGGCTGCAGGGGGAATTCTGGAGGCATAAGACTTGTTAATTATGCTAATCCAAGAAGCTGATAAGGAGACGTCTTAAAAGTGTATCACCTCTGGAAACACGTGCATGCACTGAGGCAGAGTGGTTTAAAGAGAGAAGGAGGGGATCTGTGACAAATGATGAGAATATTTTGTTAACATAAGCAGAGAGAGGAAGTACAGGAAACATAATTAAACTCGTCTCTGGTTGTCATAAATCTAGATGTGTGTGTAATATTTGAGAACTCAAAGTTTAAATTTACAATTTTTTCTCCATTTTCAAGTAATCAGTGCATTATAATATATATATATATATATATATATATGTATATATTATATTATCATTTCTTTGTGGATCTACTCCTCCCCCCACTCAGAGCTCAGTTCCTCCTCGGTTGCTGGTACGCTGCTGGCCTTTCCCCTCGCTTGTTGCTCACTGATGTCTGTGGGCGGATAACACCGCTCCACTGATCCACAACTCATGGAACACTACTCATATTCTTCATTTCATCTTTCCCAACTCTTTCTTTATCTTCTTTTATCTCTTATCTCTGTGTGAAACTATTTCAACGCCAGATAATTCTTGATGTGCACAAACATGACATCAATGTCCAGTGGTTTTTCTGCACTCGGTTGACTTTGAGCACTAATTCTCAGAACAGATTGGTTCTCAGCTCCTCAGTGTCACTAAATTAGCTTTTGTTGGATTTACAAGTCTTTGCTGTGGAATTAGTCCCTAGTTCCTGCTTGGAGGGTTAATCTACAAAACATGGAATAAACATTATAGACTTAATCTATCTATAAGATTTTTTCTTATTCCTCCTCTCCCTCTTCATATTAATGTCTCATCAATACATGCAGATCTAGGATTGTGGCTGCAGCCACATCGTGGATTGTGATGACATCTGATTGTAGATTATGATTACAACTAGATTGCTTGGATATACAATATAACCTACTCCCATATACCATACTGACTATACCTCTATCATTACAATTGCTCCCTTAATCTCTGTCAGACTTTTCCTTTTGTATAAATACTTTAAACATTGATAAACCTCTCCATTTATGCTAGACACCGGCTTTTCTCATGAATGTTGTAAATATTGTTATTTTATTGATGTGCTCTGTTGCACACAGCAGCTACTGCACTTCTGTCTGGGAGACGGATCCCTCACGTGACTCCCCCTGATGTATCTAAATGTTTTTTTCCTGTTCAAAGTTTTTACCCACTCTGGTCGAGGATTAAGGACAGTCGCACCTTGGTTAAGCCCTATCAGATAAATTGTGATTTGTGAATATAGGATATACACATTTAATTTGATTTGATATGTTCTTGATTCATGTCTCACTGGCTTTTTATTTGTATTGTGTAGAGAAAACTGTTATATTATCAAGTGGTATAAGAGCTGGTAGCCCTTTGTCTCAGTCGAAGTGCAAACCAGCCTCTGCGGTAACCATGAGAGCTCAGCAGAGTAGCTCTGTCTGCCAGAGCTGAAGCTGCACTGTGGAGAAAACTGCAGGACAGTACACAGAGTGGAACGAGGCGGCTCTCAGCCTCACCTGACTCTTTATGTCTCACTGCTTCATCTCTGACATGCAGTGTAATATCATTGTACTCACAGCTGCAGATGATGCACACCACTCACCTCTGAGGAGAAATCTTACAGCCTCCTCGCCCACAGAGTCAGAGATGTGCAGACCCGGTGAATGACATGTTCGTTTCTCACTCTGTCAGAAGTCTCAGAGGAAAATTATAAACCTCTGGGTTTAAATGGATGCAGAAAAACCACAATTGTGTAGGTTTGTGCTGAACATATTTTATTTGGTAAATTGCTTCTGGGAAATATAGTTTGCAAAATCCATCCATTCAGGATAATCATCTTTGAGTCATATGTAGTTATCTGCTAAACATGCATCGTAACTGTAATGCAATAAGAATAAAAACTGAAGGGAAATTGAAAATGAAGAGTAAGAGTCATGATGTGATTATGGATATGTAAGGATCCTGGGGACTGAGAGTTGATCTGCAGAGTCCAGATGTAAACTGCACATCCGAAGAGAGAGAGTGAGAGAGTGGGACAGAGAGAGAGAGAGAATTAGAGGAGGAAAAGAGCAACATAATGGGACAGGGACAAAATCAAGTATCTGTGGGAGAATAATTAACACCATGCTTTGCCTCTCTGCAGGCCTGCGGCATACTGCCCCGAAATGCTGATTCAGTACACAGATAGACAGTATAGCATGAGGGGGGGAGTAGGGTGAGGAGAGGGATGCATTGGAAGAGAGATGGAGTGTTGCGAGGGACAGAAAATGTGAACTGAAGCAAACGCAGAACCGCAGGATGGCTTCTCTGAATTTTGCACGTGTAATGAGAGTTAGGATTAACCTACAAATTGAATACAGTGTAAGATCTATGGGCTGTGTAACAGTGTGTAGATGGTATAGTCTAAAATGTGATGCAGGATATCTGCAGAGTCCCTACTTAACTTTTTCCAAGTACTGAGTACAGATACAGCAGCACAAAGGCACAACCTGCATTATCAAGACAAGAGCGACATCTAGAGGCGTAACTACAGACATGACCAGCAGTGAATATCTACTGCAGAGCTACTGATGGACTGAGAAAGAGCACTGTTAGCCCCTCACTGTCCCGGAGAGCTGCTCAGTGCAGGTCCACTGGTGGTTTTCATGAAAAACCTGGGTGACAGTGTGGGTGCTGACCCAGTGACAGAAGGGGGCAGTCACAGTTGAAAGTTATTAGTCTGTCACCAGGCTGCACGGGGGCAAAGGCAGCTCACATCTATAATGCATCAAAATGTTTGTCTGGTGAACTGAAGACAAGGACAAAACAACTGAGACTGATAGACTGATGGACAACACAAATCATTTGTATTGACAGAAAAACTAGTACACATGCAAATACAACTCTATATAACTAGTAATTCTACTACTACTACTACTATTGTAAAGTACCTGCTTTGATAGCTAACAGAGGGGGTGCTATGAACCATAAACTATATGGACGACATGACAGCTCCCCCAAGTGAAGCTAAAGCATCTTGATCACCCCCTAGTGGTTGACATAGGCCATGGACCAAAGCAAACGTGAAATACGTTTTTCTCAAAGATGGTTCCTGTCATTTTAGGTAGCATCACACCGATGTTTGTTGAAGTGTTAATTTTTCCGGCAACTTTTTAATTCGGTTTTTTGATGCTATAAAAACAGGGTGAAACGTAATGATTGACAGCTGAGAGTGGCTCGTGATTGGTCGAGCATGTGTTTCACAACTGAGCAGACTCTTGCTCCAAATATGCAAGTTGGCAGCGTTTGTATCCTGGATATTTCTGCTTCATTTCTGGATGGTGGAAGAAAGTGGAGATGTGTCGTCCATCTTTATATACCATCTATGGTAAGAACATAAAAATCTTTATAAAAATTGCTGAAATTATCCTTTAAAAGTTCTTTACTTAGAGCAGCAATCATTGATTTACATTTAGTTTAAATGCTGAACTGTTTTACATTTAGCCATACTTACTTGGTGGTGTTTAACATTTCTTAAAATCACATCCATTGAGTCACACACCTCTCTTTTTTAAATATATTTATTGCTTCACTATTAAGATTTTTGAATAAATCTAACAATCCAATGTAGTGAATAAAATCCTTTGCTGCTACATAAACATCTACAGTTTTAATAAAGTGCATTCTTCAAAATATTGTAGCACATGACAGAACAAATGTTTCCTCAGATTCTTTTTTACACAAGACTGGTTCTCGCAATAAGATCAAATCTAGATTTCTTAACATTCCCCACACTTCAACAAAATATTTTCAACATTGTACTCAAATAGAAATTATATTCATCTGTTAACTGTCTTTTTAAGGGAACAGCAACAAGGTCCTGACCATTGATTTCCGACAATATGTATAAATGGGTAAAGTCAGGATTTCGTTAAATCACACAATGAGTTGCCTTTTATTCAGGCAAATATTACTCAGTGTGAAGTAGTGTGAATAACCATTCTTCACATAACCTTTACAATCAGCTTAGATCAGCATCTTAGCTCTGGTCTCAATATGCAGCTGATCGATCGGGTTCAAACTAAATTTCATTAAAAGTCTGACAAGCAGTGGAGGTTTGTTCTCATAGTGAATGGGAAATAAAGACGGGTGGCAAATTAAAAGAAAAGGCAACATAAGCTGTTTTCAGACATGACCTGCGGGTAAAATCTGGAGAATTAGGTCCGGACTTTACCCACACTTTGCCTATCACTAATGCACAACGCAGTGGGAGGTTTTCTGCACAGACGCACCTCCTCCAGAGAAAATAAAGAGAATCTGCAGAGTTAAGTGCATGTGTCAAAGCAGCTTTACAGAATCTTAGTCAGGTGTTGGGCCACCACGAGCTCCCAGAACAGCTTCAGTTCACCTCTGCAATGATGCTACAAGTGTCTGGACTCTACCAGATGGATAAACACCACTCGTTCTGTGTTCTGATGGTGGTGGTAGAGAACGCTGTTTAACATGTCGGTTGAAAATCTACCATGGGTGGAGATCGGGTGACTTTGAATGCCAGAGCATATGATTCACATAATTTTCATACTCATCCTCATCATCCCACCATTCACTGACCCCTCGTGACCTTTGGATGGGAGTGTTGTCATCCTGTTCCTCTGCTAATTTTTCCTTTAATTTGTCACTCGTCTGTACGTCCGCGCTGCAGCTGTTCCTCTCTCTCAGCCGTGTCCGCTCTCCTCGCTCTGTGCGTACGAGTTGCTTTCAGATTGGTGGTCCTCCTTCGGCAGGAGGCCCCAACTCCTGAGCAGAGCAAAGCGCTGAGCGGGGGGAGTGGAAAAGTAGTCCCTCTGTTTCTGAGAATAGGTCTGGACGGGAGGGACGATGTCTCTGTAGCTCCAGTCCTGGTGATAAAAATTAGACACAAGATGTAATGACGCACTGATTTGACTTAAGATGCTCAGACACACAGATAAATTACAAACTAAACATGTTGCCAAAACATTTCTCTTAACAAATAAAACTAATTTTAAAGCATGACGGAATAAGCGTTAAATGAACATTGACATAATTAAGATCTACCTAAATGTATTTAAGACTGTAATAGTACAGAAGTATTTTGACATATCCAAGATTTGTAAGGCCTCAAATTCAAATTCTTAAATTTGTTTTACTTTTTAAGAAAAAATTTAAATGTATTACCATCCTTAAAAATTACCAGAATGATAATGAATATATACGCTATTTTCCATTTACCAGTTAACACACAATTTCACTGATATTGTGTGACTGATCATTTACAGTACTTAATTACATGAATATAAATGAATGCTGTGTTAAATGTATTAAATCACAATCAATTCTATTTTCTCTAAATCCAGATTACATTTGCAGAGAAGAAAAAGGGTTTGTGAATCATAATATTTACTCGAACAGAAATGTTTAAAAGATTTTTTAAGACTTGTAACCGTGGGGCTCAAAATGTAAAAAACATGTTTAAAGGTAAATATGATAAACACCACACGCACTTAAGGTTTTTGGTTGGAATATGTTTGGGTTTTTAGCGTAGAAAACTCATACTCATAATAGAGAAGACATAAGTTTTCCTTATTCTCATCTCCCCTCCAGTGCAGTACAGAGTGAACAGAAAACAAATCCTCACAGGACAACGAAACCTTCAACGCACGGGTGGTCTTTTATCTAAAGGTTATCTGTCTGCTGGTCTTTGGAATAAATCCCTGGTGTCTATTTAGAGTACTGCGTGTGCAACAGGTATGATAAGTGGCAGTGCTGAGGTGCTGTACCTGCCAGCGGAGGTTGAAAGCCTCCAGCAGCTGTATCCTTCCCTCTCTGGTGGGCACGCAGTCAGGAGGAGGAGGCTGCACCACCTCGGAGCCCAGCGTCACATCTCCAAACACCAGCAGAGCCCTGATGGCAAACCAGCCCCCGAACCTCGGATGCACGCACACACCAAACATCTTCTGTTGGTAAACAGAGGAAGACGCAGGAAAATCATGTGAGGAGGGATACGCTAAGCCACAAAGTGATGACAGTTATCTATGCAGCAAACAATGAGACTCCACAATAATAAGCGTTACTTTTTCAGCCCAGGGTTGGTCTGTGACGTCAGACTGTTGGTAGTAGAAAGCTGCTCCAGACACGTGAGCTGCAGTCTGCGCCAAGAACTTTGGTTTCCTGCTGGGAAGCAGCTCGTAGTCGAATCTCACATCCAGCGTCTGTCCTGGGAAACACTGCGGGGCAGAGAGAGGGGCGGGAAATGTTCAGGTGTCGCAGGATTAGGTGATCATGTAAATAGTTACAGTTGCAGTTAGAGTCCAATCCATTTATTGGTTTGGAAAATCGGCCGATATGAGCTTTTCACTAACGTATCGTATGGAGGTTTATGTTTGCCGATATGAAATTGAGAAAAAAGATGCATTTTTTGTTTACATTTATAGAACAAAAAACATCTGAAGTCAAGTTTTATATATTTGCTTTTATTTGTGTTTTCTTTGTATTTATAGTTTTTTTATGATGAAGTTTATGGTTAAACTTTAAAATATCATGCCTCATTTACATTTCATTGTCATATGGTTTTGAAACAACATCTTAGGAATCATTGCCAAATGTTTTAAATATACAAATCTGCCAATAAAGCAGTACAATGATATACACCATATGAACAAATAAACCCCAAGAGAATATCTATCTTGTAGGGCTACTTTATTGGTTTGATGGATTTTTACATCATTGTACATTAGGTTGATATTTTTATGGCTGTGTTAAACGTTTTAGCCCAAACCAGAAATCTCCATCTGTTTATTTTATCTATATAGCCACATTGAAGAGTGTCTGTCTCCCTCCATAACACTCACCTGTGAGATAGCTGAAGTGACACAGTGTTTGACACACTGGTCTATGGGGTCTGTCACTCCCTGACAGCCCCTCTCCTCCATGAACGGCAGGAAGGCTTGTTCAAACATGGCAGGAGTGCTGAGCACCACCAGAGCCAGGCTGTCATCTGGAGAGGCCAGACGCAGTGAGGCAGGCAGCAACGAGTTATACCAGCCAACCTGGGGACAGAGTGGGAAAGAGTGTCAGAGTGAGAGTTAGAGTGAGAGTGAGTGAGTGAGAGTGTGAGAGAGAGAGAGAGACTAACCCTGACCTTAACCACAATTCACATCTTACCTCCCTACCTTAATCATGGTTACTACCTGTCTTGCCCTTAGCCTATCCTTAGTCTAAACTTTAACTTTAAAACATGTCTTCATATTAAAACTTTATAATTTTCATGATGGGGACTTGCTTTGTTGTCCCCAAAAGGAAGAGAAGTCCCCATAATGTGACTGTGTTCTCAGATGAAGGACCCTCTCGTTCACACACACACACACTCACTCACACACTCTCTCTCTCTCTCTCTCTCTCTCTCTCTCACACTTAAATCTAATCCGTTGTAGGCTCATACCATATAAATAAACAACGTGGGTAGACGGAACATAAACACTTAATCAGCTGATTAAATACCATTCTTTTATTTTAATATTATGGGATGTACGGAATTTTATTTGCATAACCTAAAACCCCTCTCATCACCAACAGCTACATATATAAAAGAAAATGCTTTATTAATACCTTTAGAGGGTAAACTTCAAATCCCAGTGTAGATAAAGAGTTCTCTAAAAGCCCTGTGACACTCTCCACGTTCTGAGAGGTGGCCGCCATTACTGCATGTGAACACAAAGCGAGGCATTGTGGGTGATGGTGTTCTTTGGCATCTCCAGCGTCAGAAACCAGACCCGGATTCTTTTTTTTTACGGATAAACATGAAACATCACAAAATGAAACTCGTTTTGTACAAATCCATCTGTAGTTCTGTGACGAAGAGCAAAGAGTAGCGTCACCACCTACTACAATACCCAGAATACACCGTTGGCTACGTCATACGCAATCACGTCGCCGTTATGGGCTCCTGGATTTAAAAAAAGTGGGATGGCAGCTCGTTGGGTTTTCTGAGTAGCTCGCTGAGGTTAGTCCAGCTGGTTCCAACATGGTCACATGTGTCTTTACATATTTAACTACAGGTTGTACATTATCATAAAATACAGACATAATTCAGTGTGTTACAGTGTCTGCTACTAGAACTAGCTTAGGTTAGTGGCTATCTTACGTTTGCTAAGCCTCGTTGTATGTTTACTTGTTTAGCTACGTTTTTGTTAGCCAGTCTGTCCTCGGGGTTAAGGGGGTTAATGGAGGTTCCTGCCCTGAATCACCTCTGTATCTGCTCCTGGAGACTGTATACAGCTGTTCCCCAGAGGGACTAATTCATAAGACGTATTCAATCAGCCTGCACACATGCTAACACCCTGATGCGATCTAACTCCCCATAAAGTGTGTGAGATCTCAGCTCGCTGGTTGCCTCACCAACCAGCCACTAGACAACACCCGTCTAAAGTTACTGCTGGTGTTTGGTGTATCACCTCCCACCACAGGCCGCTCAACACGGTCTGACACGTCGCTGTTGCACTGTGGATCAAAACTGAACGACTGACGCTGAATGAAATGTGTGTTTGATAACTTCAGTTTATGTG
Organism: Hippoglossus stenolepis; assembly: GCF_022539355.2. Classification (NCBI taxonomy): domain Eukaryota; kingdom Metazoa; phylum Chordata; class Actinopteri; order Pleuronectiformes; family Pleuronectidae; genus Hippoglossus; species Hippoglossus stenolepis. The sequence goes on along the minus strand of NC_061496.1, from coordinate 19,777,650 downwards.
TTTCCCCCTTTCTTTGTTTAGACAGACATGAACTGGGACACTCAGCTGAGCTCTATCCTGTCAGTGGCAGATGGCAGCGTAGCAAAGATGAGGGTGAGTGCTTCTCATGATCTGGTGTTGCAGGAAATTACAGTAATCATATGTTTGAAGAGTGTGCACAGAGTGATTTTCCTTTTACAACAGTGACATTCATATGTAACACACAGGAGCCTGTGGTGCTGTAGTCAGCTGTACATTGTTGTTATTGCAGCTGTCTGTAGATGGCAGGATTGCTCCACATTTAACAGGGGGACTGTTGAGAGTTTGGGAAAGTACAACACTTTGAATCTGAAACATGTTTTTGTCCCCAGGAGAGACTGACGTCACCAGGGAAATTCTCCAAAGCAGAAAGTGGGTGAACTGTTTCACATCAGTGAATCTGACTTTGTCTGTAATAATAAAAAGAACCCACTTGTTACTCATAGTCAGAATGAGGTAGACAATAGAATAAAAAGGCAATAGAATAAAAAATAAATATGCAATAAAAAATACACAGACTTTGTACATAGTATACACCTTTCACCACAGAAATATTGTTTGTAGAGAAAAGTATTTGAGTAAAGTGCAGTGGCACAAGATGATTGCACATAGTTTTAAACTATTTGTGCATTAGTAAACCGATATTAAAATACCGTATAAATATATGTGCTTTTATCGACTGTTCAATTATTATATATAGGTAGTTATGGTTTGCAAAATGAATATAAAATGCTATGGAACATAGAAAAATTTCTATTTCACTTTTCTTAACAATGTTACAAAGTGCTTAAGAACAAGAAGCAAAACCAAAAATATTAAAAACCAGACATTGTAGTTGACTAATAGGACATTGGCCACATTAGAGATAAAGCAGTAAAAATAAAACAAATAAAAACAGTATAAATAAATGCAAATCAAACATTCCCTAAAGCTTTGAAAAAGACAAAGGCTTTAAGACGAGATTTAAAATACGCTAAAGAGAGTTTAAAATGGCTTTAATAGCAAAAGCTCGATCTGCCTGTGTCCCACTCTGAGACCTGGGAGGGACCAGCAGGGCTCCATCTGCAGATCTCAGCAGCCAGGAGGGCACACACCACCTAGATAATGCTGAAATGTACTCTGGGCCTAGGCCGTGTGTAATGAAATTTTAAAATCAATTTGAAAGCTAACAGGTGATATGCTTGTGCTTCTTTGTTCCGGTAATTTTGAGTGTAAGCATTTTGGACCAACTGGAGACAGTGTAGGGAGCCCTGACTGATACCCGAGTAAAGTGCATTGCAATGATCGAGACGAGAATAGATAAAAGCATGAATAGCACATTAGTCAGGATTCACAATATATTATAGATTGAGGTAGGGACAGTGGTTTAGACTCATTTGATTTGATTTGAACCCTTTGTGGAAAACCTGTTGCATATTCCTCTTCCTCTCCAGATTTGTTTCCTGTGAGGGAGTGGATACGTGATTCAGATTTGGACCCTCCCGCTCCTCCCCCCCGAGCCCCACTTCCCCGACAGCCATCCCCCTCTCTCAGTTCCGGTGTGCAATGGGCAGATGTTGCTGCTCTCCAGTCTCAACTGCAGATGCAGAGCCAGGTGTGTGCTTATTTGTTCGCTCAAGCATGTGTGCAACCATTTGTCTGATCAAGCCGAATGTGCAAGATAAAGTAGCTGCTGCATTTATGTGATGTATTTTGGTGCGTTGGCTCTGACAGAGTTCCACATGTCTGTTTCTAATGTCTTTGCAAGGCGATTGACTCTCTCACCAAGAAACTCCATGACATGGAAAAGGAGCGACAGTCACAACAACGTCACATCCAGACACTACAAGGTAACTGCTGCACCATGGCTGCATTTGCCTCCTTTTTACTGAGTCATGTTATCCTCAAACAAACACAGCAACACCTGACTCCTGTTATCGTCGAGTAGAAGAAAGGAGCTGGAGCTCTTATCCAGTTCATCGCTGTTTAACCTAGTCACACCCAAACGAAGTAGACAGGTCACGCATGATAAATCATAACCACACGATTATTGACATGTGTGATTCCAAAATGTATTAAATTATTAAATTCAGAGAATTAGTTGAAAAACAGTTTGGTCAAATCCATTTTAATTTAGTACAGGTTCATTTACAGTTCTTTGATTTTAAGTCTCTGACCTAGTAAATGTCATTCATGACTGCTCATTTTTAATATTGTCCCTCTTTATCTTAAAGTGATCCAAAACACTGTTGAATTTAATTATATTAGAGTTTAAATGAATTGTAGTCCATCACATACATTTTTATCCGCTCTAACTATACCATTCCGCTCCAATCACTCCTCCTCCTTCTTGGTTAGCTCCGTTCTGTAAGTTGGCTTTAAACTGCATGCAACCTCTAGTTTGAAGCCTTTTATTCCTCTTACAGTATACATATACAATAACTGAATTGATTAGTTTAATCACAGTAAACAAACAAAACTGTCATGAAAAGAACTTGCAGGTTATTCCAGTCTTTGCTTAACATTATATGCATATTGAGTTGCATAGTGCATTTCATCTGTTTTAATGTTGCAGATGGTCATGGTTTGTGGGATAAAACCAAAATACTTCAAATTTTCTATTGCATTAAATACATTTAATTCTATTTCTGCTATGATTGTTTGACTTAGATTGTCATCAGGTAGAAAAGAGTGAAACCTCCCAGGATCCTCACTTCAATAGGAAGAATAATAATTCTTGATTACCACAGTGAGTTTTACCCATACAAGAAATTTGACCCCTGTGAACACACAAACAGACACTTGGAGCAGTGAGCACATACACTTGAGAGGTTGGGTGCCTTGCAGATAGACATTTCAGCTGTAGATGATGAATGAGGGGACAATGCTGTTAATACACCACCCATCCATAAAAGAGGATTCACAGGAAGATATGGTCTCAGTTTTGGGAACCATCAGCACTTACAGCACTTGGAAGAGATGAGTGCTTGCAGGTTTATCAGCCTATTTATTTGTCTGACTTATTTATGTTATGCTAAGATGTCATATTTTTTACTTTCTAATGGGGTTTGCATTGTTCCTCATTGTACATCGTGTAGAAAGTGCCTGCCAGATGAATAAATTAAGCTGTAAATATGCTAGAATTATATATTTATCTATAAAAAGCTGCCTCATCACTGTTTCTCACTAGACTTTCCCACCAGAGCTCGCTCTTCTGTGCCTTCTCGGCTCACTACCCGAACCTCTACTGTGTGAAACTGCAAAATACCTGCATCAAGAGAGGATCATTAATAATTAGAACTTTTAATAAATTACTAGGATTTGCCCACAAGGTAACTACAGGAGGGGAAAAAAACTCTTACTCAAAGAAAACTCTCTTCTTTTCTAGAGGAGGTTCACAGCTTGCGTGAGGACCTGAGGGAGAGTGAAAGAGAGAGGGACAAACCACTGAGGGGACAAAGTCCAGGAGCAGAGAGAATGATGGAGCAGTGGAGGAGAGAGGTGGGACGTGAGCTGAGCAGTCTGCGGGGACACATCACCAGAGCCACGTCGCTAGGCAACTTAGAGGAGAGGTGCGTTGGGGTTGTGGGGCGTAACTGCAGACTATGAAACTCGTGATTGATATGAAAACATTTACACTTCGCTATTGCGAAGACGCTTGAGTGACATTTTCATTTTTTGGGAAGACAGGTATGAAAGAGAGGAAATGACACATCAGTTTTGTCATCATTTCTCTTTTTCTCTCCCCTCAGTTTCAACTCAAAGATTCGCCGAGAGGAGTTGGAACACTTGCGGAGGGAGGTGGACCAGCTGAAAACACGGTTAAGTGAGTCACACAAGGGCAAACACATATACATCATGTCCTCGCATTGATTCTGCGGGACTCCACATGTCCTGAGCTCTGTGCTGGCCTGTCAAGCAAAAGACAAGTACAGTCTTGCTCACGGTGTCGGCTCTTTCTTCTGCTGTTTGACAGGGCGACAGGAGGAGGATGTGTTCCTCCAGCAGACAGAGGCCAGAGAGACCAGGAGACAGTACGAACGCAGCTGCAAGGTGCACACACAATATAACATGCAGCTTGTGTTTGCTTGTGTGATTTGTGGTTGGTAGTCTTTCAGGTCCTTAACCTTTCACTTGTGTGCTCTTTTCAGACACTGGAGGAGCTAACAGAGAGCTACAGAACTCACAGCACTGATCTGGCAAAAACTGTCTCTCAGTATTCACACACACAGCAAGAGGTCTGCCAGATCAGGTAAATGAGTGAGTGTGTGCACAAATGTGTGTTTCTAGGGTTATGTCTCGTCTTTTTGTGGATTACATGTGTTGCGTTAAACTTGTTCCAACAGAACGGTTGTGTCAGAGCTGAAAGACGAGGTCAGGAGTCTTACCCTTCGAGAACATGAACCAACAACTGTACTGTCTGTGCACACATCAGGCAAGTCTCTGTAACACACGCACACACTGACTCAAGATAATCGATTAATAAATCAATTTAACCACGTTTTCCTGTGTGATTCAGGGGCGTCACCCGTATCTTTCCCCCACGGCCACAGTAGGGGAGTCAGAGTGGAAGAGCCAGACTCTGACTCTGAGGACTTCAGCCCGACCCCGAGCCTGGCTGAGGTCAGCTCAGATGATCTTTCATGGCTGGATGACAAAGACTCGGGTAAGGATGTGGCTCAGGAGGCAGAGCGGGTTGTCCACCAACCAGAAAGTCACTTCCTGGTGTCTGTCCTGGCAGTGTGTGTGGCGTGTGATAGAAAAAGCGCAGCAGATAGTAGCGCTGTATGAATGTGTGAACGTGGTTTGTACTGTAAAGCCCCTTGAGTGGTTTATAAGTCAAGGGAATCTCTATATAAATACAGTTGATTTAGTCCATTTGCTCTGAAATTAAAAGCATGGTTACTTTGTGCAACATCCGTTATCATTTTCACAAGCCGTCTGTCCACCTACACACACACAACAACAGGAACATGTTCTGACGATAGGATCACACACTCCAAGTAGCAGAATAGGTTACATGGTCACCAGATGGGTACACACACTGATGACGCTTTTTACAGGATGAGACATGTAGTCACCCCCCTCTCCTGTTCCTCTCCCACACATCTGGCTCAACCTTTGCTCTGACTCATTCCAGTAGTTCTGACTCACTGTGGAGAGCACCCGTCTGTGTTTACCAGCAGCTTGACATTTTGGGAAATTCACTTATTAGGCTACTTGCTCAGGTTTAGATTAGAAGAAATATGCAGCTCTAACATGTGTTCTGGAGCTTCTGCTAAGTTCCACTGTAACAACACAGTAATAGCGCTACTGGACGCAACTGCTCCCAGTTTGCCTTTTTAGATGTGCTGGGAGGCAGATACAGCCCCTGTTCAGACCTGGTATTAACATCTGTCCTGAGCAATCTGATCACAAGTGTTCAGCACTAAGTTTGTCTGTTCACACCTGGTTTTAAAATCCTGAATGTTTTACCTGTGACGTCTAGTGATCGGATCTCATCATCTCACTCCCCTGCTCTATTTGCAAAAAAATGTTAACACACAAATCAGTGTTGACATTGTGGGGGTGGCTACAAACAAATCCACGTATGGGCACTGAATAGCTTAAAAAATTCAAACCGTAGCTGGTCAGAGGACCTCAGCTGAGTAGACGGTTCTTCATATGTGGCTCAGGAAGCATTTGCGTTCACGCTTCTCACAGCGAAACAATGTGGCCACATGTCCCTAAAACCCCTGAATGTGGTTTGAGTAATTGAATCTCAGGAAGATGATCATGTTTTGGGGTGCATTCAGACTTGTACTTAGAACTGTCCACTTGTGATTGGATCACTCAGGATGGATGTTAATACCACCAAAGGGTCTTAGTTACTTTTGAACAGATCCAGGTGCTGTCTCCCCCTTTTTCAGTCTTTGTGAAAAGCTCAGCTAACCCTCTCCTAAATGTAGCTCTTTTGATCTAATTCTCAGCAAAACAACAAAAAGCTGTAAAACTCTAATTTCCTCCCCACCGTTCTCAGCAAAGACAGTTGTTACTTGCTAAATTTAAACAGTTTGTGTGTATGTGTGTATGTGTGTGTGTGTGTGTGTTTTTGTGTGAGCACATGCACTGCTCACCCCCGAGACTCTCAGAGCAGAACTCTGACGTTCCTGGAAGAGATTACAATCTGTGCTCTAAATGTTTCCCAGAGTGATTTGGGCCCATGTAGCCAGGCTAATTTGACACACACACACACACACACACACACACACACACACACACACACACACACACACACACACACAGACACACAGACACACACGACACACAGACACACACACACACTTGTTATGGGAAAACATTTGAATACCGTCCAACAAAATCCCACATGGTTTTACAGCAAAGAGCTCAGTCCCTCTCACACACACACACACACACACACACACACACACTCTCACTCACTCACTCACATGTATGTTAACTTATTCTCCTCTGCTCTTCACCTCTGCCAGCTCTTCCTCAAAAGCCACATGTACGTCTGAGCGTTCAGTCCAGACGGAGCGATTTTGCTTGTCCAGGATCTGATCTGGAGGACGATGATAATGATGAAGGTGGTGATGAAGAAGATCTCCTTGATTACAATGTGGACCCAGATTTAGCATCTGACCTAAGTCTTAATGACCTCTGACCTGTTCTATAATTTTTTTTATTGATTAATTTGGTTTGATCCGTGTGTTTTTATGTGTGTGAGAGTTTCTGTTGCAAAACCCCAAACTAAAAATAGAAACTGTAATAGACAACCAGCCATATGGTTAATTTCCTGTGTTGTCCCCAGGGAAGAGGAACACAATAAAAGAAAGCCAATAGCAGCAGACTTGGCAACAGTGGCGGATACATAGAACAACATATAATTATGTCGTCCTACTTAGTGTTGCTCTTTCAGACCTGCTTGAGTATGATGCTTGATAATCCGTTGATAACAGTGGGGAAAGTACTTTTTTCATGAGGGGAATTTTCAAAAATGTATAAACAGTTATTTGTGAGAATAACATTAATGTTAGGGACTCAGGAAAAATCGCAATGGATCAAACTTTCTTTTTAAACTTGAAATCTTGAAACTGTTTCATCCAAAGTGGCACCAAACGCAGCATGCTGAAACAAAACACCAAAAGATTTATCAAATGCTAACTCTTTCCCTCTTTTTTTAAATTTAAATATTCATCATCATGCTTTCCACCAGTCTAGTTAGCAGACGACCGTACAAACTGTCTCAAACTTCTCTTATTATAAATTCCAGTAACTGTATGAAGCTGCTTTCAGACATGCACTGAAATGGGGAGATCCTCCGCATTTTCTCCGGTAGGACATTTTTGTGTGAACACAAATGTCCGAGTGAGAGCCTCTGAACTTTCTGCGGACCTTCTACGCCTGGCTCCCTAGTATAAAGTCAGCAGAATCGAATGTGAGAACACAGTAGGGGATCGCTTGCTGGATTTACCACCAGTGAGTGGGGGGGGATGCGACAGATGCAAAAATGTATATCTCTGGGTGAAAAAGTGGTGTCACACTCCTAGGAAGACACAGACGAAGATGTCAAGAGAGTTTGTGGTGATAAGAGCTGATGCCGATGTCTTGTAACCAAAATTACATGATCTCCCCAGCTAAATTAATATGTTTCAACCTCCCTCTTTTTGCTGCACCAACTCCAAGGAGTTTTCATAATTGTGAATGCGTCTAAGCAGCGAATCTCCCACTGTGTTGCTTAAGAAAATCCGGATCCAATTCTCCAGTGATCCTCCGCAGGACATGTCTGAAAACAGCTTTAGTGGTAGAGGGAAGTAGTCAAACATTTCACTAAAGCAAAAACAATTACATAAATAAAAATGTAGTCGAATAAAAGTAAACATTAACTTTTCTTCTTGAGTAAAAGTAAGTAAATACTTCCTTTTAAATATATTTAAAGTATTAAAAGTTAAGGTACTTGCCAAGTGTAAACTGTTCCTGAATGCATTGGCCTGTTCTGAATCCAGTTTACATGTTCCTTCCACCACAGATGCTGCTGCTGCAGAGTCTAATGTTGCCTGCCCGCTCTGATTGGAGCAGTTCCCCTCTCATTACTAATTATTTACAAAATATTTAGAAAACAATGTGAACATGTCACACATTGAATTGTAAAAATGGGTTAGTAGAAAGTACAAATATTTAATGATATTTGCTGTGAAGTAAAAGTGAGAAAGACCTGAAAATAAATCTACCAAAGTACAGATACATAAAAACGTACTTAAGTACAATAATAATTAAGTAAATATACTTTGTTACATCCCCCAATTGAATTGTGTCCACATGTACTGACTGGTTGGATGTAAGGAACAAACGACAGGCAGCTGTTTAAAGAACCAACATCCTCTTGTGAGAGTTACATTCAGAAATCGTCTCCTTTCCCGATGGTGGATGGCAGTGCTTTGTGTCAGTGAAGAAGCAAACACCCTTTGCACCATGTTGTGTGTTGCCGATTATAAATTATGGCTCCTACCAGAGTTAAGGGCAGAAGCATGGTGAATAGCAAGCTAAACCACAAGGTTTTGGTTTTAGGCAGGACGAGACTGAAAATGGTTCTGCTTAGGTTTGTTATGATTACAGATTGTTGGGTTAGGTAAAGGTTTGATGTGGTTAATGTTTGCGACTTTCATGTGTATCCATAACTGCAGTAGGATCCATAAGGAAACCCGTCATCGCTGTGCTTTTGATTTGAGAAGTGACAGCTTACAGTATGCCTGTACTGCCTTAAGTCCTTTAAAAACAACAAATTTAACGTTAATATAATGGCATATAGTTTGTGTTCAGTCGTAATACATGTGTTAAGACTCAGTACCTTTTAGCTTTAAATGTGTGTTAATCGTGTACTATATGCAGTGCAACACTGTTCAGTGTAGCAGAGTAATGGATATTTAATGAGTGTTTCTTCCTGACATAATGCACTCTTAAATGCAGAAGGAAACTGACGACGATTGTAATTCCTGGTAATGCATCTGAAGTGAGAGCCAAGAGGAAACCATTAACATTACAAAGACATACCCACACCACCTCCACTTTGATGTCTTTACATATGCACAACTCAGTTAAGACTGTCAAGAGTCCCTTTATGCTGTCTTGTCTGACAAGAGTCACACTGTCCCGGGCTTGCAGGCGGGTGTCAAGCTGTTAAATAATTCAGCATCCAGACACCCCCCACCGGGAAGCCCAGACCACAGCGAAGAGCCACAGGCGAGCTGATGGACAGGCTGGGCGTGCAACAGGGTGTGCAAGTGGACATGTGACCAGAGACACTTTCCAGCTCATCCAACCAGTCAGATTATCTCTCATCTAGTCAAAAGTAAGCAACAAGAAAAACCTTGTAGAAAACAGTAACTAGCGCAGAGCAGTAATTAAACAAACCTCTCCTAAACAGCTCTTCTTGTTAAAGAGACATTTAATGAAGAAAAGGCTGATCTGTTTGTGAGTGACTGATGAATCTGACTGCACTTTATTACATTTGCCAAGTATTGTGCAGTGGTGCTGCAGTACAGCAATGCACCACCAATATGCCTTCATTGTAAATCTGTAAAAGAAATGTTTTGTGTTTTGTCTCCAACAATAAAAGTCTGTGTAATTTAACGGAGAGGAGCTTGTCTCTCTGTGGTCGCCTCTTTACAGCAGCAGAACTCCAGAAATCCTGGTAATAACAGATCCGAGGAGGGAATAAGAGGAAACGCAGAGTTTTGTCTCAAAATACCTTTAATCATACAACATCAACAGTCCATATTCCATGTTTGACAACAAAGCCTCAGTGTGCAATCAGGATACTTAGGACATTTAAAGAAGTGAACAAATACAGGAGTTTACAGACAACTTTGGCTTTCAATCGGGAATCTTAAGTGTCTAATTTAAAGCTAGAGTTGGTAATTCCAGAAAAGATATAAAAAGCAACTGATACATTCCATCCCCTCCCATCGGCCTTCTCGCCAAAGCTACGTCCCCAAAACACATGAACGATCACTGCCTGATATTTACTAGAAGAAGACTTTTATCCGTGACCCGCTCGCTAACTTCTGACTATCGTCTCTCAGGCAGGTCGGTTAGTGACAGACAGGTAAGCCAGCCAATCACTTCATTGGGTCCGAATGAAAAGATTTGTTATGTTTATTACAGTCCTGCAATGGCCACAGATACCATTTTATTCTTCATACAACTTCATTTGTTGATGGCTATCAGGACGTGAAGAGGATTTCCACAAATAAGCTAAAATGTGCTTGAGAAACCAATTACCAACCCTAACTTTAATACTGGAAGTATACGATTGACATGGACTCACTGAATAGTTTGACAAGTATGAAGATGATTCACATCCACCAGATCTCAACCCATCTAAACACCCAAGGAGAATTTGGACCAGCATGTTAGTCGACAGTCCCAGTGAGTGAACTGGTGACTAGAATCTGTGCCAAAGAGCACTGAAGCTTTTCTGTGGGCTCAACCTTAGATTAAGGCACTGTTACATTGAGTTTCTCTGTTAATTTTCAGTTTTTCATTGCACAAAATTTTATGCCAAACAAGTTAGCTCCATTTCAAGAGCTTGATGTATCAGTTCATGAGCTAAGTCTTAAATAAATAGGAGCTGTGTATGTTTTGTATTGATGGGGTTCTTCTGTCTTCCTGTGTGTGTCTAACTTCCACTCATCTTTTCCTGCACATTTACAAAGCGAAAACACAGCGAAGCTTAAAACACGGAAAAATCTATGGTATAGTTCACAGCTCGCCTGCTGGGAACAAGATGCTATCCCATCAGTCCTTGCAACATTTCTATCTCTGCCAGGGAGGTTATGTTTTCACCCCTGTCCCCTTTGTTTCTAAGCAAGATTACGCAAAAACCTCTGGACAAACGTCCACAAAACTTGGTGGAATGATGCAGTATTTGTCAGGGAAGAACCTATTAAATTCTATTGTGAATCCAGATCACGGGGTGGATCCAAGTATTTTGTGAGATGGGGTGTTTTTCAACGTTTTCACCATTTCCTCAGGTAAAAATTCATGGACCTTGATGACAGAAATCAGGCACATTGAGAGAACTAATGTCTACGAGTGTGAGAAAGTTGGTGCCGCTTGATTGAATTTATGGGGTCTGTTGGGCCTTGGCGGAGGTATACGCTCTACGGTGTGCCATTGCAGTCAATGTGTTTCTGTCTGGTGAAGAGTAAAGAAGTGATTAAAAGTGAAGAGTTTCACAAAGTTGTCTTTCCATGAAACAGTCATCAGTAGTATTTACACTGCACAGGACAATGCTAACATTCTGCGGAAAGGCCACTGGCCAATTTCAGTCTGCAAACTGTCATCGTATGAGTGAGTGCTTCATGTCGAACACGCTCAAGGCTAGTCTTTCAAACACAGGCAAGTCCGAGCAGCAACCAAGCGCTCATTGTGTATTAAGATGGGAATCACACGAAAATACTGGAGAAGACTGGCAAATCTGGAAGTTAGTTGGTTGCAGTATAAATAGTGTTTACAACGAAAGCTGATCCTGTGTTGTGTAAGGCACTCTCTCCTGAGCTGAAGACTCCAGGAAAGAAACAAAAGAACAGTAACACATCCATCTCAACTCAAGTTTAAATATATTCTGCCATGCCTCCAAAAAAAATCATACATTCAGCCTTAAGACACTCACGCATATGCACACAGACCTAAAAACACACATCCATGCTCTTATTCTACGCTGACACACAAAACATATTTTTCTCTCATACATAAAAATATTTGTCGACTTATTTCCACTCCAGAAAGTAAAGTGCAACCTCATTAACTCTGTAGTCAGGCCATTTGGTATTTTTCTTGTTCATTTTTCTTCTCTGACCTCTCTGTCAGGATGCTATTGACCTTCAGTCTAACCAGACATTACAACATAAACTGAATGGAGGAGATTATATCTGCGTCCCTTGGTAAAGAGTCTGGCTGAATCTGTGTCCAGCTGTATACCACCACACTGATGGATACAACTGACAATGTGGCTTTGTGCTTCACACAGACATTTTTCATTTCTGTGGAAATTTAAAATATATTATACAACCCCAAATCATGAGCTGGAAAATATGAACCAAACGGTACTGAGAAGATGCATTTGCCGAATTTGTAATTACAGGCATTAAAATGAACTTGCTCAAGGGTCATCATCATAGGCGATGTCTTCATTGTCCATTGCAGCTTCAATCGTGTCCTTTCCTATATGTCAACGATCTGGATAAATGAAAGCAAGCCAGGAGTTTGCTCACACCTACCCAGAATTCTCTCTGTTTGGCGCAGATTAAGGCAAAACACTTTAGCATGAGCCTGCATTAAAGGAGGGTTTTTATAGGTGCCATAAATTTCCATCCTGCATCCATTAGTAGCTGTACATGGACAAAGGTGTGTCCTCCATCATGTCATCCTGCACAGAAAGAATGTTATAACATAACAAGCCATTACACTGTGTGTTTACACAGTCCACATGGTCAATAGTGCTTACATATTAAACAATAGATTTTGTGGTGCCCCCAGGTTTATAAGTTGCAATGGTTATATTTATCAAGGATCAATAATTCATGGACTAATGTTTTATTAATCTATTAGAATCCATTAATAATATATTAGAAAAAGCTCAATGACAAGCGAGTTACTAATTGTAAAGTCATTAAAGTCATTTAAAGTCATTAAAGAAATAGTTTGACGTTTTGGAAAATATGTTTATACGTTTCCTTGCTGAGAGTTAAGATGGATATGTGGTGAATATGAAGCTACAACCAGTTAGCTTATCTTAGAATAAACTAAGCTTGCTAGATGTCCAAGACCACAAAGCAAGACAGATGACATGACAGCTCCCCAAAAGGGAAGCCAAAGCGTCTTATTCGCCACCCTGGTGGCTGGCTGCAGTATAGGTCATAAACCCTGCCTTCTCCATGTTCACGGATGGGTCAGGATCAAACTAAAAAGTAAAATTGCATGGCACGTATTCTTTTCTCAAAGGGGGTTCCTGTCATTTTAGGTAGTTCTTATCATCATATGTCCTCATATTCCATAGTTCTCATATTCCTGGTAAGTTTGGTTTTAATAACTTATGTGATGTTATAAAACTGGGGTAAATTGTTACTGACAGCTGAGACTGCCTCACAATTGGGCAAGCGTGTGTTTCGGCAAGATCACGACTGTGCAGACAGCGTTTGTATCTGGGATATTTTGGCCTCATTTCCGGATGGTGGGGAAGGATAAACACCAGCCTGTCAACTTAAAAGCTGTTCTTATTGATGGTTTGTACATATTATATGGTATAATAGACATAACAGATTGATAGAGCATTAGTTTTTGATTAAGAATCCTTTAAGCCATTAGTTACCTTTTCAAAAAGTGGTACAGATTTGGTTTGTAGCAGTAAATGTTCAGTAATTCCAAATAAATACTTTTAAGTAAATGTTGTCTCTGAGACAGGACTGTAGCTCACCATAGGTAAATCCTGCAGCCTGCGGAACTCTGGTCGGTTGTCTCTTCGGCGCAGTTTGAGGAAGAGGAGCAGAGTGATGACGACAGCAGTGATGATGAAGGCTGTCACCAGGCCGGCTAGGAGAGGGTCTAATGTGGGCGATTCGTGGACCATCATCGCTGGGAAGGAAACAGAGGACATCGCTGAGGGCCCATTCCTCAGTTAACTCAGAGTAGCTCAAGTAAACAAGCTCACATGAGGAGTTTGAAATGGATTTAACTTCGCTGTTGAAAAAGAATTACAGGTCCTTACATGACACTGTGACTGGATCTAAATATAGACGCTACAGCAACAAGTTGAGCTCGAGTGTTCATCATGTAGCTCAGAACAGAAATGTCAAACACAGGATGGTGATGTTAACCTTGCCTGTACAGTACTTGAGGAAGGAAATTTATATATAGCGCAGCATTTTTGGATTTGGAATCAAATGCATAGAATAGAGTGCTGCATAATCTGTGAAAACATCATCACTCTTTGACCTTCAACTCCTTGTACGTATCTCTATGCATGAGGTTTTGCAAAGGAATTCTGTCTTGTAAACTTGGCTATTTTTTTATATCATCTGGTCAAAAGTAACAACAACCACAGAGCAGTGAATGCTCCCTGTTCCTCTGGCTAATGGAAAGAGGCAGGATGCCAAGTGTGGCCTTATAAAACCATACAGAGCGAGAGGAGCAGAGAGATTTTATATTTTAGCTGTAAGCAGGCTTGTCAATGGAGAGAAGTTTTTCCTCCTTTTTTTCCATCCACAGCTTAAGCCTGGAAACAGACATCTCATGGTGAAAAAATAATAATTATACACCGAACATGCAGGGTACAAACACAGAAAGTGGATGAATAAATCATTGAGTAGGCAGACAAAGGGTGTGAGAGACGGACAGAAAGAGAAACAGAGCATTCTCAAGGCCCAAGTCCCATGACTGCTTCTGTGCTGTTCCTAAACAGAGCTATAATTGTGGAGTGCCTGGTGGTGACAGTGCTTGTGGAAGATATAGATGGGCATGCGTGGCGTGTGTGTGTCTGTGTGTGTGTAGAAGGGAGGACTGGTTTGTGCTGGAAAACAAAACACAGTGTTGCCTCTGTTGTAAAAACCAACGCACTTCTGCCTCTGTCAATATCCAGCCAGTGAAGAGTCCAGAAAAAATTTAAACACCAACACAGAAGATGTTCTGCACTTACTGTCACCCCCAACGTTCAGCTGGGAGGGCGTGTCAGCGTGGGCTTTGGCCTGGGGGGTGGAGCTGCTCGATGGGCCCGTGGTGGACTTCGCTTGGTCTTGGGGTGCGTGGGACTGTGATGTGTGTGGAGATGTGGGGGTATTGGGGGACTTTTGAGAGGAGGAGGTGCTGGATGTTGACTTGGACTGGGTGCTGGTAGCCGTAGTTGTGGTGGTGGTGATGGTAGTTTCAGGCTTTGGTGGCTCAGGTGTTGGGGCAGATGTGGGTGGGTGTGTTTTGGGTTCGCCCGGCTGCTTTGAGGTTGAGATGGAGGCAGGAGTTGGCGATGTGGGATAGTTTGATGAGTTGGTGGTCGTTGTGGCTACAGGCGTATCATGACGGGGGCTTGTGGTGGTGGTCTGAGAGGTGGAGGCGGTGGTGGTTTGAGAGGTGGTGTTCTGGCTCTCAGAAGGAAGAGTTTGAGGAGTTGTGAGCAATGACAAACCGTCAGTTTGGTTTGAACTGTTTTCAGGAACAGCTGGCGCCGTGGGAGAGGCGATGTTTGTATCTACAAAAAGAAAAAGACAACTTTCTCGTCAAAATACAGTAACAATTCTACCAGGCTGAGATTTCTTTATTAGCATGATGGCAGTAGCCTAGTTAATATATGAAATGTGATGTCGTATCTGACAGAAGAATATGAGGAATTAAAGGGCCAGTTTACCCAAATCACTACTAGAAATTGAGGTTTTAAATATACATCTCTAGTTTTCTGCCTTTACACTAGAGCTGAATGAAGTTTCATTGATGGCAACAAATTGAATAATTGGGAGTACGTTAGTAGTTCCTAGATGGATAGTTACAACATTCATTGTTCCCTGAAGATGTATTCTCATGTTTGTGATTGTCAGACTTTCTGCTGCTTCCACCATGAATTTAACATTTGTGAAATGTCGCAATAATGATTAGATGGATGGCCATGAAATGTGGTATTGGTCTCCTCCTCAATATGAATTGTAATTCTCTGATCTTTTAACTTTTAATCAACACCAACATTTTAATGTACAAATACCTGCAAAACCATAGACTGTATACAAAGACGGACGATGGATGGACTTCCTCCCACTCTTCAGAAATTAAGCCAACTTGTCCTGGATACAAACTACAAATACGCTCGACCAATCGATACTTGGTCTCAGCTGTCAATCATGATGTTTCAACCTGTTTTTATAGCATCAACAAGTGAAATGTGAACCCCGGATTTAAGAATAAAATGAAATGACAGAAACCGTCTTAGAGAACATTTTATTTAACATGTATTTCGACTTTTTAGTTTGGTCCACATCCCATCCATTTACATGGAGGAGGCGTGGTTACTGGAGCCAGCCACCAGGTGGCGATCACGATGATTTGGCTTCACATTTGGGGAGAAGTCATACCAACCATCTTAAATAGAGACTATGTGGAAAACTAATGACATTTTATCAGCTGCACTTTATCTTTAGTGCTAATGCTAATATGCTAAACTAACTATAATGGACATGATACCTGCTTGATATGAGCGTGGTAGCACTGTCATTGAGAGCTTGTTAGCAGGCTGGTGTTAGCATTTAGCTCAAAGCACCACTGTGCCTACAGCCTCACACTGGCTGTAGACTCTTGAAGTGTAAATGTCCAACGCTATTAGCACCACAAATAAAAATCCATTCAGCTCCATTGTACTGAGATGAAAGCAGAAGACTTGAATATCAAAACCCCAGATATCTGAGTGGTATGATGCCACAGCTACAACAGCTAATTAAATGGTATAGATATAAATAGTCTGAAAGTGTGCCTGCAGATATGTTTATGTATCTAATGTGTGAACCAGCACAGTGTGTGTGTATGTATGTATGTGTGAAGAGAGAGGATAAAAAGGTGTGTGTGTGTGTGTGTGTGTGTGTGTGTGTGTGTGTGTGTGTGTGTGTGTGTGTGTGTGTGTGTGTGTGTGTGTGTGTGTGTGTGTGTGTGTGTGTGTGTCTGGGAGGGGGGAGTATTTCACTTCTCCCCTTCTCACCACCTTGTGAAAAGTCACACAGCATTTAATCACTTCTCTCCTCAACACCATCGCTTCGGTGTAAACTCCTCTACAAGTACATTTTACCATTGCTCTCCGAACCAAATTGTTCCCTACTGAACTAGAATGACACACTCAAAAATGGAAGTACCTCAAATATGCCAGATTTTTTCATCAACATCCTTGCATTATTCCCATGGAAATTGGTGAAAATGTTAAGTTATTACTGCAATTGAAATTACTGGATCTGCCCCGTTTTGCCCAGATCTGTCCTAAATTTGAATAGGATCTGTCTTGGCGCATCTTCCATCCTTGCACCAAGTTTGGTGGGAAATTGTTGAGCGCAATCCTTCTGTCAATCAAAGAAACAAACCAACCAACCAACAAAGAAATATGATTATCTTAGTAATTAGCTCTCATATCTTACACCATCTCTGATCTTTTTTCATTCTCTGTGCTAGTTTTTTAATTTGAGTCTGAAGTCTTGGTCTCTCTGCTTGTGTTGCATTTGTGCCATGATTGTCAACACTTTATAACCCTGTCACTATGTGGCCTTGTCTTCTGGACATGGAGAGAAGAGATAAGGACTCTGTTAAATATAGCTCGTAAAACTCTGAGCCCCCTCCCGCTGGACATCTGGCTGAATTCTTCTGAAGTGTGACAAATCTTCCACACTCTCAAACCTTAAACACACACAATTAATAGGAGAATTATGAGAGTAGTTTTTCATTTGTGTATATTTTCCAACATCACATCACGCGCAGTTGACCAGATATGTGACTTAGTCCAACATCAATCTACCTTCATATTTCCTTATTTAATATATCTTATTTTCATTCTATAAATAAGAGGTCAATGGTTACCGTTTTTTTCCACAGGAGCCTGAATGATGATTTCCTCCTCTTTAGTCATGTTACTGCTCAAACTGCCGGTGCCACTGGAGCTGGTGTTTGTGTCAGAGCCGTTAAGTGCCGGAGCAAGACGACTGGTGGTTTCCAGGATCGGAGCAGGCGAAGAGTCTGCAGCTGGGGCCTCAGTGGAGACCTTCTCCCCCAGAGCACTTAGTGAGGCAGCAGCCTGGTCATTACCTTATGAGGAGAGGACAGTGCCAGAGTTAGTTAATGGCCAATTCCTAGTGATTTTCAGTCATTAACAACTTATTAGCTTATTATTGCTGCCAAACATGGAGCAACAGACCATAGATTGTCTGTGCAGCAGACAGACAGTGTGGATCTATGATATGACTCAACAGAGAAATTTCTGTCTGTCTTTCTGTCTCTCTGTCTTTCGATTTTCTCAAAAACTACTAATTCTAATTTGACCAGTGTCATGGGAAGTACATTGTTGACTGTGAAGTAATTTCTTTGAATTAACGAAAATAATATTATTCAGTGTTTATCAATATAGTAATAATTCAAACCCAAAAATATACATGCATATATCAGTGAGATGCTTCACTTGTATGAACTATTGTTCCTATAGTTTTATCAGAATGCTAAGTAGCCATTGGCAATCGGGAGGGTCCCCCCTAGTTTAAGAGGGTCCCCACCTAAACTGGACATAGTTCTCTCTTAGAAGACATTTTAATGAAAATTAGGAGTGAGAAATAATTTTTAGAAGATTTAGACCCCCCAGAATTTTGCTGTTGAGGCTTTCAGGGGGTCCCTCATATTTCACACCCATAGTATAATTATTATATTATTGTATTATTATAACACTATTATTTATCACTGCTGGATACCGATCCACATCTGCCAAAGGGACTTGTCTACCTCATTCTGACTATCTGCTGATTTAACAACACAATTTCCTTGGCATGGGTTCAATAAGGTTTTATCTTATCTTATCTTGTCTCATCTTCCGAACCTCTTTTGACTTTGAGTGAAGCAAAGTGAAGCTATGACCCACTGACTTGTGAGCAGTTTGACTTAAGTGATGTATCCTCATCCCACCAAACCGCAAGAGTTTAGGTGTTTCCTCATTTTGGAAAATTGAAAAATAATGATTTGTGTTGCAGGAGTATTCTGTTTATTCATCTTGTTAACTGTACTGTGACCACTCGCATTTATCTTACGTCCTTTGTGTGGTCCTGATCTCCAGATTTGGAACTACTGAGCTAAATAAATACTGAAATTTGCAATAAATCACAACACAGCCACATTAATGTAAAACATAATTTCAGACTATAACATAAAATGGATAAGGACCAACTTTTACTTTTACTTTTCATGGCATCAGTTACAAACCACATGAGACAAAAGTAATTTTTGGTTTATGAAGTAATATCGTTTTAACGAGGACCTTCCATCGCTCTCTCTCTCACTCTTTGCCTCTCTTTTGAATTTTCTCCTTGATGTATTTAGCACCACTGCACCAGACTTCATCTGTGTTCCGGCCGGCTTCCTTTTGATGAAGACCAGAGAACTCATGTACTGTAATGTCATTACCGCTCAGTTACTGCCGTGATACCTCTCATTACCTGTATAATCACTCACACAGCTCATCAGCACACACACACTGAGAGAGAGAGAGAGAGAGAGAGAGAGAGAGAGAGAGAGAGAGAGAGAGAGAGAGACCTGTGCAAATGATACAAAGTAGACATATAAATAGACAGAGGTGCTTGGCTGTATAATACTGGCCTTGTTCCCTCACTTTAGCTCCATTAGAGCAGCTTAGGTCAAATGCTGAGGTCTGTTTTGTGAACATATAACTGTGTGTGTGTGCGTGTGTGTGTGTAGAGTAGAGTAGAGTAGAGTAGATAGGTAAAGAGAACCACTGTTTCCACTGTTGCTCACTCCTCTGTGTAGATATTACAGGCTCTTACAGCCTCTCAGACCACTGCAGCGTGTATGGGAACTCTTTCTCACTTCTTGACCCTGCCGGTGAGGGGAACAGAACAGCCAACCGTTTCTCTGCGAGCAGATGTCTGCAACTTCAGCACCAGCCTATCATACTAGTAATCCCTTCTCTGTGAGACCTATATGCAGCCGCTCATATAAAAACACATAAAGCTGCTATCACAGCATGTGATTGTGAGTTTTGGAGTCGATAGCACAGATCATTTTGACCTGATTTTTCCTTTAAGTGGAACTGAAAACAGTGGAGGACTGAAGCAGCTCTGTGCTGGGCCTTGTCAGCACTTATTTTAGCTGTTTATTGGCAGTCTGTGTGTGACCTCTCATGCAGCATGTCATGCTCCTGGCCTCTCATCTTCTTTTCCACTCCTGCTAGGTCATATTATACCACATGAGAACTTCAATAGCTTTAATGTGAATCAAATTCTGCTTCACGTGAGGTTCTACCAAATAATTAGTTTCCATGAGACTATAAAACATTAAATTAACTTTAGCTCATATAATCATTCTATATGAAGTACTGTTTGAGTTATAGTAAATAGAAGAGTAGATAGGTTATTGATTATTCAAAGATGGCAACGGCTGTGGCTGAGGGGTAGAGTGGTCGTCCTCAAACCAGAAGTTCGGTGGTTCAATCCCCATCTGCATGCCGAAGTGTCCTTGGGCAAGATACTGAACCCCAGATGTCTCCTGACAGCAGTGTGTGACAAATAAAGCGCAGCATATAATAGCGCTGTTTGAATGATTGCATGAATGGGTCAATGTGGCTTGTACGATGAAGAGCTTTGAGTGGTCGATAAGACTGTAAAAGCTCCATATTGATACAGTCCATTCATCATTTGTAAATACAAATATTTACTAATGATTTTAAACTTCATTATCTGGACAGAATCTGAAGAAATTGAGAATGTTAATAAAGTTAATATCCAAACTTCCTTAGTTCCTCAAAGTCATGAGACGTTGACCATAGAAACAAGATAATTATGGGGTTGTCTTTAAATTCTTGTCTTTAAATTCTGCTTAAAATATGTTTATGCACATAAAGACAAATACAGACAACATACTGTTTAAATAGGTCACTGTACTGAACCTGCTACAGTAGCCACACTGTATTTAAATGTGTTAATTTAGTCTACATAAGGCACTGTGCAGAGGAAAGCCAATTAGAATGAAGCCAGTGAGATGACAGTGTTCTGCTTCACACAGTCGTTCATTACAATGTGCTTCCCTGCTCATTTATAGCCAATAAATGTCCTCCAGTGGATCTCTGCTGTTTTCTGTTCTTATGAATTCAGCTTGAATTCAGTTTAGCTTGAAGGGCTGATAGGACAGTTGTACCCAATGAAATCTCTTCTACTGTCAATCATCTCATTATACTCTGACATGAGAGGGGCTGACAGGGAAAGAGAGAAGAGAGGTAGGAGGGGACAAAGGAGGAAAGGTACAGTATGTGGAGTGGAGAAAGCAGAAGGTGTGTGTGTGTGTGGGAGGGGGGGGGAGGTTTGTGAGGTGTGTAAATGTTGTACACACAGAGAGAGGAAGTAGGGGGTTGATGTGAAAGATAGAACTGACTCTGCGGAAACAAAACTCTGAGTTTGAATAAAATTACAGTGACATCACTGGGACAAAAAGCAAATTCCATATAATGTAGGTAGGGCTGGGCGATATGGCTAAAAACAAATATTACGATACTTTTAGGCTATATCGCGATATTTTGAAATCTCCTCTAAATCACTGTACAAATGTTAGTTTAAAACTTGAGGCAGCCGGTCAGTGACTTTGTTGAACAGTGGAAACAAACAGTGAAAACACAGAGTTACCTCTATGATCCACAGCTGCTCAATGATCAGAAGAATGCCCCAAATACCTATGAATACCTACATTTATGTTTTAAGGTTGGGCAAGTGTTTGGCAAGTAGTAGGTTAAAGTCAGAGTAAGTCTCTACAGGACAAAGATGAAAGCCAATGTAGTGACTGTGAGTGTGTTGTGAGGAGCAAAATGTGACAATTCCAGCCACATATTGATGATTTAATTACTCAAAAAGCAAAAGAGGAAATAAAGACAGAATCATGACGTACCATCTTCAGTGGATCCCAAGTTAACAGTCAGTAGCAGCAGCAGGGCACAGAGGACCGTCCAGAGTTTGTTCTCCATCATCTCACTCATCCTCATGTCAACAGTAAATGTCGTTTCCTCTCGTCTTGTTGTCACAGGACACTTGAATACGTCGCTCGAAATCCCAGTCAGATGCAGGCGACGCTGTTACAGTTACACGGTCCTACTGCGCACTGCAGCTCTGTGTGTGCGTGGCTGCAGGGACTGAAGGAGGAGGAGGAGGAGGAGGAGGAGGGTGTACATCTCTCTCTCTCTCTCGCTCTCGCTCTCGCTCTCTCTCTCTCTCTCTCTCTCTCGCTCTCTCTCTCTCTCCAGTGCCACGTGTTCCCTGTTGGCTCTGACTGTGCCATGGCGCTGGTTTAGTGCGCAGACTGACACCTATCCGCCAAACAGCACGTATCAGAATAACAGGGAAGTGAGCAGCACAATGTACGACTGTGTATCAACGCAGACATATTTCGAAGCGATGAGACTCACACAATCATTTGACATTACATTTATATCTGTAAAAAAATATATCCGTAAAAAATGGTCTGGCAGCAAAAGTTGCCAAACACTTACAGTCACATTACAGTAAGAAAAACAGTAGTTAGTCTAGGGAGGTAAAAATACAAATAATACAAATACATACTTTCAGCTATAGGAGGTGTATTTTTGTATTTTACATAAAATTCATTGTAATATTCAAGACCAATTAGTGATTGAATACATTAATACAAAAAAATATACTTTCCCCTGATATTAATTTACGGAATACAAATGTTATCTGTAAAATAACTTTTTACAGTTTACAAGCGATCTTTTATAGATTTATGCATTTAGTCTATTCAGTCATATTGTGTAATATGAGAGTTTTTAAACCCTTTGGACTTTATTAACCTCTTACATGTCTATAATGTATTATTTATTAGTTATAATTATATTTGTTGTTATGAATTATATATATCATAAAGCCCTTAAGCCCGTAATTTCTCAAAAGGGACTTCTGGAATTAAAGATGACATTCTTACTTTTTTTTACTATTTATCATGTTGTTTATTAGCACAAAGGAATATATGAAGACAATTTAAAAAAATTTGCATTGCCTGTTTGGGGTATTTTTAATAGGGTGTGCAATGCAGTACACAGTGTCTACAGTGTATTTTACTGTAGTGTGATGTCTTCTTTACCCCACGTGGAGGCGCTATTGCACTATAGCTGAAGTCTTGTAAATCTATTTATTTATAATCTGTAAAATAAGATGTTCTTGAAAATGTAAACAATGTCTTATTTTCTTAAGGATTTAACTGGCACATAAACAGACGAAACGAACCTGAAGCACATGATAAAATAATGAGAAGCTGGACATCACACCAAATAAGGTCATTAAAATATATGGGGTTTTTTTTCCTCTGTTGCGTTATTGTGTCATAATTGTCCTTATCACTGCAGGATGCAACATCTGGCAAACGGACAGTGGAGGAAAATATGTCATCCATCTAACGCATGTGCATTTGTGTGAAAGTTGATTCATGTACATTGTCCCCTCTCAAATAAAGAATAAACAAATAAATAAAAGCTGTACTGACAATTTATGAACCCAGTAAATACATAATTAGCTAATTAAACGTTTTTTGACTGAAAATCTTTAAATTACCATTATTGTAACATACTTTCCAAATACAACCTCTTTAGTTTTGAAAATCTCATTCTGTTTTCTGAGGTACGATTGGTATTTAAAGGTTCAGTGTGTTGGATTTAGTGACATCTAGTGGTGAAGTTGGATGTTGCAGCTGAATACCCCTCACCTCACCCTCCCCTTCCAAACATGAAGGAAACCTAATTGTAGCCTTCAGCTGTCATAAAAACTCAAAAGGTGTTTAGTTTGTCCAGTTTGGGCTACTGTAAAAAACATGGCAGCTTCCGTAGAGAGGACCCGCTTCCAATGTAAATATAAAGTATTTAAATATAAAGGGCCAATTCTAGGGTAAAGAAAACAATAATTTGTAACATTTAGGTGATAATATCTGCCAATAGAGGCCTTTCACTTAAGTCTTACACACTGAACCTTTAAGGTCATCGACAATGCTGCTCTGCCACCTCTGAAGAGCTTTTTTTCCTCCCCGCTCAGAGCAAATGAGCAGAATATCTCGATCTGCTCTAAATTCAGACTTTCTCATCAAACATTGGAATATGCTTCCAGCTGAGCTTGAAACTTGCACAGACTCTCTTTCTTTCTCCTGTGGTGTAAAAACCAGTCATGTCAACATTAATCTGAACGTGATTCAGATTTTTTATTGTGTTGAATTGCAATTTTCCCCGACATATTGAATGAATGTGCTGGTATATGTTGATGTGTACTCGTGGATCTGTCTGTATAACTGCGTGATATAGAGCCGTTGGTGGTGTTGTATGTAAATTAATGTTTTAATGTAATTGGTGTGTTTTAGATTTAATGTTTACCTGCCCAATGACTGCAGATGGAAAGGAGCTGATAAATCTGGCCTAAATCATCGCTTCTCATTTTGAGATAAATGTTTTTGTGCATTGTCCTCGTTTAATAAAGAGAAGAAGCAAAATATACACAACAGGAGCGCAGTCAGTTTATCTGTGTGTGTTTTCTGCTTTGGAATATCCTCTGCCTGTGAATGGAACTATAGAAATAGCTGTTTCACGCACCGTGTTATTGGGTGGTCCCTGACAGTTCTGTTTTTTCCCACGGTGCCTGAATGTAGCAGAGCGCCGAGTGACGGAGCAGCGGCAGAGCGGATCTGCCCGCATCGTCTCACACCGTCTCGGGACAGAAAGGTGTGGAAATCTCGGTCACTTAGGCAGCCCACAGAACACACTCGGAGACGGCATTGTGTTCGTAATGCTGTCACACCTTGAAAATGTCAGTATACCTGCCTCGCTCGGTGCCCTTTAGCACCAGGGGAGCGTTAAGTTGCATGAATTGCCTCGTTAGCTAGAACGGCGTTAGCTTAGCCGCGCTCTAGTGTTTATCTATTGTGGTGGTTAGCATCGGCTAGCCGAGCTCTCAAGTTAAATGAGCTAATGTTAGCTTGCCGGTTAGCTTCTCGTGTGATTTTTTAAAAAACGTAGCAGCCCGAGCTCGTCCTGCTGATGTGTGGATGTGAGCTGCGGGTGTGTGGATGTGTTGTGGGGGGTGGCGCTGGGTCCAATACTGAAGTTTAACATTGGCTGTTCGCTCCTGAATGTGTTGCTCCTCTTCTGTCGCTTGACAGCTCCGTGTCAGCGGAGATATGGAGACGCCGGGGAGGATCGCAGCCACACCGGACGCCCTGGACTTCACCGTGGACAACGTAGAGAAGGTGAGGGTTGTGCTCCGTGTCAGCAGGAAACAATGAAGCTTCATGTTCGAAATATGACGCACGTCTGCAGAAATAAAGCACGAGAGCTTTGCTTTTGCAGCCACGTTATGTATTTACTGTTTTAATTTGGAGAGATAACGTGTCCGTAGTTGCACACAGGCATTCAGCTCATCTGTCCTTGTAATATTTATTCTCTCATCTTTAATTCTTTACTAGTGTTCCGAATGATCGAGCAGATTAGAGCAAAATATCCAATGCCAATGCTTTGCCATGTGTGTCATTGTGAGATGTTTGTCTGGGTCTTGTTTTTCTGCGTTGAATCGTGTGTGTTTGTGTGTAATTGTCTGTGTGCGCTTGCGTGTGCGTGTGTGCACAGTGCTGGTTGTGGCTGTCAGGTTGCTGCTGGGCGGCCACTGACTCGGACGAGAGCATATGGGTGTGGGGAGACAATGGGGAGGATGCAAGGAGAGAGAGAGAGAGAGAGAGAGAGGAGCGAGAGAGAGAGAGAGGGAGAAAGGTGCTCCTGTGGAGGAGCAGAGTTGATGTGATGAGATAGATTGGGTGGGGGGAGGGATGGGTGGGACAGGGTCGATGTCTGTCACAGAGCCAGTAAAGAAAGAGGAGGAGGTGAGGGAGGAGGAAGGTGATGCGACAGATATGATTAGAGGCAGGTTTGAGGGAGAAAGGCACATTCCTGCAGGGGAAATGTCTTGGCTTGATTACCTGGTTTCTGGTTTAATAATAAAAGGGAGGGAATGACAAACAGCGAGTGAGGTCCTGTCTCCCTTTGGACGGAATCTATTTTCAATCGCTCATGTTCATTTTTACAGATGGAAAGAATGACTTCTAAAATAATTTTGTGTGGCTCAAGGGAAAACAAGTAACATTTCCTCAAAATTTGATCACATTAAAGTTGGAGAAAACACTTGTATTGTGTGCAAGCTTAAATAAATGTAAAATTAATAGAACTGACAGTTTCATAAATCATTTGTTATGATGTATTAAGGTATTTCTCCATGAAATCCAACCTCATGAATGTGCACAGAATATTCAATAAATCAGTCAAATTTTTTGTAATGCGTCTCAGCTACAATGGAAGTGAAACATTGCTTTCCAGAATACCCCAAGGGAACAAAAACAGAGCCTGATATTCATCAAAAAAATGACCTGAGCCACATGTCAGATATGCATTCAGTGATTTATTTAATAATATGAAACAGGAAATGCTTGGAGTTGTGGTTAAATGGTAGTGTAGTGGCTAGTGGGATTGGTTTTTCAGAACTATATTTAAAAAAAAAAAAAATGTATGCACATTATCTGTGATGTCATTGTAGCCTACTTTAAGACACTGAACTTTTGACTTTAAAACTGATCCACCCTTTGTCTTTCATGAATACAGGAAAACAGTACGCCAGTTAGTCATGTCCTAGTAGGGTCTATTAAATCTAAGGTGCATTTTCCAATCAGCATTCATGCTACAGCACTATCAGTAATCTCATTAACTGCTAGAAAACGACAAAGAGCTTCTGAAGTATCACTTCCCACAAAGGCTGTGAGCACTTTTGTAATTACACCACACTTGCATTTCAAAACTGATGAGATATTGTTCTTCTAAGACGCTGCTATATTTAGAAAGCATATTCAGGCTGTTTGGGTGAGATAAATCTTCTTCTAGATAATTTGGCTGGGATGACATATGTGTATTGGGTTATGGAATCAGCATGATGCTGTTCATTCAGTGGAACAAGAGGGAGAAAAAAGATTTCTGCAGAATCAGTGTGTGGATCATCACAGTAGTTTCAGCATCAGATCATCAGCTCGATGCCGTTTTAGAAGAATCTGTGACGTTGTTTTCTCCCTCGCCAAACAG
Source organism: Hippoglossus stenolepis (assembly GCF_022539355.2). Lineage (NCBI taxonomy): Eukaryota > Metazoa > Chordata > Actinopteri > Pleuronectiformes > Pleuronectidae > Hippoglossus > Hippoglossus stenolepis. Next base: position 19,750,769 of record NC_061496.1, on the reverse strand, counting down.
TCACAGCAGCAACAGACAGGTCATTTCTGAGGACGTCAATAGAATGAGGAATTGTGCTTCTTATAAGATGATGAGAGCAACTGCTTTTGCTGAAAGTCCAGTGGTGCAAAATTTGCACTTTTTTTGTGCAGTGGGCTGTAGTGGAGATGATGGTTCCAGGAACAGTATTTGTATGTGTCCATGTGTCCAATAGAAAGAGCTTTGTTCAGTCGTGGGTCTGCGGAACAAAGATCCACATTGTCAATAACTTGATGTGTATAATGAATGGGTTTGTATACTGCCTTAAATTTCCACTTGACTGTAATTAACGTCAGAATTGCTTTTCAGCTTGCAAGTGGCTTTTGGAGTAATTTCAGAGCTCTACAATGTGCTTGTGAAGAGTGTGCCAGTCAGGGTTTTGTCATTTTGCATTTTGTCCTCCGAGAGAAACAACGGCTGTACCACCGGAAAGAAGCACAGCACGGGCACTGTACTGGGTCAGCATCTTGCTTAAGGGCACTTGGTCAGGGACGGATCTCTGTTACCATAATTATCTGTAATCATCTGGTCAGTACATTACTCCCACAGTATCCTGCCGAGCTTGTGATGCAAACTGTCTTCAAGTGAAGTTAGGATCAGATGTATGCGACATACAAGTGCAGTGTTCTTGTGACGTGGTTTTGTGCAGATGATTCAGGCTGCCAGCAAAACATATTGCAGAACATAGCAGGGCAGAGAAATCTGACACCGAGAGATACTGCATGGTTTATTGTTTAGTTTTGCGGTGGTATGAGAGGCTACTTCAGAAGGAAAAGAGGGATCATTATAAGCATTACATCCATTTCTGTATTTGACAGTAATACATACAAGATCAAGGTGGATCACATGTCTTGTAGGTTACATGATGTATACATGCTTTTATCTTTATCCTTTTATTTATTTTAGCAGGCTTGGAGATGGTATGGCATATCCACTGATTCAGCAGCTGTGCGTGATCAGTTCTCTGAATTATATGACGGAAAAGAAAAAAGTTCAGTGCTCATAGGTTTGCATGTTGCTTTGTGGGTGAATTTGCTTTTCATGTGCTGAGATTTGATCACTGTTGGCAACATGGTATTCTTAATTTCTGTCTTGGCCGTCTGCTGTCAACAACCTCCCACGCACACCCTGACATAAACTATTCTTCTTTGTTTCCTCATTAATTATCATTCCTGCCTTTGATTCTCACAGTTATAACACAGTGTCCTGATTGGTCAGTGGTGTGATACTGCCTTCTGCAGCACAGCGCCCGCACTGCCCTTCCGTCACCACGATGACTTTGAGCGTGACACTGTTATAGACAGATGGCTCGAAAATGCAGTCAACCTATGGCAGTTAGGGGTAATTGGCTCCTGAGTTTGATCAGTGTGCAAAGACATGGCCAAAGTGTGTGTGTTTGATGATGTGGGATGAGGTAATACAAATTTGGGGAAATAGATTTCTGTGATGTTCACTAAAACATATAAAGACTGCCCCTTTGTCAAATCTGTCTGCTTCTCATCGTCGAAATCTCTACGCTGTGCACAAAAAAAATATTATTTAAGGACAATGATCGTAATGCATTGATCTGATTCATATTTGTCCTACATAGTAAAGGTATCGTAGTGTTGGACTCACACTATAGTTTTCCTCACGAGCACACAAGCATATAGCAGCTACAGTGAATCTGTTGTTATATATGAGAGCAGATGGTGAATGTGTCTCACTGAGCCATGCTTTTACACTCGCATCCCTCTTCCCTTCCTCCCTCTGTTGCAAAAAGGACGGGAGAGGAGGCTAATGACCTTTGACAGTGTCTGCCAGGAGCACGCCATCCTCAGGTGAAGCCAGGTGGTTCAGGCAGGTTGCCACCATCTGGAGATACAGTTAGCTGCCTGAGCTGAAAACAAACACTGCTGTTTCCAGAGGTGTGCATGTATCTTGCTTGTTTTAAAAGCCAATTAATAACGCACAATTACAGTTAGTGGAGATATCTACGGCATTTCTGCCTTGATTTCTAGGAGAGAGGCGGCGGTTCTTTGTGAGAGGATTAAAGCAGTGAATTGAGGAGACTGTTTTGTGTCTTGTGCTTTGATAATAAACCAGGAAAGGACAGACGCACTCAGACACGGTGCTGTTTGGGATTGGATAAGGAGGGGTCTGCGATCACACAGAGGACTGCGGTAATGAGCCGCTGCTGCTTGGAACCCTGATATCACAGCCTCGTTTACAGAAAGGGCAGAGTGGAGCTGACTAACAAAAATCCCCCTCATGTTAATGCTTTTTGATTGAAGGTGCGATAATGAGTCATGAAAAGACCTCAAATCACAACAGATTAACCCATTTAATATTTCAACTGTTTCGTCATGCAGCCCTGCCCTGTTCAGTTTTAAATACAAAACCTAAACATGGTAGAGGTTGATATTAGAGGAGCACAGAGACCTACCAGCTATGATGTTGAAGCAGCAGGTACACTGTATATACAGCACCTGATGCACTGTACCTGCACCTATAGCTCCCTTTCACACATGTACGTACAAATGCCAGCCAGCTCTCTGCTCATTAACACCCAGCCAGCCATGTTCAGAGTCGTACAGTATGTGGATATAGATAATTATACACCGTTATAGGGGGTTGGGCTGTCTGCTGGGCTCATCATCTCAATGTTGATCCCAGCATCATTGCTCGTAATATTACTCAGGTGCCTTCACTGTACTGAGCTGTAAACAAAGATAAACAGATTGGTTTAATCCACAATGTATTATGTAAATGAGAATCTAACAGTGTTAAACTGCATCATCCAGAGCAACACAAAACAAGGGATATAATGGTCAAGTATTTTGTTTTGATTGACACTGGAAAACACTTTTATCCATCTTTTGCCCATTGTCTATATTACTTATCATTTAAAGCTAGGGTTGGTAATCCTGGTAAAGCTAGCAAGAGCTGGCTATACTTTGAAAAAATCAACCAGTACATCTCACCTCCTCCCATAGGCCCTCTCGTCAAAGCTACGCCCCCAAACACATGAATGTAGGCTGCCTGACAACTGCTAGAATCTGACTTCTCTGTGACTAGCTCGCTAAATTCTGGCTATCGTCTCTACTTTAACGGTGTATGTCTCTCCGGCTGAAGTCTGTGGTCTGTGCAGAGCAAGCCTGGGCAGGGTGCACACAGGCAGGTTGCTTGTTTTATGACAGACAGGTACGCCAGCGAATCACTTCAATCGGTTGTGTCTATGACAGTCCTGCGAGGGCACCAGCTTTTTTCTTTTTCTTTATTGATGCTATGGGAACGTGAAGACGATTTCAACAAATACGAAAAAAGGTTATTCAGATACAACTCACCAAGCCTACCTGTAAGGGTTGAGGGGGGAGCTAGTGCCAATCCCAGCTGACATTGGGCGAGAGTCAGGGTACACCCTGGACAGGGCCAACATGCAGAGATAAAGAACCATTCACATCTACCGCCAATTTAGAGTCTCCAATTAACCCTAATCTGCATGTCTTTTGACTGTGGGAGGAAGCCGGAGTACCCAGAGAAAACCAATGCAGACACAAGGAGAACATGCAAACTCCACGCAGAAACCAATTGATTCTTGCTGTAAAGAAACAGTACTAACCTCTGCACCACTGTGTCACAGAGCATTTTTTCATACTATTGAATATTGCAAAAAATCCAAGAACAGGGTTGTGGATAACTCTTTATTAAATTACCTTTTTGATCATTTGCTTTGTATTTGTATACATTACTTTGGGCACACCACCTTAATTTATAATCTATACCTGACAATCACGTCTGTATTGACGTCCTCATATGCCAATTCGGTATACATCGACCAACCCTATTGTGTTTCAGGATGGCGAACAGGGAGAGAACATCAGCTGAGACTCTGATTCCAGCTTTTATTGACACTGTTTTGATTTTCTTCTCTATAGCTGCAGTTGCATCATCGTACTCTGTGACCCTTTCTTCACAGTATTATTCATCCTCCCTTATAACACAGCCTATACATCTGTAATGAGTGAATGGGGAGAAATGTAGCTTTTAGTAGAAGACTGAGATCAAGTCAGAGAGCTGATGGATGGAATGAAAGCTGATGTATCATAGGCTGGTAGGAGTCGGATAGATGGAGAGAAGGGTTGGTGGTGGAGGAATTGATGTGAGCAGGCTTCAGGGGTTAAAGACGAGAATCAGAAGCTCACCAAATGTTCCCAGTGTTGCTTGTCAGACATGTACTGTTGTTCAGTTCAGAGTTCAGGGAGCATCTGTATTAGCTGCGTTTGTGTGAGACAGAGTTTTTGCAGAGTAGCGCCTAAACCTCTCCTCTAGCACTGCCGGGATTAGAGTTGTCTGTTTAATTAATGTGCCCGTTTTCCCCTCTTTTATTTTCATTGCTTTCCCTTTTTTACCTCATCCGTTATCTCCTTTCTCTTGGCATTCCCCTTGCACTCAAGTACTCAAATTACGCACAACTCTACTTCAGAGACTGCTGTTTTCAGGTCACTGCTTTCTCCATTGTCCAGGTTTTTCGAGGTAAACTATCAACTATGTGTCTGTGTGCTCTCCTGTTTGAGAGCAAGAAAATGATTTGGTTTTCTCAAGGTACCCACTTTATTCCATCAAACAAGAGCTCAAAGGACTGTTGTGAATGCATGGAGTGTGATCGCAAACATCTCTCAAATGGCATGTTATAAAGTACAAAGTTGTTCAACCATCCACAGATTGTATGGATTCATTCTGTGCTCAGTTTTCTTCTTTTCTTTCTCCTTTCCTCTTAGGCTCTCCACCAGTTGTACTATGATCCCAATATAGAAAACAAGAATCTGGCCCAGAAATGGCTAATGCAGGCTCAGGTCTCGCCCCAGGCCTGGCAGTTTTGCTGGGCTCTGCTGAGCCCAGACAAGGTACAGTGAACGCACACCCACAGGCTTGACGCTTACTTTTACTACTTACTTTTAATAGGTACTGACAGCGGCGTGCAGGGATGCAACAATCGACAGCAGCTAAGTTTAATTAGTGACAGCTGATATGACAAACAGCCAACGAGGTTTCTTAATTTAACTGATGACAGCAGCTTTTGTAAGCAGGTCGTCTCACTCACTCTGAGCTCAGCCAGCAGTCCACCTGACATCAAGTTAGTGTCCACCTACAAGCTGCTGAATTTAGGAAACGTCTACATGTAATCCGCACATTTGCTCATAAATACATTTTATACTTTGGGCGCATCTTTTTTTGGTCGTAAATGCAAGTGAAACATCAACAGTCAAGTCCTGACACATGAACACATGAACACACTGAGAAAAAAAGCATTTTGCATCATTTGTATCTATCTTATCATCTGTCACAGGTGCCAGAGATCCAGTATTTCGGTGCTAGTGCACTCCATACCAAGATTTCCCGCTATTGGTCAGACATACCCACAGATCAGTACGAGTCTCTGAAGACCCAGCTGTTCTCCCAGATTGCCTGCTTCTCCTCTGGCTCCAAGATGGTACTCACCCGCCTGTGTGTGGCCCTGGCCTCTCTGGCACTCAACACAATGCCCGAGGCGTGGCCAGGCGCAGTTTCAGAGATGGTGCGGGTGTTTCAGGAAGAGGGGGGAGGGGTGGATGGCCGGGCACGCTGCCTGGCATTGCTGGAGCTGCTCACTGTCCTGCCTGAAGAGTTCCAGACCAGCCGCCTGCCACAGTACCGAAAGGGACAGGTATGTCTGCAGGCAGCACCACCTGTGCAGTATTTTCATGTTTTCGTTTCATATCATATTAATTATTGACCGAATTGTGTCTTGAGTACCAAGTATTGAGAATGTTGTGGAACTCCCTGAAACTGGCAGAAAATACTGAAACGTGTTTACTTGTCTACATAGTCTTGACTTATGTCCTGGTATATCAACAAACACATTTTGTGAATGTATCTAAAGGGTTTGTAGATGAGAACAGCCTGAATATCCAAAAAAGTAGTACATCTTAATGGCACCAGCATAAAAGACTTGATACCCATGTCTATAAAACATAGGATAATAACATGTGAGCATAACACTATCAGTCTAAGTCCTGCTATCATCCATCCTATAGGTTCGGGGTGCCCTGGGCCGCGAGTGGGGGTCAGTGTGTCCCTTACTGCAGCAACTGCTGCGACAAACAGACAGTCCTGGGGCAGTGAAAGCTCGCGTGCTGCGCTGCCTGTCATCCTGGGTGCTGCTGGATGTGCCCCTCAGCGAGAGCGAAGACCTGGTGCACGACTGCTTCAGTGCCCTGCCTGACCCAGAGCTCTTCGACACAGCAGTAGAGGCAATAGTCAATGCCATCTCACAGCCCGACTCGCAAAGGTGTGTACTGATGTGGAAATTGCATGAATATCATCAATAATAAAAACGCAAAATATTGTAGTACTTCCACAGTACAAATGTGTGCCAGTGTGTACTCCAATGCAAACCCAATGAAAAGGCAGAGGAAAGAAGGCACAACATTATGAAAAGCTTGTCATGGTAATGACTGAAGAAATGACATCAGAGGAGAGTAAAAAAAGAATGTATTAGCTGACAGCGGGAAACAGAGGGTGGGCACTGGGAGGCCGTCAGGGAGGGATGGAGGGAAGGAAGGAGGGATTGATACAGGGCAAGTTGACAGCCAGGGGGAGGAGAGAGGCATTTCTCGGTTGGCTGGTGTTGCCATGGTTACAGAGCTTGGGAGAGATGTCATCATGCCCTGGCTGATTCAGACGTGGCAGGCACCCATTACCCCCTCCCCTAGAGAGAGGGAGAGATAGAGGGCGGGGGTGACGGGAAGAGACAACAGCTAAAAGAGGAAGAAGGGTAGAGGAAGGTGTGAAAGTGTACAGGAATATAAGACTCCATCCTCCACACCTCTGCACTGCATCATAGATGGGGGGAGGGTCCGTATGTGTAAAGTTGCTGCTGACAAGTGAGTTTAAAGACACTGACATTATGTCGAGCGAGCAGACGGTAGGAAGGCGATTAATGGTGAGGAGAGTTACAGGGAGAACAGCCTAAGCAAGTGTTGCTGCGCTCATTTAATCGACTCTGATTCTGATTTCAGAGGTGGTTTGTACAACTGTACACTTATTTCCAATATAAATTTATTTCCTCCTGTCTCTTATTGTGTGTTACTTGAACAGATCACAGTCCTCTGTCATGTGCTTGTTTGTGAGATCTTCCCAAAAGTCTTGACTGTCTCATTAGTGGCGTCTCTTGAGGCACATGTGGCTTCTGTTTTTGTCAGAGCATTGTGTGATTCGCAGGGTTACATTTGAGAAGATAAATTGTCTTGTGTTTATGAATCTGTTAGAAGTATGGGGGTTGTTTATAAGGGGTTTCTCCTTCCTCTCTCTCTGAGTCATAGCCCACCTCTTTTCATTGTGTAGATTCTGCTTTGTTTGTTTTATGTTTTATCTATCTGCCACTGTTTCTTTGGGTTCTTCCTTTTCCCCCTTTCTCTCCTCTCACAATCAGAACTAAAGCCCCCTCCCTGTTTCTTGTTCTCTCCCTCTGTTTGAACACATTACAGTCAACTCATTTGGGGGGATGCTATTGGTCCAGCTGCATCCTGTTGCCAGGCAACCCATTTCCCCTGTCTCGAAGTGTTGCAGTAATTGTAGAGGGGATCAGGGGTGGGGGAGGAGGGATGGAGGGCATAAAGGAGGAGTCAGGATTGAGGGAGAATGTGTATAACAGCAGGACGGGGGAGCAGAAGAGGAGAGGAAGGGCAACAGTGTGTTAGAGAAGAGGAGACTGCAGCAGACCGTCTCAGAGGAACCGCCACGTCGTCTCTAATGACAGAAACGGAAGAACGCATACGAATCCAGTCGACTTTTAATCGCACACAATATACACAACAAGTCCTGTTTTCGAGCTAAGAGTGCATGACCTGCATCTGCAGAGCGCCTTGTTAAATATGAATGATCTTCTGAGTGCATTCACACTCTGCCATTCACACATACACAGTTACAGTAAGTGTAGTCTGTCCCTGCACTGCTCTCTCAGCGTCACTCGCGCAGCCAAATACAGAAGATGTAGGCCAGTAGACACACACACACACACAGGTACAGGCTTATTAGATGGAGGCCAGAACAACATACATATCACAGAAGGGTGGAGCTTTTCTCCAGAAAAGGCTGAATCAGCATTGGCAGCTGAGCATGGGACTCAACATCATAAGGCAGGACCATATATTCAGCTCCTCGCCTTATAAAAGGGCCTGAGGGAAATTGGAATAATAAATGTTTCCAGGACTGTGGTAAGAGATGCGTTTAACCCACAGCAGAGGAGGCATATTAGCTCATTGTTTCTAGCCAATCATCTTGTTTGGCTACTGTTGTTTTTAAAAGAGATTACTTTTAACAATTAAAGGATTTATCAATGGGCAGAAAGGAAATCAATAGCAAAATGGCAAACCTCTGGGTCCAGCTTGTAGATTGCATCATTTGGGGTTCAGACTTTTTAGTTCAGATAGATGTTTTTCCAATTTTTTCAACATTTAAATCATTAGTTGAAAAAGGGTTAGACAACATCAGATTCAATTCTACATTTTTCTGATTGAGTTCTGGTTTTTTTTCTCCCGAATTTTACTACTTACTTCCTTCACCTTGTTGTGTCATTGATGAATATTCATCCGCCTGGACCCACGTCCTTATTGATGTCCTCATGAAAGATGAAGCACAAGCTGCATACCACAAACCCCCTGGGACTGACACACACACACACACACACACACACACACACACACAATATGGTTTACATTCACAGTATTCACGCATACACATAATCTCCTCAGTGACATTCAGGCGCACACACACGCACGACCTTCATCTCCAAATGTCACCCCTTCACTAGACTGTCATTAAGGATGACAGGAGGATGTTATCCAATGTTGTCATTAATGTCATATGACCAGATCCGAGCTTGCGTTAAAGGCTGCGTACTCGTGCTATTGTGAGTTTGTGTGTGCGTTAGTTATTATAGACGGCTGAGACAGCAGGAAGAAGACGGAACATAAACTGACAGCGGCGCAGCTCTGAGCTGGAGCTCTGAATAGATTTTCTGGTTCCCCTGTAGATGTGTGGGTTTTTAGGGGTGGGTGTGCTGGATCAGAGGTTGGACTGACGTGGACTGAGATTTGATTTGAAATAAATATATAAATACACTTGAGTACTAGCAATAAATACATCAACCTATCTGTGAGTGGTGTGAGTCAGTTGTATATATCCATCTGGTGAGTGTCACTGGCTGTGCATTTTCATTTGTATAGCATTGTGTCTGATTTCACATCAGTTTCTTTAAATGAAGTAGAGTCTAACCTGTCACTTCTGCTGTTTTGTTTTTTTTGTCTGTATTTTTGTGTTCACGGGTTATAGATATGTGAACACTTTGCTGAAACTGGTTCCTCGAGTGCTCGCCCTCCAGGAGCAGCTCAGAGAGGCTGTTCAGAATGGAGACATGGAGACATGCCACGGAATCTGCCGGATCGCTGTCACACTAGGAGAGAACCACTCCAGGTGCGTGTGTGTGCTCGCTCGCTCGCTCAGAGCATATTTCCCTCAAGGTTAACATCCTATCTCACCATGTTAAATAAAGTGAAAAAAAAATACCAGGAGCTGCCTGTCTATGTGGATCCGCTCCAAAAATTTAATGGCCTCAAAATCCCTCCTCAAAATCTTATGGAAATTGGTTCAGTAGTTTTTGAGTAATCCTACTGAGAAACAGACAAACAGTGAGGAAAACTCACAGACAGAGGTAGTTAGTAGATATTGGGAGGAGTTCAGATTCTCTAATTCAATTATATTAAAATCAATAAATATAAAATATTATAAATAAACTACTCTCAATCAAATGGCCGCACTGCAACACTCGCTGTTCAGTGTCTTGAGTGTGTCATCTCTACATCCTCCCATGTCTCCTTTTCATGTGCTCTTGTGCGTAATGAATGACACATTGAGAGTGAGTTGTTCCTTCACCTGTGTACAACCTGCACTGTGCAGCTGTTTGACTTTCACCTTCCTCTCTCTCCAGGACTCTGTTGGAGCAGGTGGATCACTGGCAGAACTTCCTGGCTTTGGTCAACATGATCATGTTTTGTACAGGCATCCCCGGCCACTACCCAGTCAATGAGACTACCAGCTCCCTCACACTCACCTTCTGGTACACGCTACAAGTAAGACATGTTCAAATCCAATATTATGAAGTTCTCTATCTTAATATTAAAGCAATGTAATGATCATTTGATAAATATAGGGTCACTGCACTTTTTCCAACTAGCATGATTTACACACTTCTCAGAACATAAACACAAAATGAGCCTTGTTTTATGTTTTGGAATTTGAGAAAAATATAGTCACACACACACACACCCACACATATTTATTTATATATATATATATATATATATATATATATACACATATATGTATGTATGTATGTTTGTTTGTATTGCAAAAATAAAACATTAGTAAATCAGCTACACACTGCGGCTGAGACCACATTTTTTTCTACCACTCTAACACAGCACAGCTAAGAAGTGTTCATTCTCTTTTTAATTGCTCTCCGTGAACTACTGTAAAACCTTTTCATTCTCATTATAAAAATTCTTAGTGCTGTAACACAAATGAACCTTGATTCACGTCACTAACTATGCTGTATGGATCCTTGAATTTATGGGAACTGGCCCTGGAAAGTCCTTCAAATGTGGCGTACAAGAACATGCTGGAGCTCTTTACTGTATAAAATCATGAACTCTGCGTTGTACAAATGTGCTACTTACTGGGCTCTGGCCTTTGTCTGCAATTTTTCAAATAATAAAATCTGACAGCATGTCTGAGTACATTTGCTTTTATCTTCTGTGTTATACAACATAATTCAATTCTTGGTTTATGCAAACTGGTAATGTGAAGTGAGTGATATTAAGAGATCGGGTTGCTGTTTTCTAATAAATAGTGACATCACTCAAGTGTCTGGTAAATAGCCTTTAACACTGTGAAAGCCACAACAGATGCTTTTGGTTGGTAAAGTGCAAAAATTATTTTATGTTCCAGACCCAAGACTAGTTCTTCTTGTCCTTATTATTCCTTATTCCTCCTTCCACAGGATGAAATCATGTCGTTTGAGTCAGAAAAGCAGGCAGTGTATCTGCAGGTCTACAGGCCGGTGTATTTCCAGTTGGTGGATGTTCTGCTGCACAAAGCCCAGTTCCCGTCCGACCAGGAGTACGCATCTTGGTCCTCAGATGAGAAAGAGCAGTTCAGGATCTACAGGTGTGTGTGTTTTTGCGTGTCTACACTGTTGTGTGCCAGTGTGTCAGTGACGGCCTGATTGTTTCAGAAATTACTTGTTGACGGGATGATTGGTCACCAGATGAGTGTGTGTTACTGGACTGGCAGCTGAGAGGGCAGAACCTGGCTTACAAAGAGATGAACAGATATTGTTTGAAGATTATGTGCCCCTAAAATGTCTGTGTATGTCTTTCTTTTAGGGTGGATATCTCTGACACACTCATGTATGTGTATGAGATGCTCGGAGCAGAGCTGCTGAGTAACCTGTATGATAAACTAGGGAGACTGTTGACTAATGCAGAGCAGCCCACATCGTGGCAGGTGGGTGAGACACACACACACACACACACATACACACTATTATACTTACTGTATATAACCATGCATCAAGTCCACACACACAAACCAAAATACACCTCAAGAAAGTTAAAATATATATTTACAGTCCTTAAACAATTTATATAAATAAGAATTTCCCAATGTTTTTAGTTTTTTTTCAATTTCCTTTGTTAGTTTTTTTTAATTCAAATTCAACTTTTTGCAATTGCCTTTTCTCTCATATTTACCCGAACTGTGTTCTCTTCCTACAGCACACAGAAGCTTTGCTGTACGGCTTCCAGTCCATAGCAGAGACGATAGACGTGAACTACTCCGACGTTATCCCAGGCCTAATAGGACTCATCCCCAGAATCAATATCAACAACGTCCAGTTAGCAGACACAGTGATGTTCACAATAGGTAAGACAAGTACTGGTTGTATCATACCAGTCTAAATAAATTATTATTGCATTTTAAATGTGCAGAAAAGAAGCTAATTAGGATGACATGGTGGTACAGTGGGGCTGAGGCCTTTCTGTGTGGAGGTTTTCTGCAGTTGCTCCAGCTTTCTCCCACAGTTCAAAATCATGCAGCTTAGCTTGGTGTGAGTGTGAAGGGTTGTTTGTCTCCATAGCTGTTTTCAGACTCGAACTTCGGAAAATGTCTGGAAAATTGGGTTCAGATATTTTTGGGAGTTTGCCTTCCACATATGAAGATTGAGTCAGATACAACAACAGGAGAAAGTCTGGAACATTCAGGCGAGGGGTGGCTTCTGGGTAGAGCATGCAGGAGGCAGGACTTGACATATAAATGTTACTACGGAAAACAGTGTTTTTGTTGACAGCACGTCGAAGATGGTGGGAGAAGAAGCTACCCATTCAGCCGTAATGTTTATTTTTGCATTGACAACAATACTACAAGCATCATCCTGAGATATTTGTATTCTTCCAGTTTTGTCATCACCTCATCACCCACTCACCCACTTCATCACCCACTCATTTGCTGTGAATTTTTCTGACATTTTCCTGCTGTATTCTCTCCTGGCTCCCTTGGGCATCTTCCAGATATTTTACTGGGATGCTGGCAGGAATATTTCAGGAAAATGTCCAAAGGTAATGTCTGAAAACAGCTCATATCAGCCCTGTTACAGACTGCCTTCCTGCCCAGGGTGTACGCTGCCCCTCGCCAAATGTCAGCTGGGGATTGGCTTCCTGCAACCCCCAAGCATAAAGAAAAAAAGAAAAGAAAATGACAATGTTTTATTCCAGTCACGCACACACACGCACACACACGCACGGTTTCTCACTGCGTATCTGATCTGTTCTCTCACTAGGTGCTCTGGCTGAATGGTTGGCTGACCACCCGGTGATGCTCAGCAGTGTTTTGCCCTTGGTGCTACAGGCTTTAGGAAACCCTGACCTCTCTGTTTCCTCTGTGTCTACACTTAAGAAGATTTGTAGGGAATGCAAATATGACCTGCCCCCCTACGCAACCAACATAGTCGCTGTATCTCAGGTACTTGTGCCTTTTTTTTAATATGCTGTTTTTTCTATCCATTTGATCAGGTATAAAAGCGGATAACATGTTGGTCTAGAGAGCAAATTTAGAAAACATCTTCCTGACAGCACATGATGCAATTAGGGATGACAATGAACGCGTTTCCAAAGGGTAAAAAAAAGATGAATCAGGATGTGCTTGTTCAATGCTTTTTCACTGCCTTTTAATATAAATCTG